>NC_133776.1:52198112-52272363 GCF_003597395.2 Chelonoidis abingdonii
GCTCTGTGGGATAGCTGCCCACAATGCACCACTCACAACAGCGCTGCAACTGGTGCAAGTGTGGACACACTGCAGCGCTGGTCGCTGTCAGTGTGGACACACTGCAGCGCTGGTCGCTGTCAGTGTGGACACACTGCAGCGCTGGCCATACACAGCTGTACGACCACAGCTGTAACGGCCAGCGCTGCAAAACTGTAGGTGTAGACAAGGCCTTTAATTGTTGGCACCAGAACTGGACACAGTATTCCAGCAGCAGTCGCACCAATGCCAAATACAGAGGTAAAATAATCTCTTTACTTCACACAAGATTCCTGTTTGTTACATCCAAGGATATCATTAGCTGTTTTGGCCACAGTGTTGCACTGGGTCCTCATGTTTAGTTGATTATTTACTAGGACCCCCAAAGTCCTTTTCATAGTCACTGTTTCCCAGAGTTTCTTCTGAAGGCGAAGAGAGCAGGTTGGCAGCAAGCTTCCTAATAGCATACTACCTTGCTTTATGTCACACCAGCTTTTCTTCATTCTTCAACAAAGTGACATAACAAAGAACCTGGCCCTGCACCCTGCATTTTAACAGCTGCACAAGCTGGAGGAACAGAAGCAGAAGATGGGAGGGGCGGTATGAGGCGGTAGCACCAGCAGTAAACATTGTAGGCTTTTCTCAAGGGTTCAGTGAATGCTGGGCCAAGGATTGAGGTGGCTCTTCCTGATTAGCCTGTGAAGACTCACTTTCACTGGCCCTGTCCTTAGCACTCACTAAAGGTCTGCCTAGATTAGGGGTGAAAGATGCTTTTCAAAACAAAATGAAAACTGAACTGGATAATAGAACTGCAATTATTAAATTGTCAGTGTGAATCCCAGAGAGGAACCTAGTGTTCATCTTGACTAAATAATAATGCATGTCCTAGTATGGACAGACTCTTTCTTAGTGTAGACAATCTAACGTTAAAAACTACACCTTGCCATCACTACACTAGAATTTTAAGATGTTTAAGCTGGTGTGTTTTAAGAGTGTACCTCTTTATCCTCCTACCTGCGTGGATTGACTTAAATAAAGTCGATTTTAAATCAAGTGGAAAGTCTAGATTTAAATAATCAATTTCAGTCAACTTTTCCATTTGTATTTCAGTTAATTCTAAAGAGAGATGCATTCTCATTGATTGGTGTATTCATTAAAATATATTGACTTACAACTAAATAGAGCCTTTATGCTATTTTTGGTACATCTTTTTGCTACCTAAAAGGGTACACTATAAATATACACGTTTATTTAAAGAGTTTATATAGTTTAATATTTTCAGTTTTGTAATTGTATGTGTTACTAGGTTAGAAAATGATGAATATGTATAACTCTACCCTTTTATTCATAATGTCAGAACTGGGCCAATCAGAGCTCAGGGAGAGAGAAGCTATAAAATAGGAGTATGAGACTATCCAGGCAGGCTCAGTGGATGATACTGCTGAGAGATGAATTTCAGTCTCTTTCCCCTAGTAGCACAGCACCTGGAAACCCCAGAGGATCAAATCCTTAATACAGAACATGACCTGTTGTGCCGTATTTATAAAGCTTGCCCTCCAAAGTGAGGTGTTTTTCTCCCGATTCTTTACACAGAGAAGCAATTGTTAACTCAGTGTTTGGTAGTGGCTCAGGTATTCAACATTTATTTTTATTTAAATGTTTTGTTTTATTATAATTTTAGGCCTTAGCGCATTTTTCGTTAAATTCAGATTTAATTTTAAACAGGTTCATTTTTAACAAGAAAAAGTTATTAAATTTTAAATAAAAATAATCTTATTTAAAGGGGAAAAAATTCAATCATTTGATTTCCCCCCCCTAAAATCATCAATTTTTATCCGCCTTGTATCCTAGTGAGAGAGAGCGAGAGGTCATCGGTGTTAAGAGGCACTTCAAATCATTTTAGCTACCTCAGTTTTTTTAAAGGACCTCTTTTCTAGTCTAGACAGACCATAATGCTGAAAGGTCTTTATCTTGTATTAGGGCACTCCCAGAAGATTTGTGTGATTCTGCTACATTTGTTAGCAGTATCTTTGTTTGTTCAATAAGCTGTGTCATACAAAGTATCTGACAAGCTGGTAGAAAGCAGCAGAAGAGCAAATGTAGCTTAATTCAGACTTTAAACTTGACCAATTTTATATTTGCTGCATATCAGCTTGTTGCTTGAATTAACTGTTCTAAAGCTGCATTATTGTTGAATCAAAATTGAACAATTCAAGGACTGGAAAGTCAGAAGACCTTAGAAATTGGGACTTCCTAAACAGCAGGAACATAGTGGTGGCTTGAATTAACTGATCTTGGACTGAATCACAAATTTACTGTACTTTTATGCTAACACTATTTATATAGTTTAAAAAGTCCCGTGAGATTTCTCTTCTGTCCCCAACATTTGTAACTGTTTTTAGGGGTGTAGAGTGGCTGTTCCTCGACTCTTTCAGCTTGGATAGTAATGACAGTGAATATTAGTAGTTTATAAAGTCTCTGCTTCAGATTTAGTTTAGGAGTGCAGAGTCTGACTTCTAAAATAGAGATATGTTTACACACCACTCTACATCTTACCTAAGTTTATAGAATGCTGACTGTCTTCAAGGGCTGTACCTTGAGGATATAAACCTAAAAGAAACCACAACTCTGCTCCTTAATCACATGACTGATCTCTGCTGTAAATGAAAACACAACTGATCAACTGCATCTTAGCTAATGGAAAACCATTACTAAAAATGTTCTTGTGAACAACTACCATTCTCTTTTCTGGTCTACAAAAGATATTTTCAAGTATTTTAATGCGTAGTGCATCATCTTCCACAGACCATTGATTAAATGCTCAATAATTTCACTAAAATCTTATCAAGAAAAATAGTGTGCCCCCAAAATGGGGTACTGTTGATATTTTAAAATTGGGAGAGGGCAGCCTTCTCAACTACTCCACAAACATTCAGTAATTAAAAACGCTCTTCAAAATCTGTTTGAAAAGGAAATAATCTTTCTGAAGCTTACTAGATGGAGGAGGCAGATAAGTTTGAAGATAGCATTCTAGTGAAGTGGGTTCTTAAAGAGGTCTTGTCTCCTGTACTTCTAATGCTCTGTTCTGGTTGAAGGGAGGAAACATGGCGCTATAGCACACTAAGGTAACCAAGAGACTATTGAATGTTAATAGTGACTTTTGGGGAAACCTGTCATTTAGAAGATTTATTTTATTTACTGAGCCAGCAGCAAGTATACTGATCAGAAAAGATGGTGGACCATGGATTCAGAGGTAACCAAGATACAGGGCCAGATCTCCCACTGGTGTAAATTGGTGTATTTCAACTGAAGCGCTGACTGATATCAGCTGAGGATCCAGTCCACCATGTCATAAGTGGGATGCTGGCACTGAAGATCAACAGTACCCTTGTTGAGCAATCTGTTAATCAGCTGTCTTGCTTTTGGAAAGGGACAAATTCTGTTTGCAATCATGGTCTCGGGACTGGAGATAAACTGGAGCTGATGTACTTTCTGCAATCTACATAGAGTCTCTCCTGATGCCCGTGCAGTTTGGACAAAGGTCAGGTGGAATATAGCCTGTTGTATAAATGAATATTAGCTGAGGACCAGTTTAGTAAGGGCTGTTCCGCTGATATCAGTGGAGCTATGCTGACTTACCATCTGAGGATCCTGTTAAGTTTCACATAGCATCTTTGGGGGAAAGTGTGTTTCTTTTAGAACTGTAGCTATTTCTGTTATGTTTCCCACTTCCCATATTTTTTTTTTTGGTCTCCTACTTTCTTCTGCATTTCCTTCCCTGCAGAAGCCTCCCATTCCATTTGTGGGCTCTCTCTCTTTTTTCCCTATCCTATTTAATACCACGATTAAAAATTAAATAGCTAACAATGTGTAAGGTAGCGTTAGGCTTGAGAGTTGACCCTTCTGAATTCTTCCTGGGTGTCAGACATGACTTATGGCATGCACAAGGCTCCACCATTTCTGTCTATCCTCATCTGTGACATGTTAAGTCCCATAAGTTTTCCCTCTTAATAGCATTTGAAGGGATTGTCGGTC
The DNA here is from genome assembly GCF_003597395.2 of Chelonoidis abingdonii. Classification (NCBI taxonomy): domain Eukaryota; kingdom Metazoa; phylum Chordata; order Testudines; family Testudinidae; genus Chelonoidis; species Chelonoidis abingdonii. The sequence continues at coordinate 52,202,166 of NC_133776.1, forward strand.
CTCTCTGCATGTTCCTCCAGCTGTCCAATAGCTTGCTTGTCATAGCAGACTGTCTGGTTGACATTCCAGTGAGATTAATAGCAGGAGGAGTTCGCAGCTCAGAGACATTATTTCAAGCTCCCTGCCATCTCAGACTTGGGTTACATTTGAAAACTTTTCTTTCTTACTGTCAGAGTTAGAAACTTAGCTTTCATTTACAATGAAGAGCAAAACTCTGCCTTTCTGCACAACCTGAATAAACCATCTGGGGCGCATAAATGTGTCCAGTGGGGTGAATCTCACCTACACACCATAGGTTTGACTCCCCTGCTTTAGATCATTGCTGCAGAAACCTCTTGGAAAACAGATTTTTGTTTAAAATGCTACTTGTCACAGAATATTGTCTGAATTTTACAGTGTCAAGCAAATGGTTTAAACCTGTCTGCTCTAAATAATGATCATTGTGAATTTGTATTGATATCAGTGTTTTATAATCTCTTATTAGTATCTCATTACTTGTCTATTAACTATTTTCACTCAACTATAAGTGTTATTACAAGAGTCAGATGCCTACGATATGTTTACACTGCAATAAAAACCGCACAGCACGAAGTCTCAGAACCCGAGTCAGCTGGTTTGGGTTGTGGGGCTTAAAATAACAATGTAGGCATTCAGGCTTGGGCAGGAACCTGGGCTTTGAGGCCCACTCCTTTACAGGATCTCTCAGCCTGGTCTTCAGCCTGAGCCTGTATGTCTACATTGCAATTTTATAGCCCCCACAGCCCAAGTCTTGGGAGCCTGAGTCAGCTGTGAATGTACTTTAGGTCTTTTATTGCAGCATAGATATACTGTCTAGAGCAGTGGTTCTCAACCTATTTACCATAGTGAGCCACATTGAGTACTACCTGTATGGCCCTGAGGATATCACATGGACTGCAGCTGTGTGCTGATTGGGCTGCAGGTTGAGAACCACTACCCTAGAGGTAGCAATTGACTCACATGGTATGAATTTAAGTGTGACCTAGCTTCCTGATGCTGTTGCCTAGCTAGTTCCCAGCTGCCACCTCATCTTTGCAAGGCTGGCCATACTGCTGTACTCCTTCCCTCTTTGAGGTTTCTGTCAGTGCATACAGATGAGTTAAAACTCTTAACTTCCAACTGAGAGAAGTCTTATTCTCAGAAGGCAGTAAGGAGTCTTTCACCTTATAGGTCAGAGGAGTGATGACTTTCTCATTAGTGATTCCAATGTGTTTTCTGAACATTTTGAATGAAAGGTTCCTTCACAAGCATGGCTTCACGCTGGCTTCTCAATTCTCTGTGCTCCCAAAGTATGTCTTTACAGACATAATGAGGAGTTCACATTTTAAATACATACACGTAATCAGTGGTGAGCTCCAGCCAGTTCGCAGCGGTTCGCAGGAACCGGTTATTAAATTTAGAAGCCTTTTTAGAACCGGTTGTTTCAGGACAACCGGTTCTAAAAAGCTTTTAAATTTAACAAAGGCTGGGGTAGCTGTCCACCCGGCCCCAGCTCACCTCCCCCTTTCCCCTGAACGCTCCACCCTCCTCCTCCTCCTCCCCCTCCCCTGCTTCCCGCGAATCAAATGTTCGTGGGAAGCCTGAAACAAAGAGGAGGCAGGTAAGCCGGGTGGGGGGGGGAGACAGTGCGCGTGGCCCAGTCCGGCTCCACTTGGCCCCGGCCGAGTGTCCCAGACCAGTCCTGGCCGAGCACCCCTGGCTCGGGCTAGTCCTGGCCGAGCAGCTCCAGCTTGGCCCAGCTCAGAGCCCCACGGCGCCGGTCCCGGTGCTGGCCAAGCAGCTCTGGTCCTGGCACCAGACAGTGTGGTAAGGAGGCAGGGAGGGGGTGTTCAGTGGGTTGTGGGTGGGGAGGTGGATAAGGGTCAGGGGGCAGTCAGAGGACAGGGAACAGGGGGATTGAATGGGGGCAAGGGTCCCAGGAGGCAGTCAGGAAGGAGCAGGGGTTGAATGAGGTGGTGGGGGCAGTTAGGGACAGAGAGAAGGGATGGTTGGATGGGGCAGGAGTGCGGGGGGGCCATCAAGACCAAGAAGAGTGGTTGGATGGGGCAGCAAGGGGCAGTCAGGGGACAGGGAAGGGGGGAGGATGGGTCAGGGGTCCCAGCCGGGGGTGTGTGTCAAGGAACATGGGGGGTTGGATGGGGCATGATCCCTTGGGAGGGGGCATGACACCCTCGTGAGGTGAGGAAGAGGGAACCTGTTAATATTTTGGCAGCTCATCACTGCACGTAATGCATAATCAACCTTCACTAGAATAGTTATTGCGGCTCCATAATATGGAGGAATTGGCATCCTCTAGGACAGCAGTCACCAACTGGTCGATCGACTAGTCACTCGTGATCCTAGAGGATCTCCCAGTCAATTGTGATCTCTGGCGGTGCAGTGGGGCTGCCACTAAGGCAGGCTTCCTGCTTGCCCTGGACCCAGGCTGCTCCCAGAAGTGGCCAGCATGGCTCCAGGGGACTCCTGCCTGAAAGCACTGCCCCTGCAGCTTCCATTGGTCGGGAACAGGGAGCTGTGGCCAATGGGAGCTGCAAGGACTGTGCTTGCAGAGGGGGCAGCGCACGGAGCCACGGGGGCTCCTCTTTCCCCCTAGGGGCCACTGGGGCCCCTTCCGGGAGTGGCGTGAGGCCGGGGTAGGGAGGGACCTGCCTTAGCACAGCCGAGCTGCACCACTGACCGGGAGCTGCCGGAGGTAGGGCCACACCCCAGCCCTGAGCCTGCTCCTGCACCCCAAACCCGAGCCCTGACCCCCTCCGAGAGTCAGCACCCTGTACCCATTTCTGTGGTCTGTTTAAAGGGTCCTGCTGTGGCTCCTAATCTCTTGGACAGAAATAATTTCAGTTTACAACTGAGACTGAGCTGGACTTCATCTGGGAACCAGAGGCGATGTGTGGAGGGTGGGGCATGTGGGGTCATGTGCCCCCTCCAGATTTGCTGCTTGGCTTGTATTGAGCATGCTCACATGGACTGAGCATGCTCAGTAACACTGCTGAAGCTGGCTGCCCTCACTCTTTCCCCTCCCCACCTCCCCCAGCCATCAACAAGCATGGGTCATCTCTACTTGCTGTCACACTAAGGAAATGGACCTGGGCTCTCAGGGAGACTGAAAGAGTAGGGCATGAATTATTGTGTTTAAATTAAGGCATAGAAGTCTGTGCCTCATTTCTAGAAGAGTGCAACAGAGGGGCTAAATGGAGGGGCAGGGGCAGGGGCAGAGGCCAGCCAGCCCACAGGTCCAAGGAATCATAACATCTGACAACTTTTCATCTTTTGAGAGTCCTGTGTCTACATGACTTGTTTTTATAAGAAAAAATTAACGTACATTGTAAAGGAGAACACCTATTGCTCAGCCCACTAATGGTAACATTTGTAGGGGATGACATAATTCTGACTGAGCAAAGTGAAATATTTAATGTTTAGAACTTTATGTATAAAGAAAAAGTTAACAAGTATTCAGAATTTGATTTTTTTTTAATTAATCTAATCTAGAGCAAGCATTTGTTGCAAGGCTACCAAAATTATATGTAAACGCAGCAAACATGGTTCTTAACGTCTGGGCTATTTTTCTTCCTCCTCTTTGATTTAAATGGGCATTTTAAAATGTAGGCTTATGGATACTTTATATACCAAACTGTCTGTATTTTAATTTGTGATATTTAAAAACCAGACACTGTTGGACCCTCCTTGCTTTTGGCATATCACTGCATCCATTTTCATGTTTACAATGTGAGGGAAGGATCTGTAGTGTTAACTTGTCCATAAGCTCCTCAAAGTTATATGGAAGAAAAATCAGTGTTTCAAAGACACACATGCATTCCGTAAATTAAAATCTGCAGATATCGCATGTTTAAGTTTCTAAAGGATGACAAAAACATATAAACCTTTTTATAACTTCCTAAAACCACTGAGGTATTGTACCAATAAAGTATACAAGCCCCTTCAGTTCAGGGACAATATACTCTGAGTGTATAATAGCCAGGAAACAATTCATGCTCTCTCCATATTTTCACCTTAGTTATGTTTGGTTTTGTCCTTTATAGATAAAAGAACATGATTATCGTGAACAGGGCTTTAATATTAACAGAGTGTAGTAAAGAGTGTTTGTCAGAAACCATGATCTGTTGCTGTGTGAAGGATTTTGCATGCTTGGATTTGAAGAAAACTAAAAACTGCAACGAATGTTTCTGAGCCTCCTGCTTGGGATTACTCACATACCAAGAGGAAGACCAGCTCAGTTGTTGCTTTTTTCATCAAGAGGGTCACTGCAAATGGGAGACTGAGCAAAATTGGTAGAGTTCTTTTTAAAACTTATTTAATCGCAAATCTGATAATTGGGACCTGGAATAACCTGCTTCCCCAACAATTAAGTAATAAAACATTAACTGAAAACATTGGACTAAATCTATAGGAGCTTGCATGTTTTCATAGTTAAACATTAAACAGCCTAGAATAAGCCTGCATAGAAGAGACTTTTCATAATAACTATATGTGTACAGCCTGGCTGCGAGGATACAGCAAAGTTAAATGTTCATGCATTGTTTGTTTTCAAAATGTTGTTGTTTGTATGGGCCCAGCTAAATACTGATGTGGCTCTTTTTCCTCTCCACAGCTTGTCTTCAATATACAAACAAAACTTGTGAAGAGTGCCTGAAAAATGTCTCAGTAAGTAGCAGAAAAACATATCTACTTCTTTTATGTAAGTGAAATTGCTGTTTCAACTTGCCAAAGGTTCAGAGTTTTGTGAAGCATCTGAAAAAAATCTGTCTTGGCATTTTAAAGTGGGGAGCAGCCACTATGCCAGCTGACTACAAAGGGAGCTGCAAGTGCTAAGCACCTGTGGTGGTGGTTTGGTTTTTAAATGTTGACTCTAAACCTTTGGAAAGGTCTTCCCCTTCAGGTTCTGATGATCTCTGCCACATGCCTTGTTTGGATGACCTGCTGCTCCCCTCCAGTATTTTGGGGGACTGTTTGGAGTCCTGCTTTTCCTTTTGCCACTGTGTGGGTGCTGGCTAAATTGCCTCACTTCTCCAGTGGACTGAGTGAATTGTTGTGATCTGGTCTCTCAATCTGAGGATATGCTGGAAATAGAGTATCTCCTCTAGCACTCCTAGACTCAAGTGGAATTCAGATGGGGGTAGGGGAAGTTATCAAACACCTCAGTTTTGGAGGTTTGGCTCTAAAGGTAGGAAGAATCCAAAGTTTTGGCTCTTTAATTCAAGTATAGAGGTAGTCTTACTGAAGCAAAGCTTACAAATTGTGAAAGGCCTAAAAGTGACTGTGGGCCTTGATGACCTCCGCCTGAAACGACTTCTCATGACATTGTGAGTTTTTCTCTTAACTGTCTACTGTCAGGGCTCTGATTTTTAAATTGGCTTGCTGGGAAACTCAGAGATCACATGCCTCTGAATTTGTACCTGCTCATCTGATGAAGGTGGATGTTGGTGCAGATAGGTGAAACTTAGTGGCCCTAAGAGAGAAGGCTAGGGAAAACCATACATTTATAGGTATGAAGTTGTCCCTTATCAGTCAGTTCTGAGCTGCAAGTTCAGAGTTGTAACCTTCCCTAACTAGGGGAGAGTGAGAAATTGAGAGAGCCTCCAGTGTTCTATGAAATGAAACAGTAAACACAAAAACAAGTTTATTCCTCATGTCTAGAAAGGTACATTGCAAGCTTTCCATTTGGGACATTTCTGAGTAGAATACAGTTGAGTCCTTAGTCTAACTGGGCCTTCCGCTCTCTTGTATCTTCTCTTGAAACTCTAATGCTTGATTTTCGCCCCTCATCCCCCCCAGCATCTAGTCTATTACAAAGTTCCAACCAAGCCAAACCTATGTATTCAAAATATGCTCAATTGATGCTGAGCTGACTGTGCAGGAATTGTAGGTCTTAATAAAAGAATAGCTTTGAATTCAAAGCTATTATGTCTTTCACTACTTACACAATCTGCTCTTTTTTTGATCCAATAAACTGACATAACCTTTTTTACAAACTTTGAATAGGAATAGAAATCTAGATCTGTTAATCCTTTTTTATAATAAAGAGTTCAGGATTACAATCCATCAGCCCTGTTTCTGTTTCTTCCATAATATAGATTTAGCCTAGAACCTTTGTGGCATCAGTGGAGATCATGGAAAATTACCATGGCTTCTTTGCACTGTCTTCGCTTTGTTTTTATGTGGCTCTGGTTATTTAGTTACATCAAGCTAGACTTCTACTGAGACTGCAACAGTAGTGTCCCTAGCCTGTGAAGTCCTTCCAACATCTTCAATTGCTGTTGAAAGCTTGTCACACCTCTGAAGAGTCCTTGTTGTGTGCAACATATAGCATGTTTTGCCCAGTACCAATTTTAGTTGACTTAAGGTAACTTGATGGAAACAGAGGGAAGGTCCCCCACCAGAAGAGAACTCCTCTGATAAAGGGGTGACAGAAGAGTGATAGGAAGAAACTCAATTCTATTTCCGACTCCAGTCACCTGACCTGCAGGTGACAAAGGTTAATATCCCTAGCAGATGACTGGGTCAGCATATATGGGTTCCACTCAGCTGTGCTCTGGGAGACAATTATGTTGAATTTCTTTCAAGAAGAACGTCTAGTTGCTTCTGGGGTTTTGCCCCTGGCTTTCATGAAAGGCAGACTATTCTAAACGTCACCTCTGGATTACAGAGATTTACCAGAAATACTCTGCCATTCTGTGGCTTCCGTGTTCTGAAGAATATAATATATGATTAATTTAAATCCTTTACCTCTTTCTGGAAGGAGTTGTGCTTCCTTTATGAACAGCTAAGGGTCTGGCTACACTGCAGTCAGGAGGTGTGATGAGAGCACCTGTAGGTGTTCCTATCCTAGGTTTCATCAGGCTAATTCACTAAAAAATAGCAGTGAAGGCACAGTGGCGTAGACTAGACACAAGCCCACCTGTGACCTTGATTATATATTTGGGTGGTCAGGTGACTAGCCCACACCACCACCTGTTCTGTTGTGACTTCATAGCAAGCTAGCTCAATCGAAGCTAGGGAGGTATGACTACATATGCTGCCGTCATGCCTCCCAGTTGCACTGTAGACAGACCCTAAGAGGTCACTGAAACAGTAATGACGAGACTTTTCTCCCCCCCACCCCCAAAAAAAAAAAGTGTTGTGCGTCAGTTGTTCCTCATGCTCTGCCCAATAAACTGCATCTCTGATGTAACCCAGCTTCTGAGCTGAGGATATTGTGGGAAATCAACCTCAAAATACTATATCCCAAGAAGCTTTGGATAATACTGGGTATAACAATGTCGATACTTGCATTGCCTAAAAGAACAATAAAAATCAACTCCTCTAGATTATACTGGAAATCAGCTTTAGAGCTTCTTTACAATGCAGTTACCTGCTGGAAAAATTTACTCTGCTGTCACAGTCCAGTCCTGATGCAGCTCTATAATCAATTTCCATCACTAATTATATCTGGTAAAGCAAGAAACATCAGTTAAAATGAAAGCTATGTGAGAGGTCAGTAATTCTAACCTGCATCACTGTGCCTGAGTATTTCCTGATATTAGTAATAAAATCTTTGATAAGCTTTGCCTTAAACTTCTCATGTGATACGCTTCTCATAGCAGCCTCAAATCAGATGATAGTCTTGTGAGTGCTCAAGTCTAACTGTATTGCCCATTGTTCTAGGATTGTAAGACTGAACATGAACACATGATAGTTAATTATCTTGAACACAGTATTTTTTTTTCTCTACAGGGGGAATTATGAAAGCATTGTACAACTGGCTAGCTCCTATATGAGAAGATACCAGTTGGTGCCCAGAATTTACTGACTGGGTGTTTTGGAATGACATCTGGGTTAGATTTAATAGGTAGATGGCAGGACAGACTTGATTCCCATATCCTCCATTCCCCCATCAAACCATATAAATAGGTGTAGTCTTGGGTAGAGGTGGTGGAGGTACTGGTGTGACTGGTAGCTGAAGAAACTTTTCAAACCTTGGTCTTAATGTCAACAAACTTGTTGCAGTTGTAGGGTTAAATTCTACCTTCAGTTAAAGGTTTAACTGAACTGGTTCTAAAAAAGTTTCTCAGACAAAGATCTGGCTATGCTATAGCTCCAGATGACTTTGAAACTGTGTCATTTTAGGCCTTGTCTACGCTGCAGAAAACATGGAACTCCATGATGCCACTTCTAGTCACTCTTCAGAGTTGTGCTTTCCATTGGGGCCAGGGGAAAAGAGGACAATCACACATCCCCTTCCCTCTCCAAAGCACCTGTAAAACACTGTCCACTCACATGCTTCCTGTTTCACGAGAGTTCAAACTACCAGCATAACCACATTAGCTCAGACCAAGTCTTATAGTTGTTTTTGCTAGTATACTAGTGCTACCATAGGCCAGAAGCATAGGTGGCACAGCTACATTGGCTCATTTGGTTTATCTTGCACTATAAATGTTAAGAATCCAGCACACTTAGGACTTCACCTCAACAAACAAAAAAGGCAAGTTCTTTGCCAAAGTGCTCATCTAAATACAAGACAAGATGCAACAATGGTGGGTAAAGGATGCAGGGGAAGGGAGGATGTATGTTATACTAAGATCACACAGTTACTCTAGGTATGTGCACATCTTAATTAACAGAATCCCCCAAAGCTGTAGATAAATAAGGAGCACTTAGTCATTGAGTTTAAAGCCAGAAAGGACTATCAGATCTTTAGTCTGACTTCATGTATAGCACAAACCACCACCACCCACCTACTAAACCCAACAACCGAAATTAAACCAGTATTACAGCCCATTACTTAATCTCCAGGTTTCTGAATGCATTGCAGCATGCTCTTTGTTCACTGTACCATGATTGCTCTGTCCCGTAGTGCCGATTCCTTTCTTGTGTGGAGCTGCTGTAATCCTGAGCATATGGCTCCCATTTTATGAGGTAGTGTGAGCGACTCTGAGGCTTTTTTTTTTTTTGTCCTTTTAAAAAACAACTTGTAAATCTTCCACTTTGCTTCAGCATCTCCAACAGCAACTGCCACAAACTTCTGCTTCAAAGAGCAGTCCTGGCACAGAAAATTAAAAAACTACTTCCCCCTAATCCTCTGATAGTTGAGGGGAAGTACTGTATGTGAAGACACTGAATCTGATCAAAGAAAAATTAGCTAGAGTGGACACTAACCTTTCCCATTTCCCTGGTTCTGTAACCGTTATTGAATGCTTTGCTCATGAAACTATTTAGCCTTGTAGTCCAGAAAGCCTTTGCATTACCTGTCTACTGTTGACTGTGATTATTTGCATTTTAAGGCTTCTAATGATAACATTCCCCATGGACTCCAGGGAAAATGCTTTGTAACACTCTTATGTTTGGTATGAAAATCAGTGGCTCACTTTCACTTGTATTTGCTTTGGGATGACAAGTACAAATGTTACATATTAAAAGTTGACTTGCCAAACTAAGTCTAAGTCCTGACTTAGAGTGACAGTTCCATTTGTTTACAAAGTTTCCTCTCATTTATTCAACAACCTTCATATATGAAGCATATTTTAGCCTTTTATCTTACAAAGATGTACTGTAACTATTATAAACCCATAGCTATTTACAAAGTTTGTTTCTGGACAGCCTTAGTTGAGGCACACTTTCATACTAACAAACATCAGCAGCAGAGCATGACACTCAACACTTGCAAACTTCTTCTTTTTCAAAAGTGCAGATATTGAGCTTTCACCATGCCTCAGGAATCTGCTATTCTGTATACCCACAGCACAACGTAACCTTACACTTAACTATCTGTAGTCAAATACAGATTACTCTCATCAGCCCTGTGCCCTGGAATATATTGGAATATGGTAAGGCATGTCATCCATTGTAGTTTGTAAACTTGCCTGGCTCTTTACAATGGTCTTAGCTTGAATAGCCTTTGCTACCTAATAGTATCATTGCACTCAAATAATCTTGCCCTTCCATCTCACTTGCTTTGCTTCTCTTTCAGTGTCTCTGGTGCAGCAGCAACAAGAAATGCATGGATTATCCAGTTAAAAACCTTCTCCCTCCTCGCTCTCTCTGTGAGTTGAGTTCTGCACGCTGGGGAGTCTGCTGGGGTAAGTGGATTTTACTTCAGTGATTTTGTGGAAAATGTACAGTAATTAAAAAGGGGTGGCACTTTATCAATTCAACAGCCTTTGTTGCTTGTTATGAGATGTAAGAGAAGGAACTTCCCCCACATTTCTCTAGTGTGATGCCACTATGTTTTAACAGAGATCCTAACTATATCAAGCATTCTCAAATACTACATCTTAATGCAGTGTCTTCTGGACCACCTCCTTTTCTGCTGTCAATAAAATAACTCTTGTGACTACTTACTTACATAGAAAAGTAGTATTTGGAAAGCCTTTAATGTGATAGTAGCACCTTCATGTGGTTTAGGGGCTGGCAACGAGACGAACCAGGTCTCTGTAGAACATCAGCAAATGCTTGATATACTACGGGTGGTCCACAGGCTAGAAGCTGGGAACAGGGGCCACGTTGTCCTCTTGCATGGTGAAGAGCAGAAAAGTGACATATGGCTAATATTGCAAGATAGATGTGTGATGGAGCAAGGCCAGATGGCTTCAGTAAAGTACTGAGAAACAGGTATGTTAGCCCCAGGCTAAACAAATCCCTAGTACCCTGGTAACCAAATGGCAGTTGCTCCAGGTTAATCAAGGCACCTGGAGCCAATTAAGATCTTTCTAGAAGGCAGTAGAGATAGCTACCTTAATTAGAACACCTGCAGCCAATCAAGGCAGGCTAATCAGGGCACTTGGGTTTAAAAAGGAGCTCACTCCAGTCAGGCAGGGAGGAGCCAGAGGAGAAGGAGTGTGTGTGAGGAGCTGGGAGCAAGAAGGCAAGGAGCTGAGAGTGAGAGAGTGTACTGCTGGAGGATTGAGGAGGACAAGCGTTATCAGACACCAGGAGGAAGGTCCTGTGGTGAGGATAAAGAAGGTGTTTGGAGGAGGCCATGGGGAAGTAGCCCAGGGAGTTGTAGCTGTCATGCAGCTGTTACAGGAGGCACTATAGACAGCTGCGATCCACAGGGCCCTGGGCTGGAACCCGGAGTAGAGGGCGGGCCCGGGTTCCCCCCAAACCTCCCAACTCCTGATCAGACACAGGAGGAGCTGACCCAGACTGTGGGTTCCACAAGAGGGGAAGATCACTGAGGTGAACAAATCCGCCAATAAGCGCAGGACCCACCAAGGTAGAGGAGGAACTTTGTCACAGATGGTATGTCACCATTCATACTTACATTTTTTTTATTTTTTTAAAGCCAGAAAAGACATTTACTAGTATCTGGTTTGACCTCCTGTATAGCACTAGTCATAGAACTTCATGCCCATTTAGCCCAGTAACTTGTGGCTGAACAAGACCATATTCTGTTGGTGAAAGAGAACTTGTTCTAGAAGTTGGTCCAGTAAAAGATATTACCTGAACCACTATACATGTCTGATATGGGATTCACAGTATTTCAGCCTCTCATTCCTGTGGGTGCAGGCCCTTCTTCCTGCCCTTTATGCACTGGGCTGGCCTGTTTAACCAAGGGAATGATGTGGCACATCTTCAGGTATCTGGAGCTGTACAAGCTTTAAGAATGGATTTTCTTCCCTTTTGTGTCATAGTATATGGTAGAGATCTCTTCATTAAAGGTCACAGCAGAATTCATTCTTTAAAATGAGCCTGGATAGCTGTCTAAAAGATACTCTAGTTCAACTATCTATTGAGTTAGATGGAGGAATTACGGAGTGAAATTCTCTGGCCTGTGCTATGCTGGGCAGACTAGATGATCATAATAGTCCCTTCTGGCCTTGAGTCTATAAATGAAGTTACACACATGCAGCAGTCTTGAGGAGAAAGACACAGATGCATTGCCCAGTGAACCCAAATGTGGCTGATCTAGGTTTGCTCTCTGAGTCTCATGTCTAATAAAGGCAAAGGCTTATAAAAGTTTTAGTAGTGGTTACATAAAGAGCTATTTGCTGTTACATTAAACTTCCTTGAAGGAACTGAAGTGCCTTGTTAGATGTTGTTTGCTGCTTTAGAACATAGTGCTCATTTGTTGTGTAATGGTTTCTGTTGTCACCAGCCTTGTGGGAGGGGTCTGTCTTGGCCATGGCTAAAATGCTAAGCACAGGGGGAATCCTAATAAAGAAATGTACATACAATATTCCTAAATTCTAAGAGGGTGTTCCCTACCTTCTAATCACTTGCATTAAGGGACAAAACATTGTGTCCCTTCCTGAGTCTGATTTGTACAGCTCTGATCTTCGGCAGTTTCAGAGTAGGTGTGATACATCCAATTCCATTTACTCCTGATGGGGATAGTTAAACAGTAAAACCTTACAGCACAGAGTAGAAAAATGAAGGCAAATTGACTCTTTTCTCCCTGATACAGATATGGAATCACAACCATAACATCTCGAGCACTGGCTTACAAACTTTGAGGGTATAATAAAAGGCGATGAGGGCAGAGCCCGGCAAACAGTGACTGATACTAACTTTTGAGGAGTTCTGAGCAGGGGTGAATTTCATGCAGGTGTTTCAATTTCAGCTAGGTCCAAAAGCTCTGCCACTGAAATCTACTCCTGTTTTATGTAATACACTTAAAGGTGAGAGAATGGACCTCCGATCTGGGCTTGCATGTTGGAGCTCAATGCCAGCTTGTGGTACGCTGTCTCCTTGGCCCATCTCTGAAATGGCATTGTCCAGAGTTCTTGGGAAGACTATGAGTAAGAAATTAGCCTGAAGAAAAAATAAAAGGATATTTCTGCTAAATTCATCTTGAGGGATATTTAATTGAAACATGAAATCAATGGTTCTCAACCAGCGGTCTGGGGTCCGCCAGAAACCTGTTCAAGGGCCCCCTGGGGGTCTGCCAATCAGGGCCAGTGTTCAACTCACTGGGTCCCAGGGCGGAAAGCTATAGCCGCACTGCATGGAGCTGAAGCCCATGGCCCTGAGCCCTGCCACTGGGGGCTGAAGCCAAAGACTGAGCAACTTTGCTTCGTGGGGGGCCCTGTGGCAATTGCACTGTTTGCCTTTAATGCAAGCCCTGGCTTTTATAAGCAGAAAACCAGTTGTGGCACAGGTGGACCATGGAGTTGTTTTTTTTAGCATGTTTGGGGGAGACTCAGAAAGAGAAATTGAGAACCCTTGCATTAAATGATTTAGTCTGCTAATGAAATTCCAGTTTCGAAAAATCATATCTAAACAATTAGTCTGAGCTTTCCAGCTAGGTATATTTGCCTTGAGCAGCTGACAGGATGATAGAGATCTGGAAAATCTTTCTTGCAACCAGAACCAATGAATTCCTCGAGACTTGCTACTTACATTTGTGGAAGACCCCACCACCCAAATGCAACTGTTCAAGCAGATCTGATTAGGCAGTATCTCAAAAGGACACTGCAGGCTGACTAAAGGAGTGCCATGCAAATCAGGAATGAAGGGGGGGGCGGGAATCTTGCTTTGCTGCTAAAAAGTTTGGAAACTTTGCTGCTGTGACCATTTTATTTAGCCTGAAAGTTAGCTGATGTGAATTGATAAATGCTCTGTGTGGAAGTGAGGAGGGTCTTCCCACTTCCTGGCTGTCATAACTATAAAGGGAAGGGAACAGCCTTCCTGTGTACAATAATGTATAATCCCTCCTGGCCAGAGACACCAAAATCCTTTTACCTGTAAAGGGGTAAGAAGCTCAGGTAACCTGGCTGACACCTGACCGAAAGGACTAAGGGTCAAGATACTTTCAAATCTTGGTGGGGGGAAGGCTTTTGTTTGTGTGCTCTTTCTTTTTGGGGTTGTTCGCTCTTGGGACTAAGAGGGACCAGACATCAATCCATGTTCTCCAAATCTTTCTGAACCAGTCTCTCATATTTCAAACTTGTAAGTAACAGCCAGGCAAGGTGTGTTAGTTTTATCTTTGTTTTCTCAACTTGTAAATGTTCCTTTTGCAAAGAGGATTTACCTTTGTTTGCTGTAACTTTGAACCTAAGGCTAGAGGGGGTTCCTCTGGGCTCTATGAATCTGATTACCCTGTGAAGTTATTTTCCATCCTAATTTTACAGAGGTGCTTTTTATCTTTCTTTAATTGTAAGCCCTCTTTTTAAGAACCTGATTGATTTTTTTTTTTTTCTTCTTGATTTAAGATCCAAGGGTGTTCGATTTGCAGTTACCAGGAATTGGTGGAGGAGTGAAGGAGGGGAAATGGTTAATTTTCTCCTTGTTTTAAGATCCAAGGGTTTGGATCTGTGTTCACCAGGAACTTGGTGGAGAAGTCTCTCAAGGCTACTAGGAGGGAGATTGTCTACCTTCCCCCCAGACTGAGTTTCCCAAATAACTCTTAAAGGATTTGGGTGGTGGCAGTAAAATCAGATCTAATCTGGTAATTAAGCTTAGAGGTTCTCATGCAGGTCCCTACATCTGTACCCTAGAGTTCAGAGTGGGAAGGAACCTTGACACTGGCCAACTGCAGGATTAACATTGACTGACAAGTGAGGGGAACACCTTCCACAGCTAGTTTGCTATTGCTGCTATGTGGTCACTGTAGTAGGAGAAAGATGAGGAACTGGGAGATTAGAGGCCTTGTCAAAAAACCAGGATGTGGGGAGAAAGGACAGCAGAAATAAGGGTGCAGAGGAGATGAGAAATCCAAACTGGGAGGGGGACAAAGTGACTTCCTTGGTTTTTGAAGGGGTTGGTTAAATTCCTGAGATTTCATCACCTAACAGGGCTGGGTGATTGGTGGGCAAAACTTGAAATCTTTGCCTTTCTTTTTTCTTTTTAATTGCTCCCTCTCCCTTCCTCCTTGCCTCTCCAAGAATAGGAATCTATATAAAGATGATTACCTTCAGTAAAATGGAGAGTGGCTCTATTAATTGTAGTTCTGAGAAATTAAATCTGTATGGGGGGGGGGGAGGGGCTTCTGTCTATCTCAGCTCAAGAGTAGCTAACAGTGCTAGCCACAGAAGGTGGTGGTTTACACTGACAGAGAAATCAACACTTACTCTTGAACTTGTCCAGGAAGTTATTCTGCAAGTGGGTTTCTACCTGCAGTAATTGAACTGTGAGTCAAGGTTCCTCCATTTCTGGTCATGTTCTCCTCAGTGTTCTTATTGAAGTGGTAATGGTCTATAGTGAGTTATCAGGCCATTTTTGATATTTGTAAGAGGTTATGAATAAAACCGTTTCAGTGTTGATTTGTCTGCTTACAGAATGTCTTAAATAAGACACCCTACCTGAAATAAGACTGCTTAAAACAGCTTTTATAATTTAGCTATAAATTCTAACTTTGAAATTTGTGCTATTGCAATTTTTCAAGTAGGTTATAGCAACATCAATGACTTCGATATCAAGTTATATTTAAATTGCCTCACCCTACAAGCATACCAACTAGCTGATAATGATTTCCACAGGAACCATTGTCTGACATCTCAGAACACATCGGTGTCCTTGTAAGTTCTTGATAGGTACAGTAATAGCTAGTATCTACAGCAGGGGTAGGCAAGTTGATTTTCAGTGGCACTCACGCTGCCTGGGTCCTGGCCACGAGTCCAGGGAGCTCTGCATTTTAATTTAATTTTAAATTAAGCTTCTTAAACATTTTAAGTCTTATTTACTTTACATACAACAATAGTTTAGTTATATATTATAGACTTCTAGAAAGAGACCTTCTAAAAATGTTAAAATCTATTACTGGTTCACGAAACCTTAAATTAGAGTGAATAAATGAAGATTCGGCACACCACTTCTGAAAGATTGCCAACCCCTGATCTACAGTGTACAGTTATGCTAGGGTTGCCAGTTTTGGTTGGCCATATTCCTGGAGGTTTTGTTGGATGATATAATCTTCAACTAAAGATTAATCTTAATTCCTGGAGATGCCAGGACAATCCTGGAGGGTTGGCAACCCTAAGTTATGCATCAGTTAATTGTATAACATCCCTCTACTCTGGTAGCCTTCCAGCTTGGGATGATTGTAGTTGACTGTAATATCTGTACTGCTTTCTACAGGAGAAAACAAAAAAAAAATTGAAATAAATGAGTCAAGCTAATATTTCTGACTTTTAAATGCTACTAAGCTTCCCGAAAACAATGGCTTCTGTGTCATAACTCAAAGGCCTCAAGATTGTAATTCACTTTCTTAACATCTTCCTTTGCTTTTGTACTTATAAATGTTTTGTTTGACTCTCAGTGAACTTCGAAGCCTTGATCATCACAATGTCTGTGGTAGGAGGAGTGGTCCTTGTTGCTCTCTGCATCTGCTGCTACTGCTGTTGCAGAAAAAAGAAGAGCAAAAAGCAAGTATCTGAAAGTCTCTAATCCCTACTATACAGCACTTTTAGAAAGTTACAAAACTTAATTAGATGCCCAAAACCTGGTGAATGCCAAACAGAGCCTGTTGATGGTTGTTTAAGACACTCTATTATTCCTGTCAGGCCAGACAAAGACGATGAAAGAGCTGCCAGAGAGAGGGAACAGAGGAGAGTACGGCAAGAAGAGAGGTGAGTACCCAATGTGAGGTAATGAGATGGGGAAGGCAGAAATGGATCATCTTCTGGTTAAAATAACTTTTCTGTAAACAGATCAATCACACCTCTGTCTTGATATTGGAGAAGTAGGATGCTATAGTTCAGTCTTGCTAAAATTGTAAAATATTAATCTACTGTATATTTACTGGTCTCCTAATAACATGGGGTAGTTGGTAATGTACCATCACATACAGTCCTAGGTATCCCCATCCAGACTCAAACTCAACACCCCCACAGACATAAGATGAGGGGCTTCTTTGGTGACAGCAGTGGGAGTACTTAGCCATTGGAGAACCTAAAAATGCTTCCTGGTGCCAGGTCTCAAAGGGACATATGACTTTACTTCCAACCACCAATCTATGCAACTGGATTAAAAAAATTCTGTGTATTTTGTGTGTAAATTTCATTAGCGAGGTCCTTCTGTTCTTCTGGCTAATGCTTTAATCTTAATGTAATATGATCAAGCATCTCTGGAGACTGTTTCCATAAGTGACTAGTTAAACTTGTTAAATTAAAAGGATGTTGTCAAGATACATAAACTTGGGAAGATTTGAAAACATTGACTTGACATACTAACTCATTGGAACGTGAAACTGTTACTTCCTTTTAGAGACAAGGTAGATGAGGTAATATCTTTTATTGGACCAACTTCTGTTTGAGACAGAACCTTTTGAGCTTACACAGATTTGTGTCTCGAACAGAAGTTGATCCAATAAAAGATACTACCTCACCCACCTTGTCTTCCTAATTCCTGGGACCAATGGCTGCAACAACACTGCATACTTAGTTCCTTTAACAGTTTTTTATAATCTGTTTGTACTGTAACTATTTCTGATAGGTTTCCTCTTGAGTCCTGGGTTGCTGCATTTGATGCATTTTTTTTCCTCATGAAGGCCTTTAGGGAGCAGGGAAACACAATCTGTATGCAGACTGGTAACCGTCTAACCCTATGTATGTTGGCTGCAGAAACGGGTACTTTGGAGGAAAAAGTATAGGAAGAGACAGATAACTTAATTAGCTTACACTTTAAAAAAAAAAGTCTCTTATTTAATTTTTTTTTTTTTTTGTAGGAGAGCTGAGATGAAATCTCGACATGATGAAATCCGGAAAAAATATGGTAAAAATTCATAAGTTCACAAATGACTTTCTTTTTCAAGTGATTCTTCAAATCTATGTATTGCACTAAACTACTTACGATACCTTGCTATAAACAAAACATTGACTGCATGACTAGTGGGGAAGACTAAAACAAACCATTGTCTTCCCTACCACCAAATGATTAGCTGCATTTTAGGGAGGAACACAACAATTACTATAGTGTCTAGTTTTGTATTTGGTCTGACACCCAGTACCACCTGTTTGGGTGACCTACGAGTGAGTAGGAAGGAGGCAGAAACTGCATAATAAGTCATGCAGCTTAATAGTCACCTGTTCATTACATTAAACCAAATTGTTATTTTTCATGAGATTTCACTTAAACTTAATAGAGGCAGAAGATGCTTCCACAATGCCAGATGGGAATGCAGGTCAGCTTGTTCTGTATGTTGCTTTTTCTGCTTTCCTGGGGTTTAACTAAAATCTACCAAAACAAAGGTGAGGCGGAATCTCTGAGATTATGGGCAGGATGTGTGATTAAAAATAATACAAGCCAAAGGGTACAACCTGTCCAGCCAATGGGCCAGATACTCTTTCTTCAAGAAGTGGCACCTTACTCCACAATAATCCTGTAGGGTCAGATTCATCACCTCAGGAGCAGTGAGGTTGGGGGCTGTCGGGGGAACTGGCTGCATGTGGGAGAATTTATTCAGTGGTCATCTTTGGCCACTGTGTGAGGTGTGCAGTGGGTTTAGCAGAGACTGAGATTTCAGCTGATTGACTCCAGGCAGAATGCTCATGCGAGTACGTGAGAGTATGTGGCTCACAGCCTGGCCCAAAGGGAGCAGGTGACATCAGGTTCTCATCCCTTTCATTCTCTTGTGCCGTGTGTCTGTAAACCCTTATTCCTTCCTTGGAGGGGTTCCTTGGGGCTGAAGTGAGGGAATAGATCCTGGAGTGGGTGAAAGGAGGTGAGAGAAGGGTGAGGGCCATAATCTGAGAGAGTGAGGTTGGGCAGTTGAGGGAGCAGCAGCCAATGGCAGCAGGGTAAACAAATACCTTGAGTCCATGTTTCAGAGTTGCCTTCACAGCCTGATGTTCAAGCTGCTGCCCTTCTGGGGTGGGGTGGGCAGGGAAAGCCCTGCCCTGGGCGAGTCCCTCTTAGTGCAGCCACATAGAGAAGGCTGGAAGGCCTTGGCTTGCCTTTACTTGTAGCTGATGTTGGCTGCTGTAGAGGATGAACTCTGTGGATCTGAGGACTTAAACTGTCTTGTACAAAGTCCTCTTGCCTGCTGTTCCCATTCCTCTTGTGGAATGAGGGAAGAGTTGATGGGGCTGCTGGGCCTTGTGCTTTTGGGGAAGAGGAGGAACCGGAAGGCTCTGCTTAGCCAGTAGCTGTTGCCATGAGGAAATCTATGTTGTCTTCGTGCTCTGGCCTGGTCCAAAGCCCTACTGCACAACTTCCAGGATGTGAGCAGCTCTCTCCTGTTACACTCAGTGGTCCGTGCACTCTTTTTCTATGAGTAGGGATGGTGAGGAGCTGGTGCTGGCTGCTTTGGAGAAAGGAGCCTTGTGGGCACAGCAGCCTGACCTCAGCCTTTGGGAAGGGGCTGTGGTAGAGCTGGTGACAACCTTTCATAGACAGCTGGAACGAAACAATGCAGAGCTTGTGTGCAGGCTTTTCCTTTTTCATCTTTCAGGAAAGTGGGGTGAGGAGAATTACTGCAGCTTTCATTTAGCCAGACCTCTCATTCAGAACACACTTCTTCCTTTAATTCCAACCTTTACCAAAAAACACTTTGATCGGCCCTATGCTTGGACTTCTAGTTTTCTTAAACATCCTTCAAAGAGGAAAGAGCCTATACATGACTGACCTTTCTCTTTTTTTGTTTTATGGAGAAACTTGCCACTGCTTTATGCAAACATCTTAGTGTGGAATAGGGTTTTGTTAGACTTGCAGGGCAGAAATTCTTAAATGCAGTGTCCGTTGTTTTGAGTATAAGTTTTCAGCGTCTACCTGATTTGCGAGC
This sequence comes from Chelonoidis abingdonii, assembly GCF_003597395.2. Classification (NCBI taxonomy): domain Eukaryota; kingdom Metazoa; phylum Chordata; order Testudines; family Testudinidae; genus Chelonoidis; species Chelonoidis abingdonii. The sequence continues at coordinate 52,221,838 of NC_133776.1, forward strand.
GCAATTGTATAACTAAATGACAGCATTTGCAGTGCAAATAATTGGGTCCCTTTTGAAAATCAAGCCCATACAGTCATGCTCAGAGGTATTTACACACCCAATTTCCATTGAAATCAATGGGAGTTAGGCTTCTAAATATCTTTGGGGGCTCTAAGCCTTTAAAGATGGGAGGGAAACTGTACTGAGTCATAACACTTGCAGAAGGGACCAAAAGCAGACTTGGTACTGAGTGAAGAAATGCTTGATTTATTTCTAAGATCAGAGTGCACTCAACTTGTCTACTCTTCTCCCACCCCCACCTCCCTTCAATCCTGAAGCGTATTACTCTGACTGGAGCTTTTTTCTTTTCAGGCTTGTTTAAGGAAGAGAACCCTTACGCCAAATTCGAAAACTAACTGGTCTCCCTAGAAGTGCCATGCAACACCAAAGCTCCTATACCTTTGCCAACCGGAGCTTTACAGTATAGGCTTAGACACTTTACATTCCAAACACCAAAAAAAGAAAATTACTGAGATGCTGCGGTAGCCTTAAATTGCCAAAGACTGTCATGTGCTTCAGTAGAAAGCTTTGTGCTAACTTGGGACAGAGCCTACTATAATCCCAATGAGCTATTATGAGCAGCAAGACTGAACCAGAAAGAACCTGACTTTACCTCAAGACATTCTAACACAGCTCAACAGACTGTGCAGCATTGTCTGGGAGTCCATTTTAAATCTTTGCTATTTCTGTTGTCTGACTTGCCAGACGCTTTGTAATGCAATGGCTTCAAAGAACAGCTCAAGGAACCAGTCTTGCCCTTCTGCCCTACACCTTTTCACCAAATAAAGTAAAGCTTTAAATCTGAGGGCAGGGCAGGACTGGGGTGGGGGCGAGGGGGTAGTTTGGTCCTACATAAGATATAGCAGCAATTCAGAATATCAGGGTAGATGAATAAAAGACGACTTCTTAGACCATCAAGGCCTTAACTGTATCACTTGAAGTGCCTGTACAGTTGTGTGTTACTCAGCAATTCTTTCAACTTGTGTAAGTTTTTTTTTAATTATTCTGAGGAGGAGGGAAGGGAGTTTAGTCGTATTTGCACTCCTTAATGAGTAGATGCTCATTCTCCTTTCAGAATTCATTTTGTTTAAAAGTCTATCCTACCTCTGCTCTGTGCCTTTCTATAACTTCTCCTATAATAAAGTAATTCAAGACTGATATTTTGTAACAATATAAGACTTAAATGTAATACTAGTATTTTGATCCATTAGATAAAATTATAGACTGTAAAGCTTCAGCGATATTGATTTGATTACTCTAAGCCTGATTGACTTTTGCTTCAATGCAAAGTATAATTTGTTTTCAATAATGTGTTGGCAAACCCATGCTGTAGCTGACGCAGCATGTAATCTCTAAAAGAATGTTCTAATAACCAGCAGAAGCAACTGTGAAGCCCTTTGGTTGAGCTGCATTTTGGCCTATGCTTTGCATTTAATATAATTTGCTGTCCTTGCATGTGTAAGTGCAGTAGCCAGCTTTTTGGGTAGTTCTGCATTGTCATAGGCTCAGCAGCCTGGAATGTTGCCTGATGTCTTAGGGCTTGAGCCAAGGTGCTATGAATAATTACTAATCTATGTATTGAAAGTGCCATAGAGAAGTGGAAAGATGGGATGAAAACAGCTTATAGGAGATGGGTTTTAGTCTTCTATGAAACACTCAAAATATATCAAATAACAGACAACATCGAGAGCAGACAGCTGGAAGCAGTTGCTGTTTTTTTCTGAGACATGCTTCTGAACAGGTGAGGCAGCTTGATTTTTTTTTTTTTTTTTTTTTTTTTTTTTTTTTTTTTTGAAATGTTTGTAAGTGTTTGTTTTGGGCACATGAAACAAAAACAAATGGTGGTAACGTTCATTGTTACATTCCAGATCTCAGAATTTTCTCAAGTCGGGACCAAGTGTCATTTAATATACAAACCAGTCATAAACATTTTGAATGTTGAAATATCAATTTTATATTCCAGAGGAGCCATTTTACTGTATAATGTGTAAAGTCTTTTGAGTAAGACATGTCTGCCCTGAAAATTCTGCCTGTTAGAATGGTAATTTAGGACCCCTTTCCCTGCAGACTTCTAAAAACTAACCTGGAGATGATACTTGTAATATTGCTGGGGACTTCTTAAAACACCTTTATCATAATGTCACACTCTTATGGCTCTCTGGTCTCCTAGAGCAACACAAAAGCCAAACCTTGGAGCTGAATTTCAAACAGACTTTCCAAACTAATCCATCGTATGTAAAACCTCATGGACGCTGAAGAGCACAGTAGTGCTGAGCTATGTAAAGCTCTTCTACATACTAGTAAGGTGTGATTTCATTTTCACTAACATTGGACATAATGGGCACAAGAAACTTGCATATAGTCTTAAATTCCTACAGTTTTTTTCTTTTCTGCCTTCCTGTCAGCAGTTTGCAGACAACTTCAGGCAAGCAACATATAGCTAATATTTAAATGCATTACTTGGCTACTGCTAAATAAACAGATTTAGTAAGTATAAATAGTGTGCCATATTTGTTTCCTCTTTATGATAAACTACAGTGTGCCTTTTGGTATTGCCCACTCTAAAATGGCATATTAAAGAAAAGGAGGTTGATATTCTCTGGCTTATTTAGATGTATACATGTTTGGTGAAAAGGAGCATCGCTCCTTGGATAGTCTAAAATATACAACCCTAAATTACCCTAACCCTCATTCTTGTTAGTGAAGTTAGTTGCTGGGTGCAATAAAGTCAGGTGTGATACCTTAACAAAAGAATTGTCGTCTGCTGCCCTCAACAAAGTGACAGTGCTTTGGAAAAGCTCTGTCGCTTGCTGCTAGGAAGAATTGAAAGCTTCCACTGTCATGTGCTATAATTCACTGCAATGAGTCTTTTAATTTGGAGGTGTCCAGAAACAGGTCGGGGTTGTGAAACCTCTGGAAGACATTCTAGTGCTTTATTAAAGCACCCTTCCTTCAGTGCCAAGTAAACCTATCTCATCTGACTTAAAACCTGTGGAGCCCTCCATGCCATGATGGCAGCTGAAATTGGTTGTGAAGGAGTCCTAAGACTTGAACATATGGAGGCCAGAGATAAGGTATTATAAGATAAAGGTCTCCAGGTCTGTTGTTCACATCCCCTATTAGTCAGACAGTCTGACTTGCATGTTCCTGGACACAAACCTGGGAATTAATATGTGCATGTTTTTTTTGTTTTTGTTTTTTGGGGGGAGGGGAGGGTTTGAATCCCCATGTGGGGCTAGGAAGAGCAGGTATGTAAGTGCAACTTGCTGCCTGAGGTCTGCAACAGGGCTGCTCCTTTCTTCCTTTGAGTAGGTTATGATGTATGGGGGTCTACCCACACTGGTAAGGGGTTCTTTTATGGTTTACTCAGTAACTGTGGGGCCCTTGTGATGTGAAGCCCTGTACCACCAGTAGCCAGCCCCAAGCATAAGGGCTCACCCTGGTATCCACCAGCTTAGTTACTCTTTCCAGGGTGACACCAGCAGCCCTTCAGTCCTGTGTCTCCCCAAATCTGTCTACCCCAAGTTCTTAACCACTAGCCACTTGGACTTTTTCCATCTGGTTCATTATCCCAAAGGTGTGAAACCAGCCCCCATATTCTCAATTCACTTTGGTATGCACACGCCACAGTGTTTGCACACCAGAGAACTGCTTGGGGTAAAAACAAAGTTTAATAGAAAAACCACAGCTTCAAAGACACGAGTAAGAGAAAGCAAACATAGCCAAGTTACACAGAAAATGACAAAGATGCTACTTCAGGCTTTACACTTTCAAGTTTAAATAAAATCACTTTTCTAATAAGTTGCCTGTTTCCTTAAAACTATTTCCTAGCATGCCCTTTACCCATAGGAGGAATCCAGCAGTCACTGGCAGCCTCCTACCTCAAATTCTGGATTAAAAAAAACCTCAGATGCAAGCCTGCTTTTGAATGGCCTTTTTGCTTTTAGATCATGATGATCCATGTTCAGTCAGAGTGGAAACTCTTGACTCAAGAGCTGGGATACTCAATGCCTTTCCATTAACTCCTATGGCCCTTACTTCTCTTCCTGTGCTGAACAATGTTAGTTGGAGCTAGTTTCATGTAAATACCTGGTTTGCAGTGTGCCCCTTGCTGCTGGGAGGTGGTTGAAATAAGCATGACTTTCTAGATCCACTAATACCTAGATCCATAACCCCAGTCTGCATGCATATCTTGTAATGACCAGCCTGTGCAGAACATTACTAGCTTTCATAAAAGACCTTCCTCAAAACACTTTGCATACTGTTGTACTATATCAGTTGGTTCAACTTGCTCATTTTGGGGGCTTAAACTTACTGTTCTGTTCTTGGGTGGCTAGAGCCTAACGGTCACAGAGGCATGTGGGAATCAAGTTCTCTTCTGGGAGGTGTTGAGTGGTGTAGGGGGAGGAATAGCTGACCATCGTGCACTGTACCTTCATGCGTTGGTAAACGTAAGCTTTGTCTACACGCAGGGAACTGGCTGGCATAGCTACTCAGTATAATTTAGCAGCTTCACAGGTAGCAGTATGTACCCAGAGCCAGGTCTGGCTGAGCAGGGCTAGCCTATGCTGCCATGGTGTCACTCTGTTACTCAAGCTGGCTTTGATCTAGCTAGATTAAAATGTGGTTTGTGAATTGTTTGTCCCTAACACTGTTAGTGGAAAAGCTCTCCTTTGTCCATTGATCACTAGAGGGAAAGGACTACAGTCTCTTCCATTTTATTTAAAAACAAAAAACACCTTTGCTGCTCTTAATTGTCAAACCAATTGTTTATTGGATTCATTTCTTCCATTTGTGTGTTTGCTACAATGTAAAGCAAGTAATTTTTCAAATTGGGCTTTTTTTGTGTCAAAATCCAGAAACCTGCTAATTTACTTCAAATTTGATAGACTCCGTATCTCCCCTCCATGCTTCATCTAGTAGCATTGGGGCCCGTGTTCCTTTGATGCTAGCGAAGCTGAGAATGGGCAGCATCAAGCTTATAAACTAGCCACTCTTGCCTCCTCACCTATGGCTGGGCATTCTTGTTCATATTCAGCTATCAAATTGTTATGGCACTTTACAGGCAGAATAGAAAATGTGCATCCTAAGGAGAGTTCATGCTACTATACAATGAATGACCTTAACAGTGAGGGTGTAAGAAGATTAGAGCAGTAGATATACAGGCTCAGGAGATAGACATGCATGACTCATGCCTTGGGCACATCTCCCCAGATATCAGGCATGTTCAGAGAGAGACACTTGCCCCCCTAACACTTCCTAGGGGACGGTGAACTGGCCTAGGAGCCAGGAGATGAGGATGGCTGGTGTTACCTCTGCTACTGAGCATTATAAATGATTTTTATGTGTGGCATTCATAACTCATATTACTGACCTAGGCTGCATCTCTGTACCCTGGAGCCTGGTGAATCTTACAAATGAGGTGACCTTTGTCCAGCCTGTTACTTCAGCCAGAGCTGCAGGTAGAACCCAGGTCTCTAATTCAGTGTGATGGGGTGTATTAACCCTGCACTGGTGATGGAGGGGTTAAAGATGTGCTCTGGGAAGGGCTGGCCCCACCTCTTCAGCTCTGTCAGTCATGTTAGGGTGAAATAAGGGCTTGAAAGTTCTGAGTGAGAGCAGACAGTAGCTGTACTGCTCCTTGGCATTTTTCAGTGTCCAGAAAGTGAGGTGCCCATCAAGAATTGTGACACGAGCCACACAGCTTTTCAGACAGCATGCACCTGGTGTGTGCTTGCCTGTCCAGTCTGGAAACACTCAACCACGTTCTGTTCTAGAGCCTGGTCCTATAATCTCCACCATTCCACTGCTGCCTCTTAAAGTGATGTAAAACCACTAGAAAAGAGTAACTTGTGTCTCCCTCTAGGGGCTGAGTGTCAGTGGATAATTGTCCACTTTAGCTACAGTTGCTCCTTCCGCTCCACAGCACAGATGGCTTCCCATCCTGCTGAAGTGCCTGGGTGAAAACCTTGGTGATCACCTGTGTGGGGAAGAGTATGTGATCATAGAATGCATATGCACAAAGGGGAGATGTCTGCATAGGAAAACTTTATTTTTAGCATTTCCTACCTCTGAGAGGTTTGACTGCAATATTAAAACAAACCATGTTAAAAGAATGTAATAGGATCCTGAAATCATTGTAATTATTGAAAACTTTGCTCGTGCACAATGTCTTTAGAAGTGAAGTTGGATGTTGTGTTAACATTGGGCTTGTTTAAGGGAGGTGTCCCATTAAGAACAGGGTGGAGCACTCCCTGGTAGAGTTTGCAGGAGCCAGAGCAGGGTAAGTTTGCCAGTGTGGGAGACTCTGCTTGGGCATGCTCCAAAAAGGGGAGAACTTGGCAGAAGCTAGAAAGCAAGTGTCATTCTTGAGGGCATCACGGGAACAGGAGCTGTTGTTCAGTATGTTGCTGGTAAGCCACAAAGCCTGTCGCTATCAGAATGTAGCCTAACTCAGCAAGGATTAGAAGCTGTTCCTAGCCAATGGCTGGGCAATGGCACCTTAGAGGACTTTTGTCCTAGTCCCAGCTCCCATGTCTGCACAACTTGGCCAACTCAGCAAAGCAAGGACTGTGGTACCACACTCTTCCAGGGGATGGGTTCCCTAGATGCAGGCTGGCAGGGCAGTGAGGTTGGTGAGGACTGGCCCTGCTGGTAAATAGGACTTGATTAATCTGTGTGCAGTTCAGACTCCCCAGCCTGGCTGTATCTGGGGCTGGTAAGTCAATTCTTCCTCTTCCAAAATCTGAACAGTCTCCCCCTTTTGAAGCTTAGGTAGCTCCAGAGGCCTCCTGAATGCCATCATGGCAAAGGCAAAATGGGCAGTTCCTCAAGCCAGGAGGAAGACTACCCCAGGGGAGGTGCTCTGACCCTCATGCCATCTTTCTGCGACTTGTATGTTTATATATCTAGGCAGATTTCTGCTGGAGGATGTCCACCAACTAACTCCACAGCTCATTGTCTCTAGGGCTCTACTCCTATCCAGCCTTGTATTGACTACCTGCTTATTTGCACACTCTTTATTTGACCTAGTCTTTCTTACCCTCTCCCCTTTTCAGAGGATACTATGCATCTAGAGGAGGGGAGGACCATGTTGCAGCTACTCTTTACTTACTAGAGGTCAAATAGGCTGCTGCCTTTCACCTGCACTAAATCCAACACTTTTGTAAAGGGTAAAGCTTAGTTATATGCAAATTAGCTTGCTTCACAGGTGCAGACTTCTTCTGGTGGTGGTGGGTGCTTGCCCCTCTCTGCTCCAACTCCACCCCTTCCCTTGAGTGCACCATGTGCCTGTTCATAGGGACCTCAGGAGCTCATCTAGTCCAACCCCCTGCTCAAAGCAGGACCGATCCCCAGACAGATTATTGCCCCAATCCGTAAACGGCCCCCTCAAGGACTGAACTCACAACCCTCTGTTTAGCAGGCCTATGCTCAAACCACTGAGCTCTCACTTCCCCTCAGCTTGCTATGGCTGTTTGGTGGCAGGAAGCCCTGGGAGGTAGGCAGAGGAGCAGAGACAGAATGCTCAGAGGAAGAGGCAGAAGTGAGGTGGGGCAGGGAGCTTGGCTGCCAGTGGGTGCAGAGCACCCACTAATTTTTCCCTGTGGGTGCTCCAGCCCCAGAGCATCCATAGAGTCAGCACCTATAGCTTAATTGATCTGCATGGAGTGGCCCAAAACTTGGTAGCTATGGCTACATGCATCTGGGATCTGTTCAGTCTTCCTGGCTTGCTGCACAGGGGCCTATTGCTCAAAGTATCCGTATTTTAAGATAGTCGTGAGAGAGAAAAGAGTCTGTTACAAGGTAAGGTGTGAACCAGAAGTCACAATCTAGTACCCACCTGATCAAAAGCATCATGCCAGCACTGCAGCCTCTTAGAACACTGCCCCTCGTCCTTTTATCATTTCCACCCCCACGATTTTCCCTTTGCCCATTCACTCATACTCAGTTGAACTGTAACTTCTGCTCCACCATCTTTTCACTCTACTCCATTCCTCTCTCATCTCCACCCTACTAGACTCCTTTGGTCTCCTTGATCAGCACTCTGCCTAACATGCTCTTCCCTCCTGAACGCCATTCTTCTCTGCTCCCTGTCTGTGATCTTGTATTTACTTCCAGATCACTAACAAAAGCTACTGCATAGCATCTGACCTAGCCCTGATCCCTATAGCAACCTCCTTAGAGAAACATCCATTCAGTCATAAATCCCTACTGATAACTACTTTGAGATCTGGCAGCCAGTTCAAGTCATTTATTGTGTATATTGAAAGTATACAGTGCTCATTTTTAATCAGAGTGCAGTGTTTTTTTTAAGTTGATTTTGTTGAATTGCACCACCCAATACTTGGCAGTCTATTTTACGTGAGCAGTAAGAACAGACACACCAGGATATAACCAGGAAGGGTAAAATAAACTTAATAGTGATGAAGACAAGAATAGGAATAAAGATGCAGTATGTGAAAAAAGCTGTATCTTAAAAGAATAGAAAAGCTTCAAGAAGAGATGATGCAAAATGTTAGTGGTTAAGATGCTCATGGCCAGGAAATTAAAACAACCTGGTGTTTGTTAATAATTTTGGCAAATGAGAGTTTAAAGCCAACTCATTTTAAATATCACCTGAAATCAACATGCATGGGATTTAAAAGCAAACCATTGGGATTTTTTTCCAGGACAAATTAATTGAATTATCCACAGAAAAGAAAATGCTAAAATCTGCCTTTATTACTAGCAATGATCCCTCAAAAGCTTTGGAGGTATGCATCAACCTAGTCTGTGCCTTGCAAAAGTAGGAAAGCTGAACCCTGTCAAAAACCAGTGCTATTCTGTCAGGCGGTCAGAACTTCATATGTTGCTAGACAGAAACAGCTGGCATATCTCACCCTGGTTTTTCTATTCAAAAGGACATGTTGGCTTGGTGCTCCCTGCCCAAATAACATGTCCTTCTGGGGAAAAAAGCGTACCAAAGTGAGACTCCAGGAACTACCTGGAAAGGCCACCCAGAATCAGCTGCAGCTGGAACTAATGAGAATCATTCCTCCTAGGGCTGGGAGCAGGCAGAACCCAGTCAGGGTCCATCAGGTTGGACAAAAAGGACTGGCTGCTTTTTCCAGTGTCCAGTACTGAGTGAAGCTGGGATGAGGGAAGTGATTATTCCCCTCTATTTGGCACTGGTGGGGGCCACATCTGGAGTATTGTATCCAGTTTTGGGGCCCTCACTACAGAAAGGATGTGGACAAAGTGGAGAGAGTCCAGCAGAGGACAATGAAAATGATTCGGAGGCTGGGACATATGACTTATGAGGAGAGGCTGAGGTAATAGAGCTTATTTAGTTTGCATAAGAGAAGAATGAGGGAGGATTTGATAGCCTTCAACCAGGGCCAACAGCTCCAAGCTTTTTGCTGCCCCAAGCAAAAAAATTTTCCCACACTCCCTGGCCTTGCCCCATTCCAATCCCTTCCCCAAATCCTTGGCCCCACCTCCTCCCCCAGGCACACTGCATTTCCCCTCCTACCCCTCCCTCTGCAAATCAGCTGTTTTGCAGCAAGCCTGGGAGGGAAGGGGGAGAAGCAGAGTAGCAGCATGCTCAGGAGAGGAACAGTTCCTCTGCCCCACCCCCAGGTTACTTCCTGCAGCCCTCCCTGTACCTCCCACCACCACAGCTCACCTCTGCGCCACCTGCTCCCCTGAGCATACTGCTGCCACTCTGCTTCTCCTCCCTCCCAGGCTTGCAGCAAAACTGCTGATTTGTGCACCAAGCCTGGGAGGGAGGGGGGAGAAGCGGAGCAGCGGCATGCTCAGGGGAGCAGGCGGCAGTGGAGCAGAGGTGAGCTGTTCCTCTGCCCCCTCCCCTAGGGTTACTTCCTATAGCCCTCCCTGCGCCCCCCACTGCTGCAGCTCACCTCTGCTCAGAGCCAGCTCCCAACTTTTTGTGCCTCAAGCAAGAAAAAAAAAAAAAAAAAAGCTGGAGTGCTGCCCCTTGGGAAGTGCTGCCCCAAGCACATACTTGGACTGCTGGTGCCTAGAGCCAGCCCTGCCTTCAACTACCTGAAGGGTGGGTTCCAAAGAGGATGGAGCTAGGCTGTTCTCATGGCAGCTGACAGAACAAGGAGAAACGGTCTCAACCTGCAGTGGGGGAGGTCTAGGTTAGATATTAGGAAAAAAACTATTTCACTGGGAGGGTGGTGGAGCACTGGAATGGATTCCCTAGGGAGGTGGTGGAATCTCTTTCCTTAGAGGTTTTTAAGGCCTGGCTTGACAAAGCCCTGGCTGGGATGATTTAGTTGGTATTGATCCTGCTTTGAGCAAGGGGTTGGATTAGATGACTTCCTGAGGTCTCTTCCAATGCTAATCTTCTATGATCTGTGTTTAACTTAAGAAGCCTGGACTGAGCCTAACTCAGTCTGCACCTTTTTTGTCAAAGTCAACACAAGTCTGTTTACTGTGATATGTAAGACCTAGGTGGCCATCCTAGGCTGAATAGTCATTTGATTGCTGTAAGATGAGGCAGGGTCACTTGGTGAAATGCTCCTCTGGCTCTGAATTCCCCTCTGGGAAGAAGGGGCTGATGGAAGACCTCCTGAGACTTCTGCATGATGACAAGCCCAGGCTGAGATCTAGTGACTATCTCAAGGGGCAACAAGAGGCCCAGTGATTCAGCAGCAGCAGCAACATAGCCAACAGCAAGAGTTTCAAGAGTCAGGGCTCCAGCAGATGGCCAGCCTAGCCCTGTCAGAGTAGCAATACTAGGTACTGGCCTGGCGAAGATCCAGAGCTATCTCTGATCATGTTCAAGTGGGCAGCAGTAATGGCCCAGTGGGCTAAGGAGAGCTGGGCTGTACAGCTTGTACCTTTCCAATCCAGGGACATCCACACCCCCTACCAGCCTTTAGAGGATAGCCTAAAGGCTGCTATACTTGACAGAACAGGAGTATCCCCAGAGACATCACCACCAATTCTGGAAAGTGTCTTCCCTTTCTGGGTCACCACACTGGACTGTTGCCCAATGTCAGAAGGATTAGACTTTGCCCAAAGGCCCGCACTTCAATGGACACTGTAGACTTGGTGGCATTAGAGCAAGACTTAGAAATTCTTCTGGCCACTATTCAGAGATGGTAACACCAGCATAATCTCAGCTTATTAGCAGTCATGGTTCAAACTGCCAAAGACTAATCAGGCCACAGGTTGGCGCAGCAAGGTTGATCAGCCCAAGCCAGATGGCCACAGGCCCAGCTCACAGGATCCACCATGGGCAGGCAGGAGAACCCATAGAGCCAGGGTCTGCCACTTACTAGACCCCACAAGATGCCCTGAGACATTCATCAGAACTATACCCAGACATCTGTGCGGGACTGCAGGGCCATCCAGAGAGGGGGGCAAGTGGGGCAATTTGCCCCAGGCCCTGGGTCCTGCAGGGGCCCCCCCATGAGTTTTTGGGGCCCCTGGAGTGGGGTCCTTCATTCGCTCCAGGGGCCCCAGAAAACTCTCGTGGGACCTGGGCCCCCAGAGCTTCTTCCGCTCCAGGTCTTCAGCAGCAGGGGGATCCTTCCCCCCCAGGGCAGAAGGATCCCCCTGCCACCGAATTACCACCAAAGCGGGACCCACCACCGAAGCAGGACCGGCCCTTCGGTGGCAGGTCCTGCTTTGGCAGTAATTCAGCAGCAGGGGGCCCCCGCCGCAGATCTTCAGGGCACTTCAGTGGCAGGTCTTGGAGTGGAAGGATCCCCCACCTCCAAATTACCACTGAAGTGGCCCCCCTCCCAAACACCCCAGACCCGCTGAATCCTCTGGGCGGCCCAATGGGACTGCCAGAGGAATAACCAAAAACTAGCAGCTTAGTGGTTTGTTTCTGTTGCAGCAAGCCAGGACATACTGGTCAGTCCTGCCTCCTTATGAAGTGCAATTATACATGGTGTGAGGCCACAGAGCTCTGTGGCCTCTGCCTCAGCAGATGATAGGTGCTACTGGGCATATGTGGCCCCAGTACAATGTGAGGGACAAACAGTGTCAGCGTTAGTGGATTCAGGATTGTAATGGAAGGCAGGAGGAGATAATTATCTTGTTCCACAGAAGGCCTTGAAGCAGTCATTGGCAGGGGGGAAAGGAAGTTGGTTCTCCTGGGGACTGTTATCTTCTGGGAGAGGGGAGTAGGAGGAACAGTGGTCTGGGTTTTTTCTGTAAGGGCCCAGAGCTAGGAGCTTTATGAGGGGGAGGCAAGACTCCCTCTCTCCCAGCTAGTACCAACATATGTTTGGGATTATTAGACCCACCTGGGAAGGATTATGAGAATGATTTGATGACTGGGAAGGGGTGTCAAAAGGAGGCATCAAGTCATAGAGAGCTGCTGGAGGGAAAAAAATCAACCAGCATTCAGCTGCTGTGAAACCCTGGACTTAAGGAGAGGGGCCAAAAGGGGCTTCTGGAAGCAAGAGGATACTCAAACTAGACCTTCAGAGAGGGGGAATATTACTTTAAAGCCTTTTTTGCTGCAAGGTATTTCTGGGGACTCAAAAGAAGCTGAGGCAGGGTGTCAGGCACCAGCTTATGGTAGTAAGGCCTAGCAACTGGAGTAGAGTGCAAAGCCAGACAGTCAGGCTGGGTCCAAGGGTTGTACTGGAATAGCCTGGGGTCAGAACCAAGATCAGAGTCCATACGCAAGTCCAATCAGTACTACAGGTAGAGTCAGGTGCAGGCCAAAGGTTGAATCTGGGTAGTGAGGATTGGGGGGAGGGGGGCAGGCCAGGAGGCAGGGCTGGAAGGGGTCAGTAACAAGGTCAGAGTTGGGCAAGGCTAATGCTAGAGCAGGGCTTGGCAGGAACTGGCTCAGGCTCGGAGTCTAGAGAGCCTGTTACCCCATGAGGCAGCAGAAGGTCCCTGGCCTGGCAGGGCTTTTAGACAGATTGATCTGCAGCTCTGGCAGGGTTGGGGAAATACCCAAGCTAAGGCATCATCTGAGCTGGGTTCTGCTTAGGGGTGGGCTGCCACCACCTGCCTGATGACTGAGTCACCCCAGGGTAAGTCAGTGTAGTTGAGTTGTTGCCACCTGCCTGAGTGGTGACTCAGTGGGATCCTGTCAGCCATGATGGTCCAACTAATAGCAAAGGAACTGGCCTAGGTCTGTTGATGGGTAGGTTTGCCCCTGGTCTTCACCCATCAAGGGATTAAACTTCATGACCCACTTACTACAGGAAGTGTGGCAGCTCTCCAGGTCAGACCCTGCTAAACCTCAGTTCAGCAGCCCCAGCTGTATGAGCTGCTAGAGAAGCTTAATCAAAACAAGGGTGAAAAAACATCATGAAAACAGACCCCAGACACTGAGCCTGGCTTCTGCTGTACCCTTTCGGGGGGGGGGGGGGCAGAAGGTGCTACAGGCATTGCTGGGCTTTTCACGCTGGAGTTACTGTATGGCCACCCAAGCACAAGTAAGCCTAGCTTTCCTTAAGGAGGCTGAGGAGAACACTCCTCCCACTCCCAAAACATACCACTGTACGTCCAGCAGATGTGGGAGCATCTGGACCTTGTGGGATGACTTGCCAGGGAGAACCTCCTATGACCCCAGCAGACCCAGGCCCGTGAGAAAGCGTATCAGGCTGGGAACTGTGTGCTACTGCTACTCCCCAGCAAATGGCAGGACCCTATGAAGAATGCTAAAGCCACTCAGCCTATGGAGCCATAGCGCCAACACAAGCAATCCATGCACTGTGCCAGGTAGTCAACGCCCAAGTACCACCTGTACACTTTTCAACAGAGCAGGCACAGACCCTGCCCCACTGGGAAGCAACCTTGTTTAAAGCTTTGAGAACACACACTCTGGCAGTATGAGTGGGGAAAGATTCCCAAAACAGGAAAGCTTTTTTGACTGGTCTATTGTTTTGGTAGCTTTACATACATGTCAAAAAGTTAGTGTTTCCCATGACTGTTGACTCATCCAACTGCAGAACAGAAGTGGCTACATCTTATTCAAGGCACACATTTTTTCTTTGACATTTTCTAACATTACTTGTGTTCTGTGAGAAGCCATGGCCCTTGATAGAGAAATCAGGGCTAAACTGTTTTGTTTTCTCTTTCAACATTACTGTCACCACATCCCTAGCAACTAGTAAAATCAGATTTCACTGCAGAAGCATACTTTGATTTAATTAAAAAGCCATACATTAAAGTAACAAGGATTTGTCTTTGTCAATACCAAAACCTCAGCCATGCAGGGCATTATGTTGCTACTATTTTGGCTGACAGGATGGATGTACAATAGAGTTTTATCCCACACACCTAGAGACAGATTAAACATGCATTCTCACTCTACACTCACACCAGTGAACTGCCTGTCAGCAGCGTAGAAACTTTTTAAAGACACCATAATAGAGCCTGAAATTAAAGGTATACCCCAAATTAGAAAACAGTAACAGGACAAAAAGTGCCACCATGTCTAAACAACAAAGTTAAAGCAGCAGCTAGAGGCAAAAAAGTGTTCTCTAAACATCAGAAGGTAAATCCTACTGAGGAAAATAGAAAGGAACAAACTCTGGCGAGTGAAGTATAATTAGGCAGGCCAAAAAAAGAATTGGAAGAGCAACTAGCAAAACGCTCAAATTGTAGCCCTCCCTGGGTTCAGGTCCTTAACTAGTCCATTCCTTGGCTGGAATGTCTCTGTAGCCCTCCCCAGGTTCATGTCTCAGTACCCTGTTTTCCTATAACCCTCCCTGGGCTCAGTCTTTAACCATCCCACAGTCTTTAAACAATCCTGGCCCTGGTATGGGGCTGTGCCCCAGGGCTCCCTTCCTGGAAACAATGTCTTTATCCTCTCTGGCCCCAGCTCTTCAGCTGAATCATTCAATTGATCTCCTTCTGAGAGTGTATCTCAGTTCAATAATTACCAACCCTCTTTGAGGTCTTCAATCCCATCTCCTGCACCTATGTAAATTCCCCTTCTTCAGGATTTGTCACTTTCCTAACAGCTAGTGGGGGGGACCCCAGGTCCACCCACTATTTCAAGTCCTATCCCAGGGACCCCATCAGTAGCAGCCATCTGCTGTATCCTTTTTTTGTATGCTACACTTCCCTGCAACCCCTGGTATATTCCTTTAGCCTTATCTGAGGGCAATATTGTACTCAGTCCTAGGAGCCAGACAGAAGCTCTCTCTTGCTCCTCTGGTCCCTGCCAGCAACTTCTGTGTTCATGCTCATACAGGTCCTTCAGCCAGAGCCCCAGCTTTACTCATCTGGCTCCAGGCAGCAACTGCTTTTCTCTGGTACTGCAGCTCCTTTTAAAGGGGCCTGCAACCTTCTGATTGGCTTCTCCCTGTAGCCTCCCCCTGATTGGCTGCTTCCACCACTGCCTCTCTAAGCTCCTTGGAGGATTTTCCTCCACTGCCTTTTTTCTGCGAAGGGATGTGGTAGGACCCCAAGGCCCCCCAGCAGGGCCTCTGGGCCCTGTATACCCTGTCACAAACTTGTTGCCAGGGGATGTTGTGAAGGCCAAAAGTTTAACTGGCTTCCAAAAATAATTAGATAAGATCATGGATTTAAGTCCATCAATTGCTATTAGTCAAGATGGTCAGGGACGCAATCCCATGCTCTGCATATCCCTAGCCTCTGTCTGCCAGAAGCTGGGACCAGAGGACGGGATGGATCATTTGATAATTGCCTTGTTCTGTTCATTCCCTCTGAAGCACCTGACATTGGCCACTGTGGGAAGACAGGATACTGGGCTAGATGGACCATAGATGTGACCCAGTATGGCTGATCTTATTTCTCTTATTATGCCCCAGCAGATTTATGTACTCTGTTGGAAAAAGAGCTGATTTAAGGCTCAGAACAGAGAATGGGAAGGAGTCCTGATGTCTGGCTTGGCTGAGTGTCAGTAGCATCCTCCATTCAGCAGCCAGAAATCCTGAAGTGGGGTTGGAGGGCAATTAGTTGAGCTGGGAATAGAGCTGGGCACGAAACAGGTTTTGTCCATCCTGCAATAAAATTCCCATTCTGTAAAAAGATGAATCCAAGACCTATCCTGAAAAATGAGAATGAGGGTAACAGAATAGCCAATAGCCTAGTGATTAGGATTCTCATCTAGGAGACCCAGCTTCAAGTCCCTGCTCCAAATCAGGCAGAGCTAGATCTTGAAACTGGGTCTCCCAGGTGAGTGCTCCTAACCACTGGGCTAGTGTCTATTCTGAGTTCTTGTGTTTTCGCTCTGGTTTTAACCAGAGATTTCATTCTGGATCTGAGAAAACTTATGTTTCTGTGGGGAAAAACAACAACAACAACTGTTTCAATGAATCAGCATTTTCTGACCGAAAAAACATTTCATCCAAAAATTCCCAACCAGCTCTAGCTGGGATACGGACCTGGACAAGAGAGAGACTATTTAAAGGGAGAAAGGGAGTATGCTTTCTGTAACTGAAGAAGGGACATTAAAACAGTAAATTTAACATTGGAAAGAAGGCGGAGGTAAGCTAAATAAAGCATTAGGTCAGAAATTAGCAGGAAAAGAGGAAGGAAATTGTGTGTGGGAGGGGTGGGTTTTGATTTAGTAATCACAGTTAAAATGAAACATCTGTTTTCTAGCTGATGGGTAGTTGCCAACAACAATAACCAACATCATCACCTGCATATGTTCCAAATTGGTTTTCTTTCCCTGAACGGGCTTTACCTCCCCTTGATCTAAAGCACTGTTTGCTGGGAGATTGGAAGCTCTTCTGTGTGAGGGGGAAAGCCCCTCCAGCAGTGACATGCTCAGAATCACAGCTAGACTAAACCTGATCTGGATTTCTCTGTGTTGAGGTGTGGTGGAATCACTGAGTCACAGAGCACCTGCTTCAGAATCCAGGACACTTATTAGTAGCACTGAATATGTAACAGACCATTATAGATTTTCAGTTTATCAGGTTAATCTTGTTGTAATGGACTGGGTGCTGCAGAAGTTCTCAAACTGCACCTCACGATTTGTCCAGTGAGAGATGGTTGTTCCCATCCTTGTTTCCTGCTGCTAAATTATATAAAAAGACCATTAAAAATACATTCCTCCTATTACTTTTCCATGTAAAAACTGTTGTAGTTGCCACAGAGATGTTATTAGAGATTTATGGATGAAAAGTGCTATATAACAGGTAGGTATTATTAATCAATGGAAGGAGTGGTTAGCACAATTATGAATGGGGGGAGGTAGCCCATGAGAAAAAAATTCCTATGAAAATAACCTTGGGGCACCGGTTTATGTGTATCACTAGACAGACAAGGTGGGTGAGGTAATATCTTTTACTGGACTAACTTCTAATATCCTGACCCACCCAGCTACAACTACACTGCATACAAAATATGTGTGCCACTGTCCTCTGCTGGAGAGAATCAGAACTGTTTCACTAAGTTATCATTTACTGCCCAGTTTCTTAATCATCTCAAGAAGCAGTGGCCTGTGCTTTTTGAGCAGCAGCAGCTCTAGTTTGACTCAAGGAAGTTCTGAGAGGCCAGGTTGTGCAACAGAGTGACAACTGCGGAGCACCTGGAAGACCATAGATTTGCTATACCATTGACTACAAATTGTTATACTGCTTAGACTTCAGTCTTGTCTGGCCCTAGCTATCTTCATTGCTAAAATAACTTACCTGTTTGCAGGTGACCTCTGTCATCCCAGCATTAGCTGGTGTACCAATTCAAGGAATGCTTTTGAAGAGATAACTGCTGCAAATCATATGGTACTCATGCAGTAATTCCTAACAGAAAACAGATAGACTATTTCTGTTAGGATCCTGGATGGTGTGAAATTACTTTGGCTGCTATACAACAGTAATGGGATCAGCAGTCAGTCTCTCTTCCTCACCAAAAGAGAGGTATTTATTTTGTAAGGAAGCCTGGGACTGCTATCCGTGTTCCTTATGTGTAACTCATATTAGTCCTACATGGGAAGTACATTGCACTGACGTGTGTGAACTATTGCTTGTGTGTGCACACACATACATGCATATGTATGCGTGAGGCGTTGAGTATACATATATGCACGCATGTATTCATATGTATGACATTATGTACACATTTGTGTGGTTTTGTATGAAGTCTTTTCATAGATTCCATGGCTAGAAGGAACCACTGTGATCATCTAATCTGATCTCATGCATAATATGTCTTATATACGTATTAGCATGTTTTGCACATACATTCCTAGGCAAATACACTCCCAAAATATGCATATGTGCAGTTTTTTTGTACATGAATGTGGGCACTTTTGTGTACGAGTCTGAATTGTGTAGGGGCATTTATGTGTACACGTTTAGTATGCTCATATGTTACTGCTGTATGTGCATGAGTGTGTGGTTGCTTTATTTTTGTGAGCATATACAGTTGTGTTTTGTGTATATGCATACATGCAAAGCTATATATGCATACTTGCATTTTCATTCACATTTCTGTTTTTGTGCATGTATGGGAAAACAGTATATGCACACTTTGTGCATGTTTTCTTACATGTGCATATGAATACATGTGTGCATATGTTAGGATGTGGATACAGCCTGAGTGTGCATGTATCTTTGCAAGATGGCTGTTTAGAGAGTATGTTTGTGCATGTTTTTCCATGTAGCAGTTGTGATTGTACCAGCACCAGGCCATATGGCAGGCGATAGGACAGCAGGACCCCCTTTGCCCCTCCCCCACGCTCCCTGAGGAGCTGACCCATGGGGCTTTCTGCTGCCCCTGATCACAGGTTCTGTGACGAGCTCTCCCGCTCCCTTCGCCCCTCCCCCAGGCTCTGGAAGGCGCTGACCCCCGGGGCTCTGGGCTGCCCCTCTCCCTACGTTCTGCGGGGAGCTCCCTCCACCCGCCTCGTTCCCAGCACCACCTACTTCGCCCCTCCCCCCCCTTTTGGCGTAATCCTACACCGTTTCCGGTTCCTCGATGACGCACTTCCCAGCGCTATCTGCCTCCGCCCCTAAAGCGCGCCCCCGACGAGGAATCGATCGCGAGCGCGCCTCGTGAGCGCGCACAAGCACGTGGGCCCGCCGGAGCCAACCAGAGGCCGGGGATTTGGGGGGCGAAGCGCGCTCTCGCGGGCAGTTGCGGCGGGAGAGACGCGGGAGCTGAGAGCGTGACTGTGTGTTTTCCGCGCTCCCGCCAGGGCGGACCCGTCCGACGCCGCCATGTCCGAGGAGAAGCCCAAGGTAACGGTTAAGGCCGCCGCACGCTGCACGGGGCTGCCGGGCTCCCCGCCGCGCAGCCCTTGCCCCGCGGGCTCCCTGGGGCCCGCCCCATAGCGAAGAGACCCGGGGTCTCGCGCCCCGCCCGCTCGCGAGGGATGCTGGGAGCGCGGCCAGGCTGCGGGTCGGGCCTCCCTGGGGTTGGGGGCGACGTCGCCTAGAGGCGCCGCGCTGCGCCGTCGTGGGGAGCATCCGGTTCGCTTCTCTCGCGCCGCCCCGCCCCCATGCGCCCAGCTCCCGCCGCCCATCGCGTCAGCGTGTTAACTCCTGGTCCGCGGGGTCGCTCCCCGGGAGCCCGTTGTGTAGTGGGCAGGGCCTGTGGCTCTGGGTTCGTGCTCGGGAAGGCAGGTGACAGACATAACCTTGCGCTGGGAGCCGAGAGTGGTGAGGTCAGGACGGACCTCGGTTTCTGGAGGCCTTCATAGCCTGGCCCCAGAGCGGAGTTGTGCGCTGCAGTCTTCATCCTGGAGCTGTAATGGTCTTTCTAGAGCTCCTGGGCCCAGGCCACAGAGCGCCTTGAAGATAAGACCTGAGACTTTGACCTTGATTTGAAAATCCATATGCAGCTACTGTAGTGAGTGGAGGACGGGTTTGATGTGCTTGCAGTAGCCTGTGTTGCTGAGGAAGACACTTTGCAACATTCCCTACCAGTGGAGTTTGCTAAATGAAGAATACATGCTCAAGTACATTGCATTGCTCAAGTCCAGCTGAGACGTGACAAAGCTTGGCCGGTTGACGTGCTTTCATTGACCTGTCCTGACCACCGTATGGGATTGCAACAATGTTCATTTGAGAAATATAATAATTTTTACAAATAGCTACCATACATGTACAAAAAATAGAATATTAACAATTGGAAGAGTGAACTTGCCACTTCTTCATTCAGAGAACCACATGACAGCTATATTGCCATTCAAGGGCTTGTCACTGAAGAAGAAAAGATTTTTACCAGAGGATGAAAAGCTGAACAGATAGAGGTGGGATCAGTTGATGAGCCAGTGCCTCTTCCTGGTAGTCCCAGAAAATTCTCTGAGGACCTGAGTTGCAGCAGTGCCCAGAGAACATGCTTGATACAGGCTACACCTGTGCCTCTTTAGTGGAGGTATGGGCAGTGGGTACTTCCTAAGTTCCTTGATTCTGAAATGTGTGAAAGCTTCTGAGTTTCTTGCCCAGAGTTAAAAACAAAATTGGTTTGCCAGGACCTTGATAGTTCTGTGGGTTTTAAGAAAAGCAGTGTAGTATGATCAAGCCTTCACTGCAGGTTGTCCATGTCCATATATTGATAATTCTGGATGCTGCTTTGTTTCAGACTCACTATTGCTATGACTGTCATCTCTCTGAAAATGTGAGTAGATGAGATCAAAGGGCATTACTTACCACAGCCAGTTGTCCTAAATTGTGAAGTAAATGTAACACTGGTGAGCTGAACTAAACAAAATTTGAAGGTAGCTCTCATTGAGATTGACAGAGGAAAGATATTCTTTTAGAGGTAATTCTTGAATGATATGAGCCACAGATTGTGTGCAGAAATGGGGTTTATGTACTATCAGGTTTAAGTTGAAATCTCATATTTTTTCTACCCACAAAGAACCTTGAATAGAAACTGAAGAACTTCTTGTTGACTGGAATTAGAACAATCATTCTTAGATGATATCTGAGACACTGCTAGATAACACTTGTGATGAAGAGGCCAGAAAGGAAGGGTGTGGGAATTACTGAAAAGATCTGCGTGAATAATCTTCAGAGCCCATCTGTCAAGAGGTACGGTTCAGGAGGAGAAAGTTCTTTAGTCTTCCTGTGGAGATGATGGGCTAATTGGCTGAAAAGATTTTGTAGTCTAGAGCAGTGGTTCTCAAAGCCAGTCTGCTGCTTGTTCAGGGAAAGCCCCTGGTGGGCTGGGCTGGTTTGTTTACCTGCCATGTCCACAAGTTCGGCCGATCACAGCTCCACTGGCCGCGGTTCGCTGCTCCAGGTCAGTGGGGCTGCGGGAAGGGCGGCCACCACTGATTCAGAGAAGACACTGTAGAGGGGTGTTTGGCTGTTTTCTGATGGAGCAAAAGAGATGGGGCAGCTGAAATTTTCCCTTAAATTCCTGAAAGAGGATTGCTTGGGCAAGATCTCATTCAAGTCTGAGGAATTCATTGGTGTCTTTTGGGGGGATCCCCTGAAAAGTGTAATCTCACCAAAGGGAGCTTGAATCACAGAAGTAAGCCTGGTGGGCAAAGGTAAGTATCATGAAAAGCCTGCAGCCATGGTGCTGTTTCCGTTGGTTGGGATACACACCCACAATTGGTCAGCTCAGTCCATATTCTAAGAATACTCTTGGATTGCTCACTGATGCTGAGTCTCACGTGCCAACATTTGTAAGCAGTGCTTTCTT
This sequence comes from Chelonoidis abingdonii, assembly GCF_003597395.2. Lineage (NCBI taxonomy): Eukaryota > Metazoa > Chordata > Testudines > Testudinidae > Chelonoidis > Chelonoidis abingdonii. Next base: position 52,243,438 of record NC_133776.1, read on the forward strand.
CCATCTCTGTTTAGCTAGGAGACTCTGTCCCATTCTGCTGGACAAAGACCTGGCCTTAGTTATTCATGCATTTGGCACCTCTCAGCTGGACTACACCAACATGATGTACCTGGGCATGAAACCGTGAGAATTTAGGAAACTCCTACTGTGCAGAAGGCTGCAGCACATCTCCTCAGCAACATGGGCTACCATGAGCACATCACATCTGTTTTCTGCTCTCTACGCTGGCCTCCCATAGAATAACGAATCAAGTTCAAGGTCTCAATCGTTATCTTCAAAGTGCTCCTTGGCCTGGGCCCAGGATATCTAAAAGATTGCCCAAAGCTCAGGTATGAAGACCATGGTCAACAACCCCACTCCTCTAGGACAGTGGAACTCTCAACAATAAGAGTAAAGCTTGTCTATGCAGAAGACAGAGCTTTCTCTAGGGGTTGTCTGAGACATTGGAGATGCCCTCCCCTTCTCCCCCCCCGGGACTAATTACTACCACAAACCTCACCACTTTCTGTTCCAAGTACAAGGTGCATTTCTTTCACCTTGCCTTTTCTACTATAAGCACTTAACAACACATATATTAAAAAAGGAGTGGGGGCGAGAGCGGACACTATCGAACCAACATACTCCCCTGAACACACTTCTCCCTCTAGGAGAGGATGAAAGAAAAAACAATACATGACAGGTAGGTAGTCACGTCACTTAGCACGCTACTGGAAGGTGTTTGGGTATCGTGATCAGTGCATTGTAAGAACCTGTGTAGAATAGAATGAGTTTGCCCTTGGAGGTCTGTGTCCAAATCTCTAAGACACATATTGTGGCAAGCTAGAATGTTAAAGGGAAGGGTTCTGGTGGAAAAACTAGCAATTATATAGATAGTTATGCAGGAAGCAGAGTGCTAACTTGTAAATCTTTAGCTTTTTCTTGACTTTTGTGGGCAACCTTAGGTTTGGGGTGACTTTCTAATAAAGACGTGAGCAAAGACTGAAAATTTAAAGTTGTTGTGTAGGACAATGGCCAAATATTCAAAGCTGCTCCCTAGTGAGCTTTTAAACTCTTGATCCACAAAATCCTTAATGGTCCTTGTTCCTTCCTTTGGGGTTAGAAACTTCCTGTGCTGGAAGCAGTCTTGAGATGAAGGAAGGGAGAATCAATCTAGGGGCCAAGGAGGACTGGACTTGACTAGCTGTATTTGGTATAGCTTTTCTGTGGCTCTGCTGATAGATATTTTCCTTTCTGGATTGTACCCTTCAGAACCTGGAATCTTTTCTAGAGACTCTTTTGGAGAAGATCACTTTCTCTCTCACTGGTGCTCATCTGGAGGAGTCTGCCATTTTAAGGAAAGGATGAAAGCTCTACCTAGTAGTGGAGGATCTGACCTGAGCTATGGCACTGACTTACTTGGAGAGCTCACCTGTCTTCTGCTGATAGCCTGGGTGAATGTTTCTGATAGTTGTATGATTCTTAAGATGAAGAGCGTGGTTAGGACTTCGCATTTTCAGTACTTAAAGGACAGTCATTGCTGTTTAAAAATCTAAACTGAATTTATCTGGCGGGGGGAGGGGGGGGATTTATCTGGTGCTTTATTGGGGGCAGGAGTGGAAGGATAGCTCAGTGGTTTGAGCATTGCCCTGCTAAACCCACGGTTGTGAGTTCAGTCCTTGAGGGGGCCACCTAGGGATCTGGGTCAAAATCAGTTCTTGGTCCTGCTAGTGAAGGCAGGGGGCTGGACTCACTGGCTTGTCAGGGTCCCTTCCAGTTCTATGAGATAGGTATATCTCCATATATTATTTGGTAAGGTGGTTGAACTAGTGAGGCTGTGTTTGATGGAAACATCTGTGTTCTGTTTTGGGTAGATACCAGGACTATCAAGAAAGAAAAGGGCAGGATTATGTCTTGACTGTCAGAAGTTACCTTGTTTCTAATAGTAGTCGTGTTTGGCTCAAATGTTTAACACCAACAAAAGATGTGAAATAAAGAGATGACTGTTTCAGGCTTCCAAAAATATTAGAAAATTATAATAATACCCCAAAATATGCTAAGATATTTTTGTTTTGTGAGAGCACTTAGATGTCAATTGAGAAAGGGGATCCATTTTTCTAGGTAATATACAAACACAGTGATAGTCTTCTACCCCCACATCTCCCCAAGAGTTTATAACAGGAATTGGCATCCTTTGGCTCGTGGCCCATCAGGGAAATCTGCTGGCGGGGCGGAACGGTTTGTTTACATGCAGCGTCCGCAGGTTTGGCTGATCGCAGCTCCCACTGGCCACGGTTCACTGTTCCAGCCCAATGGGGGCTGCAGGAAGCGGCTTGGGTTGAGGGATGTACTGGCCGCTGCTTCCCAGAGCCCCTTTTGGCCTGGAATGGTGAACCGCGGCCAGTGGGAGTCGTGATCGGCTGAACCTGTGGATGCTGCACGTAAACAAACCATCCCAGCCCACCAGCGGATTTCCCTTACAAGCTGCATGCCAAAGGTTACTGATCCTTGGTTCATAATCTAAATAGACAAAGGTCTTGGCTACACTTGCAGCTGTAGAGCACTTTGGAGAGTGCACTAGGGAAAGCACTGCACACTGTCCACACTGACAGCTGCAAGCGCACTGGCATGGCCACATTTGTGGCATTGGGAGTAGTGGATTATGGGCAGCTATCCCAGAGTTCAAGTGGTTGCAACGTGTTTTTCAAATGAGGGGTGTGGGGTGGAGTGTGTTGTATGTATGTGGGAGGAGAGAGAGAGAGAGAGTGGGTTTTTGGAGTACGAGAGTGTGTTAGCATGCTGTCTTGTAAGTTCAGATCCCCCTAGCCCACCTGCCTCTCTCTCACTCAACATTTGCTTTGCCCCGTTTTGGAGATAAGCAGCCGCTGTCTGAAATGGAGCTCTGAAAAGGCACTTCCGCATTCCTCAGTCAATTTCACAACAAAGAGAAGAGTGGCCACTTGACTTAAGGGGATTATGGGACGTTTCTGGAGGTCAATCAGTGAGCTGTAACGTAAATCCTTGTTCACACTGGCCCTGGGGCATCTCAGCCAATACGCAACAACCGTTATCCCTCTCGTGGAGGTGGAGTACCAGGAGCACTCTAGCCAGGGAGTCAGAGCGCTCTCCGTGCCTTGCCAGTGTGGATGGGAAGTAAGGTAGAGCGCTCTGGGAGGCTTTATTGCGGTATAAAGTGCCAGTGTAGCCAAGCCCAAAGGGTAGAGCAGAGGGATAGAAAATACAAATAGGGTGAATCCAGTGATGGTTTGAGAACTTTAGTGCCTTGGAGGTTTCTTTGTGGGGGGGACATTGTGATTAGGTGGGTTGAGGTTGACAGAAAGAGGAAGGGAGATGGAAAACACGGAAGAGAGAGGGGGAGTGTGGAGGGCAGTTGGACAGAGATTTAAGTGAAGAGACCATGAGGAAGTAGGGTAGAGTAAACAACTAATCAGCAGAGGAGAGAATGTCCAGAGGCAAAACTAGAAAACAGGCTGTGTCTACACTACACACCTCTTGTGGTGGCGTGTAGAGTATGTGTTACTACATACTGCTGTGCAAAGAAAGCTGCGCCCACACTGCACTGTAGCTACATGTGTCAGTGAAGCTCTGGCAAGGGTAAGGAGTGGGGAAAGGCTTGGCTCTGCTGCCTCCACATTGCCAGAGTCTTTCACTGCCATGGAGAAGGATCCCAGGTGCGGGGAGGCAGCTGCAGGACAGGCAGTGCTTGGGCAAACAGAGTCATGTTGGGTACACACAGGGTCCAGGCATATTGTTACTCACCTTAGCGGTGCCTCTCCATCTATAGTGCTAGTTATTAACAGTGCTGGGGGAGCATGTCATCTATGTACTCTACACACCATCAAAAGCAGTGTGCAGTGTAGACATACCTTTAGATCTGGGGTTCTCAGACTTGGGATTGGGACCCCTCAGGGGTGACGAGGTTATTACATGGGGGGTTGCGAGCTGTCAGCATCCACCCCAAACCCTACTTTTCCTCCAGCATTTATAATGGTGTTAAATATATAAAAATGTTTAATTTATAAGGGGGTTCGCACTCAAAGGCTTGCTGTGTGAAAGGGGTCACCAGTACAAAAGTTTGAGAACCAGTGCTTTAGATGACATAATCATGTGTCCGATAGTGCCAGCTGTAACTGCTTCTGTTTGTTGCCAGCTGAGACTTTAGTTCAGGGATAGGCAACCTACGGCACGCGTGCTGAAGGCTGCACACGAGCTGATTTTCAGTGGCACTCTCACTGCCTGGGTCCTGGCCACCAGTCCGGGGGAGCTCTGCATTTTAATTTAATTTTAAATGAAGCTTCTTAAACATTTTAAAAACCTTATTTACTTTAAATACAAAAATAGTTTAGTTATATATTATACACTTATAGAAAGAGACCTTCTAAAAACGTTAGAATGTATGACTGGCACTTGAAACCTTAAATTAGAGTGAATAAATGAAGACTCGGCACACCACTTCCAAAAGGTTGCTGACCCCTGCTTAGCTGGTTCTATGCAGCTTCCCCAGAGCCACATGGTTGTGGGGAGGGTAGAGCCTGGTGCCCCTAGGGGCAGGAGGGTCTCCCCTGCAGAGTTCTCTGTCTAAGGAGTGCTGGGAAAGGGAGGGAATCTCTTGGCTTCAGCTGGAGCTCATCTTCCCCTCCTCCAATGTGTTGTTTTACCTGCTGAAACTGCTTCTGCTAAGTGCTTATCAGAAGCCTGCCCCTGAGAGCTTGCAATCAAAATAGATGACACACAGACAAAGGAGTGGGGTAAATGGAGGTAACATATGTTTCAATATTCTTTCATATTCTCCTATTTTACATTTTGTACTCCTCTGTGAACTTGTTTAAACCCTATATTCACGTGCACCTTTTCCTGGATCCAATTTTTATTTATAATTTAAGCCTGTCTCTTGATAGGAAAGGAAAATGATCATTGCCTCTTGCCTCCTGTGTCAGCTCCTTCCCCTAACTTTCACATGATCACCTGTTCTTATTCCAGCTCTCTCCCTGTACCTTGCATGTAATGGTCACTGACCTCCCCACGTAAATCAACAGTTAAAGCTAGTGGTTCTAATCTCTCAAACCGCTGTGTGTGCGCTTCTGCTGCCACTGACAGTGCAGTGCCATAGAGCAGCTCTCTTCTCTGTCTTTGTGAAGGGTGGAGGACAGAGTTTGGCTGACCTCCTCTCTACCATTGGCTTGCAGTACAGGGTCTTTTCTGGGAGGTGCGAGCACTGTACTCTAGTGAAATCATTTCCTGTGTCTGTCTAGGAGTTTGGGGATGGGGTGGGAGGAAGGTTATGAGAGAGACTGCCATGAACAAGAAAATATTTGGAAATGCTTTGAAAATATATAGTTAAAGATAGCATTTAGTGAGCAACACTTCAAAGCACATGAATTATAAAATGAGTTTTCTTACTGTTGAAGTTGAAATAACGCCCTTATGATCTAAGCATTTAGGGTGAGAATTTCAAAAGCACTTAGCATTAATGTATTTCTGCTTCTATTGAAGTTAATGAAACTCATTTAAGTTTGTTGTTGAACCTATTTAGGACCTGGAATTATTTTATCATTTTTTATATTATTTCTATGGCATAAACAGGTGCTAGTCACTCAGACTCCAAAGAGAGACTGCTGAACTTGAATTAATATGCAAATTAGATACAATTAACTCAGGCTTAAAACAGAGACTGGGAATGATTGGGTCATTACACTAACTGAATCAATTTCCCTGTGTTAAGTTCTCCTCACACCTTCTATGGGTCATCTTAATTATCACTTCAAAAGGTTTTTTTTCTCCTGCTGATTGCTCATCTCAATTGATTAGACTCTTCCTGTTGGTATGCATACTTCCACCTTTTCATGTTCTCTGTATGTATAAATATCTCCTGTCTGTGTGTTCCATTCTATGCATCCAAAGAAGTGAGCTGTAGCTCACGAAAGCTCATGCTGAAATAAATTTGTTAGTCTCTAAGGTGCCACAAGTACTCCTGTTCTTTTTGCGGATGCAGGCTAACAGGGCTGCTACTCTGAAATCTGAGAGGTATTAATGACTTGATGAATCACAGATCTCATTGAGATTGATGGCTGTGAACTCACCATTCAATTAACATAATTAAGGATAAGTTAATCACAAACCCTTCCCCCACCCTCCCTGGCTAAACAAAAGGAGATTTTGACTGAGTGGTTGGCGGTTGCTGCAATATGTGAGTAATGGGTGGCAATTTTATTTTTTTGGGTGAGGGGAACAGTGTAATCAAAGTCTTTTTGAGGGAAAATTAGATATATGAATTCCTGCTGGGAAAAAAGAGGTATTAGGAGTGGGGCAATAGGGGGAGGGAGTTTGGGGCTGAAGTGAGGGGAAGCATTTTATGGAGAGACGGATATATGTTAATTGCTGGTTGGCAAGCCATGAATTGATTGTTTGAGAAAATCTGAGGGGTAGCCATGTTAGTCTGAATCCAAAAAAACAAGGAGTCTGGTGGCACCTTAAAGACTAACAGAATTCTTTGGGCATAAGCTTTTGTGGGTAAAAAAAACTTCTGCATCTGAAGAAGTGGGTTTTTTAACCCACGAAAGCTTTTGCCCAAATAAATCTGTTAATCTTTAAGGTGCCACCGGAATCATTGTTTTTGAGAAAATCTGTGTATTGTTGGCCACACCCTTCCCTCAGGGGCTAAGTGGCTACTTCCTGATCTTGTGTTTAATGTGGTGGTGGTTGGTCGTTTGTTTTTCAAAGAAACATAGCTCAGAGATTTGGTACTGACAGCATGGCTACCTTGATTGCTGAGGGAATATAAATGTGTGCTGCCAGAGGTGCTAATGTGTGGTTTCTGGGCAATTCCTGGATCACAAGGTTGGAGAAGTTTGCAGGACAATAATGAGTACACCATAACATGGGGATTACTAATTGCAAGTTGATTTGGGTGGAGAGAGAAAAAAGAGGTTGGCATCATGTTTTACCCACTCTACAATGTCTCACTGGTGACTTGAGAGGTGGTGATGTATCAGACATGGTGATTGTCAGGCAGAAATTATTTGGGCCTTATTCCTGGTGTACTGCTCATACAATGTATGAGAGCAGATTTGGACTGCATCCGTGACTTGTGTCCAGGAGCTTTGATAGTCTTCTTTAATTTGCCTGAGCCTCTGAATAATCACTACAAGGACAATATGAAAACTATTAATAAGTTTTGGAAGAACATTCATTGGGAAATTGGAGGGTTCTTGACTAATTGAAAAAAATCCGTATTGTGTGTCAAAAATATTTACAAGGTCTGACACCTCACTGTTTCTTGTAGTTGGGGTACATCTGTCGCACAAGGGTCAGGGGATTTTTCGAACGTACAGAGGGTTTTAAGATGTATGATCAGTGCTTTCTGATGCATGTTTCAGCATGTTATAGAACGACTGTTCAGGTGTTGGGGTTATTATTATTATTTTTTAGATTTAACAGTTTTAAATGTTGTTTGTATATAGTTGGTTTGTAATAAATAATTGTTCAGCAATTAAAGTGTTTGTGGTCTATTATGCACCTGTGTAGGCGAGCATGTTCAATGCAGGGTTTGAGGACAGTGGGATAACTCAGTGAATAACAGTTATTTCACTGAAATTCATGTCATACAGGAATGTGACTCTTAACTTACATATTTGAAGTACAGTAGTTGTGAACCTTAGCACAGGTTGGGTGGGCCGCATTATAAATTTTGATTTACTGAGGTGTTTCTCCATCGCCCCCACCTTTCTCCTCCTTCCTCCCTCCCAGAAAAGGTGCGTCAGGACCAAGGAGCAGCAACTCGAGCTCACAACACATAGAATCGTAGAAGATTAGGGTTGGAAGAGACCTCAGGAGGTCATCTAGTTCAACCATCTGGAGTTCTTTGCTCCAGAACTCAGAGATGGGGAGTTGCATGCTGGGGATTCTGTGTAGGGTAGACAGCATTAATTTGTTTATCTAGGCATGCAGTACTGGGTGCATTGCATTATTTAGCCTTGGCAGGATTTGATTTAAATTGTTTGTTAGTTCTCAGTAAATGTCAGTTTTGCCTGATGCATTGAAATTGACTAAAAAAAATCTATTGGCCTCTCTGCACTATTTGCTTGTAGGGATCTATGTGCAGCACTGTTGTCGCAGCCCTGCTCACTTATTCACTCACTGTCTGGGGATGTGGTAGCCTCGCCCTAGCAGCAGGGTAGCCTCCCCTGTGGCTGGGAACTCATTGTCCTTGCATTCCAGGCTGGGGGTCACTGCTCTGCCCTGCCAAGACCATAGCCCTCACTACACCTGGGGGCCTGTGCAGGGAGGCCTTTGCAGCACCACCGTAAAACTGAAAATTTATTAAAATTGATACAACTCTGAAAAAGATTTAAGTTAATATTGATTTTTATTTTTAAATTTACCAAAAAAAAAAAAAATACAAAATTATGCCAAGCTTAGTACTGTTGTAGGGGGAAAAGGTCTTTGCATAATATTTATGTGGGATCTACCCCTTTCTCTTGACAGGGACACACAGGCTCCAATAAAGCATTGTCTTATTGCTAAGCATAGTGTCTGTTCTTGAGGGATAACCACTGCCTTCCCAGAAGACATTTGATGGGCAGTTAAGGGCTGAGGACCTGGAATTCAAGATATTCCTCATCCACTCCAGGGGACCCCCATCTGACAGCTGCTCCTACCTCAAACAGCCAAACAAATGTCTCTTTAAAGTAAACTTTAATAAAAAGTGTACAAAATTTCTCTTACACTTTTAGACTTGCAGGCAGCTAGACATAACATAACTCAAAACAAATCCTAGATATCCACTGATGGGACATTTACCTGTTTCATATAAATCACCAGAACTCCAATTGCATGGGGAGGAGAGGAAAAAAGGGATTAGAATCCACGAGAGAGTGATTAAGTGCTTTCAACATATTACTGCATCCTCTGTACTCCATAGCAATGGATTAAAAGGTATCAGATCTAGTTAGAGCAATAATTTTTATTCTCTTGTGATGGAGTCCTTATTTTGACTTGTTTGATAAGTAAGGAAATGTATTTCAGTGGTATACAGAGGTATGCTCAGAATAAGGAGTGTCTCCACAGCTACGGGCATGAGGGAGACGATGGGAAATTCTGGCTCTGTGTGCGTGTGTGTTTTGTGCAGAGCTACAGATAAAACTATTGCTGTGAGGTAGGTCAAAATAGCCTGCCAGTGAGACAGTTGTTACGCAAGGTAGAACGTGGCACGCAAGCTGTGAACGGTATTTAAGAACATGTTCACTTCTTTGCTTGCATTGATATGCAACCTGGAAATAGCGCAGTGTGCATGCGCCAATAAAGAACAAATCCAAGAAGGTTTGTGTGCAGCCATTTATGCTTGCCTGGGTAGGTTGAGGGAATGTGCTGATGTCATTGCTTCTGGTGAACACCTCACCACTGACATGTCTAGTCTGAACCTTTTTACACCTGTGCAATAAAGATTTAATAACTCATGTTACTTGCTAGAAGCTGTGTGTTATAACATATTTTTATATTATGGGGAGGTTTACTGTGAACACGGCAGGATAGTCAGTAGCCGGTTTAAACAAATTTTTTTGTTGCATCAGGTGGGGGAAAAGCCAGGGACAGAGGACTGAGTAGGTTCAGGGCAACAGTGTGTGTGTGTGTGGTGGTGGTGGTGGTGTCCTTCAACAGTGTTAGCTGGAATCCTGGGTGTGAGAGTGAATAGGTTGTAAAAGGAGGTGAAGAGCTTGTACATTTTACTCCTGGGGGGATTCTGCGGCAAAACAAAATTCTGCACCAAAAAATTCAAAAATTCTGCATATTTTATTTGTCAAAATAATGTAATTTAATCACACCAGTTTCAATTCTTTTAGTAATTTATTAAAACTAAAATACAGAAAAAAGTCACAATAACTATTCAGCATTTCCTAAACACATGAAAGTTAAGTTACAAACACTTGGTAACTAATACCTGGCATTCCAGTTATTATCCTGGATTTTAATTTAAATTACATTACAGAACACCAAACTGGGGGTGGATGGGAAGTAGAATGTCATTTTAAATTGCTCAGACTTTCACACATGAAAATCATGCTGTTTTGCTAATCATTGTCCTGGACCTGGCTTGGTACTTTGGGAAGTGCTTGGTTCTGAGTGTCCTGACATTTTGGGCATGTCTAAAATGGCAGTTACAGCTCCGAGAGTTACAGTGCTGCTCAGAGAGCACAGAAGGACAACCACTGTTGTGTGTTCACACTGACAGCTGCCTGCGCAATAGTGTGTTCACACTTGCAGCGCTGTTTGGAGCGGTGCACTCTGGGCAGCTGTTCCACAGAGCACCCTCTTTCTCTTTTGCCGCTAAGACTTGTGGGAAGGCAGAAGGGGTCATGGGACGTCTCAATGCCCCATGATGCATTGCTTTGCATCCCAGCAATCTCTGTGCTTCTGTCTGTGTTTGGCACCATCTTTCAGCGGTTTCTGTACTGCGCGCTCTGCCTCTTCCGGCTGCAGGAATGGATCCCAAACTGCTGACCAGAATGCTGCTCGCTCTGACCAACACATCACGAGTGGCAGTGGAGTTATTCTGTAAACTACAGCAAGAGGAATGCCATGTTGATCTTGCCACGCGTAGTAGCTACAACACGAGATTACTTGTGGCATTCACTGGCCTGTTCAAGAAGCTGAAAGCAGGGACTTTCTTCCTGGACCAGAGGATCACCATAGGGGAAGTTGAAATGCCCATTGTGATCCTGGGAGACCCCACCTACCCCTAATGCTGTGGCTTATGAAGCCATACATGGGGCAACTTGATAGCAGCAAGAAGCGGTTGAACAACAGGCTGAGCAAGTGCAGAATGACTGAGTGTGCCTTTGGCCGTTTAAAAGCCCGCTGGCGATGCCTGTATGGGAAGCTGGACATGACCGATGACAATATTCCTGTGCTTATAGCTGTGTGCCGTACGCTCCATAATATATGTGAAGGGAATGGTGAAAGCTTCACTCAGGGCTGGACTGCAGCGGCTCAGCGCCTGGAGGCTGAGTTTGAACAGCCAGAGACCAGGGCTATTAGAGGGGCACAGCGTGGGGTCATAAGGATCAGGGATACCTTGAGGCAGCAATTTGAAGCTGAAAGCCACTAATATTTGCTGCTATGCTCAGGATTGCAGTGCTTGTAATTCTAGGAGGTATCTGATGCATATGATTCAATAAGGGAGTTTAACATAATTGTATGTTGCTTTGCAGAGCTCTTTTTGCTTTCACTTAATAGAATAAAGATTGCTTTCAAACCAACACAATTCTTTTAATAAAAGACAACTACCAGAGGAGAGAGTCAAACAATAATACATCAGCGGGGAGGGGGAAAGAGAAGGTCTCCAGAGGAGGAGGGATCCCGGGACAGCTACAGATTTGTGTATGTCCAGGGATCATACCCAACCTTCTCCTTTGGAGTACAACGTAGCGGGTGCTGTACTTCAGCAGGGCAATAGGGATGGGTGATGAGTGCAGTGGGTAGTGGGAGTCCACGCTGCTGGACTGTGAGGAGGGAGGAGTGGAATGCTGTGGGTAGAGAGTGGACCCAGGAGATTGATAACAGTGTGTTGGCAATTGGGGGAGGGGGCCGGCGGCGCATGGGAAACCGTTTTGTGACAGTGGCTGCAGGAGAGGGCGGGCGTGGAGCTGCTCGATTTGAAGAGCTAGTATTGCCTGGAGCGTGTCCACTTGGCGCTCCATAACATTTAAGATCCACTCCTTGGTTTCTTTCTGGTGTGCCACATTCTCCTTTTGGTCCTTCTTCTTGCTGCCTTGCCACTCCTTCGATTCCTGTTTCTCAGTGGCAGAATGCATCATAACCTTACGGAGAAAGTCCTCCTTAGTTCTTCATGGCCACTTTCTAATTCTACACAGCCGTTCTGCTGCCAATAAGGGAGGCTGGCCTTCCAAGGTCATTTCTGTGAAGTTTGAATGCAACATTTTACAGAAGCAGTATTTTTTTTGCAACACAGACAACACTGATTCAGTGCTTTAAAACACAGTCAGAACTCACACACCTGTCACTAACTGGTCGACCCCAGGCAAGCACACATGAGATACAAGGCCCCCAAAATGAGGAATAGCTGCAGGGCCAGGGTGAATCACTGTTCCCGGACCCTGCTGTATCTGGGCACGTGGCTCATAGGGAGAGCCAGCACTGTAGCAGGGGCTTGATAATCATTCCTGTCCCCTCACACTTTCCACAGGATGTGATCATTATGGAAGATATCTCGCTGCTGAGGGTGCGCAGGGAATCAAGGGAGGGTCTTCTCCAAGCCAGCGGCTTCTGCCCTGGCCCCTATGCAGCTAGCCTGTGTGCAGCAATGGTCCCCCTGTCTCCCTGTGATGGCACAGTGGCGCAGGAAAGTCAAAGTTAAGGAGCAAGAAACAAAGCAGCTCTGGCAAGGAACCTGCGGCAGCTGATTGCCCATTATCTCCACGAGAGTTTCCTGGAGATCTCTGAGGGAGATTCCCATGAAGTGAGGAAGTCTTATCAACAGCCTGTTCTGCCTCTCAGAATAGGCATGCAGTGGGAGACATGCCTGCTTTCTGCAACCCTCCTGTCCCCAACAACTCAATTCAGCAATTCCCAAAATCAGGTCCACTTACCAGGGGCTTCGTCTCCTGTTTGCGCTTCGCCAAGATCCTTCTTCTGTGACTGGCTAGGTTCCTCCGGGGTAGAAAAGAGCTCTTGACTGCATGCATCTCTGGCATCTGAGCCATCCTCTGCCTCTGGGTCCCCCTCTTTGTCTAAGATTTCTTCCTCCTGGCTCGATCCATGCTCAACTGGCACGTGAGCCAACGAAGTATCCACAGGAGCTTTTGCAGTGGAGATGAGGTTGCCACCAAGTATTGCGTCCAGCTCTTTGTAGAATCGGCAGCTCATAGGCGCAGCATCAGAGCAGCGGTTTGCCTCCCACGCCTCGTGGTAGGTGTTCCGCAGCTCCTTCACTTTTACCTGGGATCGCACAGCTTCCTCTCCCCAAATGCCAATGAGGTCCAGCAGCTCGGCATTGCTCCAAGTGGGGGATCACCTGGTGCGTGGAGCAGGCATAGCCACCTGGAAAGATGCACTGAGACCGCTGTATGCATCACTGAGCAGACAGGAAGAGGACTTTCAAATTTGCAAAGGAATATGTGGGGTGGGGATGACGGTTGGTCACCCGAGGGTATGGCAGTAGAGTTCAAACTGATGACCAGAGAGGCGAGAACAGGCATTGTGGGACACCTCCTGGAGGCCAATCACTGGACTGTAATTGCCATGGGGTCTACACTGGCACTGCAGCACTGTAGCCCTGGCACAGAAAGCTGTACATCTCTTGTCAGGGTGGTGAGGTTTTTTTTAGAGCGCTACAACTATGCAGTTTCTGCACACTAAGTGGCTTGACAGTGTGTACACCTCAGGAGTTACAGCGCAGAAAGCCACTTTACTGTGCAGAAACTTGCCAGTGTAGATGGGGCGTTTATTGACTGCTTGGTAAATGTTTTACTTGCCCTCAAAGTTTTTTTTTTAAATGGGTAAGTAAAATAAACCCTGAGCTGTAATCTAACCCCATTGTGCCACTTTGGCACAGGAAAAAAGTGAGAAAGCACATAGATCTTCCTAGCTGGGGATCCCCTTACTGTCATTTATGATCAGACTCCTTTACATCACTCTGGCCTTAAAACTGTCACAAATTTTATGCTCCTGGGAGAACTGACAGAGAATGGGAACAGTAAACTAACGATAGGCACACTGCTACATTTGTGCCTCAGAGAATGAGATCAGTTAACTAAGGGCACGTCTTCACTGGCAACGTTAAAGCGTGGCTGCAGCACCGCTTTAACGTGGCTTGTGTGGTTGCGGCGCAACGCTGGAAGGGAGCTCTCCCAGCACTCTAAAAATCACACCTCCATGAGGGGAATAGCTCCCAGCGCTGGTGCACTGTCTGCACGGGCACTTTACAGTGCACCCCTGAGTAAGAAAGTTGCAGCGCTGTAAAGTGCCAGTGTAGACAAGCCCCCCCCAGGAGTAATTTCAGCAACTGTGGGGTTGGCAGAGTAAAGGTTCCTGTGTTAATGGGGCATATTGGGGCATTACTGGAAGAGGGCAAAGTTAAGGTTGCCCATGCACACTTAACTATGCATTTCCTTTTCAGCCATTTGAGTTTTGCTCAACTAAGTGTTCTGCATGACAGATCATCAGGCAACCTTAACTCTGTGTTAACTTAGTGTTTTGCCATTGAGTATAAATAATCTACTAACTTCCCCTCAGGATGGTCTGAGTTTGCAGATGTGAATGTTGGAATTTTTGTTCAGCTTTTAGTAATTTGTTCTAAAGTTTCTTACTTTTACCTCTTTGCCTGCAAATCTCAGAGGCAAACACAAAACTTGGGTTTGTTTTTTTTCTGTGTGCGCTGTGGAGAACATCAAACCTTTATATATAGGAAGGAATACTTCTGTTTTGAAACAGTTTGCTAAAGTACTATCAGTCTTTTCCAGATTCTTAAGGTAACTTTTATTCATAAATAGTGATGTCCATCTTTACATTTTGTTTCGCAGGAAGGAGTAAAAACAGAGAATGACCATATCAATCTAAAAGTAGCTGGCCAGGACGGATCCGTGGTGCAGTTCAAAATAAAAAGGCATACACCCCTAAACAAACTAATGAAGGCGTATTGTGAGAGACAGGTACATATGTTTAACACAGTTTTTATATGTTGTTGTATTACTAATAAATTCATTTTGCAGTCTGAGAGTCAGTAGGATCACTTATCTTATGAAAGACCTCGTCATTATGGAAACTTTACTTCTTTTCATAAAATGTGTTAAATATCAATGTTTCTGAGAATGACTAGACCCCATTATATGGGAGTATGGTAGAATATGAATTTTGCGGCCTAACTTTCTCTCTCAGGTTTGAAAAATTTGGTTTCAGTTATACTTTAATCAAAATAACTTTATCCTCATCCAGTGCTCCTGGTTCTCTAAAATTGGTACTAGGGGCCAGGAACTAATGAACTGTAATCCTGGCACTGACACTAATTCCCTCTGTTGCCTTAGACCTCTTAACCTCAGTGTTATAACGTATATAAAATCGTTAACCACCTAACAGGTGTAAAATGAGGTTTAAGAAGTTTGCAGTGTTTTTGAAGATGAAAAGTAGTTGTCTTTTCCTTTTGTTTTCTCTTTTTCCCCTCTTAATCTTTTTTGTTGTCTGTCTATCCCCCTGCATCACTCTGCTCTGGTATCTTACCCTCCCTTCCCCCATTCACCAGAAAGCTCCATACTGCAAGGTGCAGGGGACATGTGCTATTCCAAAATACAGTAGAGCCTTCGAGTTATGAATACCTTGGGAATGGAGGTAGTTCATAACTCTGAAATGTTCATAACTCTCAACAAAACATTATGGTTGTTCTTTCCAAAGTTTACAATTGAACATTGCCTTAATACAGCTTTGAAACTTTACTATGCAGAAGAAAAATGCTGCTTTCTGTTTATTTTTTTAGTAGTTTACATTTAACACAGTACTGTATTTGTTGGGGGATTTTTCCCCCCCCCCTCTACTGCTGCCTGATTGTGTACTTCCAGTTCCAAATGAGGTGTGTGATTGACTGATCAGTTCATAACTCTTAGGTTCTACTGTAGATGTCCTGCTCATACAGTGCCTGCCCTGGGATCTCAGACTAAATTAGAATTTTGACATCTGGGTCGAATCATATACAACATATATATAGCTCTTCTGTCACTTTAAATCTTCTGAATTCTGATTTTTACACATTATAGCAAATACTTGCTCCTAATCATAAACTTATTTTATGTCGATTGCAGAGTAAAAAGTCCATTTCTCATGTTAATTATTTTACCTTCCAGGGTTTGTCAATGAGACAGATTAGATTCAGATTTGATGGACAACCAATTAATGAAACTGACACGCCTGCACAGGTACGAAAATACGTTGTAATAACTGTAGCAGAACTCTGTATATTTTTATCTAGGTGCAGACATCTAAAACTATTTTAGGAGGCATTTTGATAGAATATTATCTTTGTTGTAGGCCCAGCAGTTCCCAAAATGTGCAGTAGGATTTCTTTTTCGTTAAAGATTCTCATAATTGTTACCACTGGTGGAGCTTGACCCAATTAGCAAGTGAGAGTACTAGCGTAGACATGGCTCCAAATAGCTGCCGGAGTTTTAAGGATTGTCTTGCGAACCATGCTCAGAGTAGGTCTAGACAATGATGTCTAGTGTGATTAAAACGCAGGTGACTGCTGGTGCCTTGTCTACACTAGTGCTACCACCATTTCTGCCACTGTTGAAGCTGAATGAGTATTGACAATAGTGATAAATTTCAGGGAGGAAAATTCCTGGTATGGACAAGGCCTATGGTAAGGAATACAAGAAACAAAACCCAGACATATTCTGGATGGTGTGGATTGGAGTAATGAGTCCTCCTTTGGAGCTGAGAGAGAACAATAAATCACTGACCAAACTGGTTTGTTCTGGCTGTGGGAATGCCCTGTAAATGGATGTGAAAACTATGAGAGACAGAATCTAGGCTAGAAAGGAACACCCTGACTGCAGCTGACTGGAGTGCACCCCAGGATGGCTTGCTGAAAAGACTAACTTTTTCTGTGCCCACAGAGTATAACCCTGTAGAATTAATGGTACTACTCATGTGAATAACTGCTGACAGTGGTTAATTGAGATTAGTTACAGACCCTTGCTGTTCAGAAGACAAATTGAACTGCACAGTGGTTCAAAGTGCACTGCTGGAGAAGTTGGCTGGGAGTGGAATAAAGGTTTGATTTGCAAGTTTGGGGAGATCTGTAGATTAAATCAACAGAAACCACACTGTTAGCAGTTAGAGAGGACGAAGCAGAGCAGAGAATCTTGCCCCAGACTTCTTGGGGAAGTATACTGAGGGTGTGTTTACGCTACAGCAGCACAGCTATGTTGCTTCAGCTCTGCCTCTGTAACACCGTAGACGCTCCCAGTGTTGACAGAAGGGTTTTTCTGTTGATGTAGGTGATCTACCTCTCCGAGAGGCGGTAACTAGGTTGATGGAAGAATCCTTCTGTTGACCCTTGGTGTAGACATGAGTAGGTCATTTTGACCTAACTATGGTTCTCAGGGCCTGAAATTTTCCGCTGCCCTTAGTAACGAAGATAGGTTGGCCTAATTTTTAAATGTAGACCAAGCTTGAGACTGCGGGGAGCAGGGGTGGGAGTGGAGGGCCAGAGTTGTGCCGTTGAGCAGGAACAATCTGTGTTGAGTGTTGATGCTAAAGGAAAAGCATAGACTGACATGAAGCCCTTAATGCCTTGGATCTTAGACTCCACTTTACTGCCTAAATCTGGGATATTGTTCCCCAACACAGTGTCAGTCAGCTTGGAATGTCTTAGCTGAAGGGAGACCAAGATAACTTGTGACTAGAGCTGGGAACGCACTGTGGTGAAGGGGCGATGTTGCTTTCTGATTGGATGGAGAGGGGAATTTAATAAGCATTAAAGTTTAAATTTAAACACTGCTTCTTAATGAGTAATGCTATTAACAATGCAAGAACTAAATGCCCTTTTAAAATGTATAGTTATGTATATATAAAAATATTTGTGCATTAATCCAACAGCTGGAGATGGAAGATGAAGATACTATTGATGTATTTCAACAGCAGACAGGTGGAGTATGTTAAACATGCTGTCCTTTTGGGAAGAGGAATTTAAAGACCCTTGTCACACCTCACTTTCTCATCTGTCCTTGGATTTGCTATTAAATAGTAATGAATGAACATGCCAATCACACAGGATTCTTCTAAAACTTGAGGACATTTACCAAAATTGTTCTGCTCTCCCTCTGACATACTGCGTGTGCAAGTCAAAATTGTATCTGCAGGGATTAACCTACATCTTAAATTGGGCCAAATGGAATTAAACTGAAAAGTTTAAGTAAAATATGGGTTGTCTGTCTGCTGTTACCTTGTTTATATAAACTTGTGGCCTAAGTATCCCCCTATATTCTAGGACACAGATTGTTCATTCCTGGCTCTTATTAATTATTGCCCCACTGCATAATTCTGATCATGTAAATATATCCTCATTTCAGTAGTGAGTTTAAAATCTCCTCTTACAATAGGACAAGTGAAGGGAAGGAAATGTTATTGATTTAAAAGTTTTTACTATGTGTTATAAACACAGTTATTGTAAAACTCAAAACCTATGATACAAGGACTGTACGTGCAGATATGAGGCTTAGTATAGAGTAAATGTTTAAATATTGCAAATGTACATGTGCTTTGTCATAATCTGATAAAATAGATTGAAATTTAAGTTTTAAAAAGCAAAAACAAGAGAATTGCCCAGAATTAATTTCAGCAATTGAGTTATTACCAGAATGCTAGACCAAACCTACTAGTGTTCATGACTGAACACTAGTGTATTATGTTCCATAAGAATAAAAAGAAAAAAGTCCATCGTCTGAGCTCACTATCGGTTTACTAGGTGATGGACAAAAAAAGTGCAACTTGTCCCTATCATTCCCTTTAATACAAACATAGAAGTTGTATCATTATTACTCACTTGGTACTAGTAAATATGTGGCCTCTGGTTTCTCTCTGTACATGTTTCTTATGGATAAATGTGGTCTTACATAAAACAAACCAAAACCTCTAACAAACAGACTCTTGATAAGCTTATGGCCAAGCTGTATGTGCAGAAGAACTATTAAAAGATTGCTAAGCACAAAAACCTTGAAAAGGTAATTTAAGGTTCTTCTGAGAAATTTCTGCTCTGCTGCTTCCCAAAAATGTATTGAATTTTAAATGCATTTGTGTGGTGACTTTCAGTTCTATATGATGTTTTGGGGTCTACTCCAAATGAAATTTTTAAAAGGTCATCATATTATCCTTCAATAGGTTGTCCATTGCTGCTTGATTAGGTCATTATCTGCCTTTTATATTTACCTGACCAATTTGACATTAGCTCATCTCTTTGCTTGAAATCTGCTGGGAAAAGTCCTTATTTTCTTTTTCATTTTATTGTATATGGGCTAGGGTGGGATATTCTGTTAGAGCTCATAGTTTATTCACCAATTTGTACATTATTTGTTGTTCTTTACTACTGTATACAGTAAATATAGTTTGGTACTCTGTCTCATGGCCTATGTTTAATGCTGCTGCATTTCAGACAGCTTTACTTGACATTAGGTCACTGAACTGCCGTTGCTTCCTTTGTTGCCATATCTTGCATTGAAATTCTCACCTTGGACAGTTGTAGTCAGCTACACTGAACATGATAGTAGGTACATTAAATGCACAGTTCAGGGTACTTATACTTACAACCAACTAGAATTACAGTAAAGGCACGCTTGCCTGGTAATCCAAACTCTACTATGGTTAACTGGTGAGGAATATGTAGTGAATTGTGTATTTTGTTAAATAAAATTACTTGAACCAAAAAATAATTGGGCAGGAGGGTGGGAAGATTGGCTTCTGTGTAAACAGCATCTGTGCTGAGTTGTTCAAGAGGCCAGCTCAATGTAAGTGAGAAACATACCTGTAACTGAACTTACTGAGATGCCAGTATGACAGCACTACATTTTTAGGTTTGCTTCTAGGTACATGTACAGAGGATTGAGTGCACATAAAGATAAATGATCCCACCACACTTTAAAAAAAGCATCATCTTACATTGCTTTTGTGTCAGACAACTTTCACCATCACCGATTTCCCAATGAATAGTTTGTGGTAGCTATCTCTTCTCTCTGTGATGAGGCTTCTAGATGACAATTGGATGCAGCTTTTCTCTTTTGATGAATTAGAGTATTTCCCACAGTGCCAAACACATCACCAGACATGATCCATTTCCTCTAAGAGAATTTGCAGAGTGAAATTCAGCACTAGTGTTTCTCAGTTTAGAATCGACATTTTACACACAATGTACCATACTTGTCACTTTGATGTGTGTCATTTTTTGTCTTCAGAAACAGCTCCTGTAGCCCTAAGCAGGGTAGCTAGAATTTATCTGGCCTGAGAGGGAATAGATCATTCAAAAATGCAGGGGGAAAGGAAAACACCTCAGGCACTCAGAACAGGCCCACTGTGCTGAGCAGACAGTACTATCTGTGAGGTGTACTACTTACTCAGGGAGGTGGGGCTCTCCTTTTCTAAAGCTGCCCACCTTTACCCCTGAAGGGGGACTGAATCACTCAGGAAGCAGAAGCTTAGAGAGTCTACCTTGTAACCTAGGCCTCTGAGAGCAGCAGGAGGAGAATGGAAAATGTGGATCAGGAAAAGGGGGAATCTGCCTTCCCCTATTCCAGGGGTGGCCAACCTGAGCCTGAGAAGGAGCCAGAATTTACCAATGAACATAGCCAGAGAGCCACAGTAATATGTAAGCAGCCCCTGCATTCATACCCCCCTCCAGCCCACAGTGCCTCCTGTCCACTGGCAACCCCACCAATCAGCACCTCCCCCTCCCTCCTGCCTGCCACAATCAGGCGTTTTGCAGTGCACAGGAGGCTGGTGGGGAGGAATGAGGGCATGGCAGGCTTGGGAGAAGGGGCAGGGGCCTTAGGGGAAGGAGTGGAGTGGTGGCAGGACCTGGGGCAGAGCATGGGGTTGAGCAGTGAGCACCCCACAGCACATTGGAAAGGTAGCATCTGTAGCTCCAGCCTTGGAGTCAGTACCTAAGCAAGGAGTCTCATATTAACCTCTGAAGAGCTGCATGCAGCACCAGAGCCACAGGTTGGCCATTCCTGCCGTATTCCCTCAGACTACTACTCCACTGTAGAGTGGCCAGATTCCCTTTATATGACTGCAGCTAAGCCATGCATGCCTGATCAGCAAGACAACCTACAGCTCTCAAGTTATGCATTAACCAAAAACTAGGGGGCAGTTTGAATTTCCCATCTTTCAGTGAGATGTTACATTTTACACGGCAAACTCCATTTCATAATCTCAGAGTGCCTGCAGCACTCTCTAATCTATCTATCAAGGCCATAAAAGAAGTCACTAGTTGGAAATAGAAACTAGACAAATGTAAACTCCAAGGAGGCATATGCTGCCCTTTTTTATACAATGCAGGTAAATTAACCATTGAATCAAAATACCAAAGGGTGTAATGGATTCTCCATCATGTGAAATCTTCAAGAAATGCTCTACTTCATCCAAGATACAAGAATCTGAGTGAAAATTTATGGCCTGTATTACATAAGAAGTCAGAAGGGGGTTGGGTGCTAGCTCACCTGCCCATACACAGAACACTCCAACCTCAGGATTCTACACTCTGTTCTTCACCGCTTCAGTTTTATGTCTTTAAAATGAAACTGTATATGACCTTAGTCACATTCCTTCCCTCTGAACTAGTGTCTTCCGACCCACCTACTCCTTACTGGATTGCATCCTGCAGGCTACCTGCCTGGGAGTCAAGATTTAGTTGGGGATTGGTCCAGCTTTGTGCAGGGGGTTGCACTAGATGACCTCCTGAGGTCCTTTCCAACCCTGATATTTTATGATTCTATGAGCTTTCTCCTTGGAGTGCTCTCTGCAATTTTCACCTTGGCAGATCATCTCCCCCTTCCTAAGAGTTGTATATAAATAGAGTTCTTTTACCCTACACCAGAATCTTCTGCAGGAATCTTATCTACTCTCCACAGCTTTCCAGCACAACTACTTGCTGCCTTTTTCAGATACCAGGTGATCTTCAAGTTGTTGCCTGACCCTTGGTCTCACAGCATCAACCGTGCAGCAGCTGATTAGCTACAGGTGGCACCCAATACTCCTCAAAAGGGCAAGTCACCTTCAAACAGGTCATTTTTGGCCTTGAAGCCTATCACTATTAATAAGGCAATCTTAAAACCTTGTACATATTCCAAATTCAAACCTGATCTAACTGGTGCAGTTAATGGAGTTAAACTGGGATCAGCAGCCTAATGCGTTCAGTGAGAGGCTAAAGCAGAAAGGCAGCCTTTTGTTTGTCTGTATATTTAGCCATGCTTTTCTATGCTAAATCCTCCACTTCTGTAATTACAGACTTGGACATAAACGGTGCTTTATCAATGTGAGTTGTTATTACAAAAGGTCATGGGCATTTTCTCCCAACTCCCATAAGGCTGAGTCAGCAAAGGAATAAAGAATAATCAGTTCTCATGAAGCACTCAAATGCACTGTCTTGAATTCTAAGAAACAGCAGGAGCAGGCCCTGGAATCACAGAGACCAAGTAAATAGAACATTTTTCAATTTATTTGCACGTAAAATGCAATGCTTAGCTGCAAACTGCTGAACTTTGCCAACCCAGAATGTTCCAGATTATAAAAGTTCCAGAGTTAGATAGTGTTGCTGTACCTGCTTAAAGCAAAATGCACCTCCTGCCCAGCCTACAGAAAAGGTATATAGTGAAACCCATTCACAGCCACTACTCCAGTCTATGGCAGACACCAGGTTTGAGTCCCTGAATCTAGGTAATCATAGGTCCTATGGACCTTCTGGGCTTGCTCTGAAGTCTCCCCTTCATGGCAGAGTATTCTGATCTGAGGCTGAGCCCTGCTATGGTGTATAACATGTGCAAAGGCCCCAGCTGCAGTCACTCTGCCCCTGTACACAGCATCACTGGCACTGGGCACATTTCTCCCCGGTGTTAACAGTGCAGCCCTGCCTAGTGTCACTCACCTCTCAACTTCCTCCACATCACATTCTCCCTCATACCATGAGCAATACTCAAGATTATAGCAGAGTAATAGCTCTACAATAGTCAGGTTTGGCAGAGTTCCATTTTAATCAATAACTCTCTATAGATGTCAATTTCAGCTGACACCAACATCACACAGTTTGTGTGTCTGCAGGGACTGGGTGGCACTGGCTCAGAGCCACAAAGGGAGCTCTCTGCAGCCCTTTTGCCATGGGAGACGCTGAGCAGGTCATGGTGGGGCACAGCAGAGACCCCTGGCTAGGACTGCAAGGAGGAGGAGGACGAGTTCCTAGCTGCTGGGGAGGCTACCCTACTGCTAACTGGCTCCTGGGGCAGAGCAGGGAGTCCTCTGCAGCCCCCCGCTGTCATAGACCTGACCATGTCACACCAGCTGGGAGTGCCAGGGTCTCTGTTCTGCCCACAGAATTGCAGCCTTCCATGCACTTTGCATCTGCAGGAATCCAGTATCATTGCCTCTGTGGTCATGCAGGGAGCCCTCTGCAGCTCTGCTGTTACAGCCCTGCTTACTCCCTCACCAGCCTGGAGTGTGGAAGCCATCAGTGGCAGGAACTGTTCAGCAGCTGGGAGGCCTCCCTGCAGCCAGAGGCTCATCCTCTTCTTTCCATTCCTGGTTGGGGGTCTCTGCATCCCACAACCAGACACATCAGTACTGGAGAAACTGTTAGCTTGGGGCCACAGGCAGCACCGGGCTGGCAGGCACAACTGGGAGGTAGGGCAGCTCATGACAGAGGCCCATGGCTGGAAATCCCGTCAGCTTGCTCTGGCTACCAGGGCCACCACCCGCCCAGTCCGCTTTTGCTTCCAGCCCTTCACCGCAGCCTCTGGGGCGGGGGAAGAGGGAGGCCTGGACTGCGCACCTCCCAGACCAGGCCTGGTATTACAGGATCCGCCGCGTCCCCTTAACTCGGCCCTTCTGAGCGCCCGGCCCCGCCCGCAGACACGGGGCTGCGCGGGACCCTCTGTCCACGCGACGCACAACGATCCCTCCACGCTGGCTGAACTACGGGAGCCGGAGAGCAGCCGCAAGGGCGGAGTCTTGATGGCCCGCTCCCTCCCCACGGGCTCTGTCTCCAGTAGCCCCGCCCCTAGCGCGTGCTCCCGGCGGACCCCGCAGCGCCAGCGAGAGGGAGCTGCGCGCTGAGCCTGGGTGGTCCTTCTAGCCGCGCCGCCCGGCTCTCTATGGTGCGCTGCTGCCCCGGAAGCTGGTGGCGGCGGGGCGCGCTCCGGCTCCTCGCAGCTGCGGCGCATGGCGGGCACGGCGCTCAAGCGGCTGATGGCCGAGTACAAGCGTGAGTGAGCGGCGGGGCCGGGCCTTCCTTCCCCTCCCCTCCCCTCACGTCCCGTCCCGTCCCGCGGCATCGCACCGGGGCGCCGTGCTGCGGCCCGGGCCTGCACGCGACAGGGGCTCCCGGGCACAGGGAAGGTCTCGCCCGGCCCACGGGGCTTCTGTGGAAGCGGGGCGAAGCGAGGCCCCTGAGCGGAGCCGGGTGATCGCGCTCCCTGGCGGGCGGCCCGCGGCCGAGGAGCGGCCCCTTCCCTGCCAGCGGGGAGACCCGCGGGTGCCAAGGGCCCCAGAGAAGCTGCGGCGGGGGTAGGGTGGCCACTTGTCCCTTTTTTGTAGGGCAGTCCCGATGTTCGGGGCATTTTCTTCTGTAGGCGCCTGTTACCCCCCATCCCCTGTCCTGTTTTTTCACACTTGCTGTCTGGTCACCCTAGGTGAGGGAGCAAAGACAGTGGGGAAATGGGGTCAAAGTAAACCTAAGCGCCAGGATGGACAGCGCAGTATCGGTGAGAGAAGTCCCCCTGCCAATTTAGCTACTGCCTCCTTTGGAGGCAGGAATTATTAAGCTGAAGGGAGAGCTTTCTCTTGTGGGTTTAGTGCTGTGCTGCTGTAGTGTAGACCTAGGGCATGGCTACACTTGCAAACGCAGAGTGCTTTGAGTTAAACCAGCCTTCGTAGCATGCAGTAGGGAAAGCGCAGCGGTTTGTCCACACTGGTACTGCAAGCGCACTGGCGTGTCCACGTTTGCAGCACTTACAGCGGCATTGGGAGCGGTGCATTGTGGGCAGCTATCCCACGGAGCACCTCCTCCCATTCTGGCACTGTGGCTTGTGGGAAGGGGTCAGGGGGTGCGGGGTATTCTGGGTTCTGTCCCAATGCCCTGTGATGCATCATTTCGCATCCTGGCACTCCCTCTGCTTCTGTCCACAATTGGCACCATCTTTCAACGTTCTTTGTACTGCGTGCTCTGTCTTCCCTTTCGGAAGTCTCGCCAGCACATCATATTTGGTAGTTGAGTTATTCCTTAAGATTGAAAGTGACAACGCGGACTCCAATGATGATATTGATTCAAGTAATGCATACAACATGAGATGGCTTGTGGCATTCGTGGACATGCTCACCACCGTGGAATGGCGCTTTTGGGCTTGGGAAACAAGCACTGAGTGGTGGGATCACATCGTCATGCAAGTCTGGGATGACGAGTAGTGGCTGCAGAACTTTTGTATGAGAAAAGCAACATTCATGGGACTGTGTGAGGAGCTCGCCCTCATCTTGTGGCGCAGGGACACGAGATTGAGAGCTGCCCTGACAGTGGAGAAGCGGGTGGCTATTGCAGTCTGGAAGCTGGCAACTCCAGACAGCTACCGATCGGTCGCTAACCAGTTTGGAGTGGGGAAGTCAACTGTTAGAATCGTGTTGATGCAAGTTTGCAGGGCAATTAATCGCATCCGGCTCAAAAGAACTGTAACTCTGGGTAACGTGCATGACATCGTGGCTGGCTTTGCACAAATGGGTTTCCCTAATTGCAGAGGGACAATAGATGGAACATGTACTACAATTCTGGCACCAGCCCACCTAGCCTCCAAGTACATTAATTGAAAGGGGTATTTTTCTCTGTGGTTCTCCACATGCTTGTGGATTACCGTGGGCGTTTCATTGACATTAACACGGGCTAGCCCGGAAAGGTGCATGACGCACACATCTTTTGGAACACTGTCAGGAGCCTGCAATCCAGAACTTTTTCCCCAGACCAGAAGATCACCGTAGGGGAAGTCAAAATGCCCATTGTGATCCTTGGAGGACCCTGCTTACCCTTTAATGCTGTGGCTCATGAAACCCTACACAGTGAGCCTTGACAGCAGCAAGGAGAAGTTCAACAACAGGCTGAGCAAGTGCAGAATGACTGTGGAGTGTGCTTTTGGCCATTTAAGGGGCCTCTGGCACTCTCTGTATGCGAAGCTGGACCTGGCCGATAACAGCATCCCCACGGTTATATCCGCGTGCTGTACCCTCCGTAACATTTGTGAAGGGAAGGATGAAAGATTCACTCAGGCATGGAACTTGGAGATTCAACACCTGGAGGCTGAATTTGAACAGCCAGAGAGCAGGGCTGTTAGAGGGGCCCAGGACGGGGCTGCAATGATTAGGGATGCCTTGAGGGAGTAATTTGAGGCTGAAAGCCACCAGTAATCTCTGGTGCCCTGCACGGGAATGAAGTGCCGGGGTTCCAATATGAGTAATAATCTGTGTTTTCTACATATGATACACTGACTTGCAGTGCCGATTGCTTTCCTGGGCTAAGGTATCTTTTACTTTATGCAATAATAAAGAATTTTTTCAAAGCAAAAAAATCCATTTGTTGAAAAGAAACACAACTGCTTGGGAAACAGAAAGGGGAAGGAGGTGGGGTGGGGAACGGTACAATCACAAATTTGCATATGTCCCTGTTATCATACTCAGCCTTCCTGTTTGGAGTGCTGTGCAATGAGTGCTGCACTTCAGGATGGCTATATTGCATGGTGATAGGAGTTGAGTACGGTTGGTAAGGGTCGTAGTTTTCAGGGCTGGGTGGTGAAGCTACAAGTGTTGGAGGCAGCTGGTGGCAATAAGAACCTGGATATTGGGAAAAGTGGCTTGGAGATGACATGGAGGCACAAGGGAAAGAGTTTTGGGACAAGAGCTGGAGGATGGGGGGGCAGGCATGGTATTGCTCCACCTGTATGGCTATGAGCATGGGGATCGAGTCCGCTTGGCGCTCCATGATGCTTATCAGCTGCCCTGTGCTTTGGTGATGGCGATCTGCATTCTATTGGCGGACCCTCCTTTCACTCTCCCACCACTGCTGTACTTTTTGAATTTCATCAAGTGAGTGAGTGCTGCATGACTTCATGCAGCATGTCATCTTTGCTTCTACATGGCCTCTTCCTGATTCTTTGCATCCTCTCGGCCGGTAATAACACGGATGGCTGAGCTCTCAAAGTTGCGTCTGTAAAGGCAAAATGCAACACTTAACAGAGGCAGCTTTGTTCACACCAGACAGAGCAATGATTCCCCCGTATTTAAGGAGGGCAAGCACAGTCTACACAATAGCATAATTTGCCTGTCCCAAAGCGAGCACACACAACTCCCGGGAGCCCCAAAAAGGTGAGTAAGTACAGGGTCAAGGGGGACTCATTCTTTCATGGCTGTACTGTCCTCTGGGTTTCTCTGCCTTGGGGAGAGCCAGCAGCTGCAGGGGACCTCTGTACTGAACACTATCCCCACATTTTCCACAGGAGTTCATCCTGGAAGATATCTCGCTGCAGAGGATGACCTGGGAAGCAAGGGGTGGTCTTCTACTACAATGCGGCTCCCGCCCTGGCCCATATGCAGCTTGCTTGTGTGCAGCAATGGTTCCCCTGCCCCTCACGGCACAGTGGTGCGGACATGTTAGTCTGACTGGGACAAGGACCGCAGTGGCTTTCCCACAAAACCTGCGCAAGCGCATTGCCCAAGTTCTGGGTGAGACCTTTGAAGAGATCACCGAGGCCAATTACCGTGATGTGAGAGAGCACATCAATGCCCTATTCCACATCTAGGCATGCATACCTCCCTAATCCTCCTCGCCCCAAGAGCCTCCACTGAATAACTTCCTTCCCAAAATAAAAGCCGCTTACTGGGAACTTCCTCTGGTGTTTGTCCTTCCCCAGGCACTGGCCATCACAACTACCTACCTTCCTCCTGGCTTGAGAACAGCTCCTGGCTGCATGCATCTAGGGATGCTGGTGTATCTTCCTCCTCCTCAGCACCCTCGCTCCTGCTTTGCTGCTCCTCCTCCTTCTGCCTTGTTGGACTGGGCTCTGAAGTGTCCATGGTGGTACTTGAAGTGGAAGTGGGGTCACTCCCAAGTATCGCGTCCAGCTCTTTGTAAAAACAGCAGGTAGCGGGGCAGCACTGGAGTGGCTGTTTGCCTCATGGCTTTGCGGTAGGCATTCTGCAGCTCCTTCACTTTAACCCTGGCCCTTTTCCATCGTGTCCCTTGATATCTGCCCGAAGGTATCGTAATTCCTACAGCTGGAGCTCAGCTGGGACTGGACAGCTTCCTCCCCACAAACACTGATGAGGTCCAGCACCTCACCGTTGATCCATACTGGGGGTAGCCTGGTGCGTGGGTGCATGATCACTGAGAGCACTCCACACCTTGTTGAGCAAACAAGAAGGGGATTTTCAAAATTCCCAAAGAATTTAAAGGGCGGGTCTGATGGTTGGTCATCTGAGGGCAGGGCAATCAATCTGATGACCAGAGCGGCTAGAACAGGCATTGTGGGACACTTCTGGAGGCCGATCAGAGCGCATTAACAGACCAGGGTGTCCACACTGGCACTGCAGCACTTGAGTGGGGGCACATTAAATGTTATTCCACTCGCTGAGGTGGAGTACCAGGAGCACTCTAGCCGTGGAGTTAGAGTGCTCTACATGCCTTGCTAGGGTGGACGTGGCGTGAGTTAGAATGCCCGGGGCTGCTTTAATGAGCTCTGACTCGCAAGTGTAGCAATGCCCATAGCCTCAATCCCGTTCATAGTGTGCGGGTATCCATGTCCCAAAGCTGCATGATGACCAGGCACTTATCAGGGCCCTTGTTGGCTCTCAGTGAGGATGAGGATTGTATGGGCATGAAGAGTGCTACGTATGGGCAAAGGTGAAGTCTGTTTGTGCTGCTGCTGATTTTGATGCATCTGACTGTTTAAATTGACAGCCCTAGATACCAAAGTTCTCTTGCATCCTTCCGAAGCATTAGATACACTTCTGATCTTGGGCGAGAGGAGGGGAAGGATTAGTCCAGGGGTGGGCAAACTTTTTGGCCCGAGGGTCACATGGGGGTTGCAAAATGGCATGGGGGGCTGGGTAGAGAAGCCGGTGTCTCCCCAAGCAGACTGCCCCCACCCCCCTCCCACTCCCACCCCCTGACTGCCCCTCTCAGAACCCCTG
>NC_133776.1:52273089-52276879 GCF_003597395.2 Chelonoidis abingdonii
GTGAGAGTTAAAATTGGTTAAAGGAATCAAATATGTACAATAATTGCAAAGTTTTTGGATTAGGTTTAAAGCAATGATGGCATAAACTGTTAACTGGCTAAATCTCTGGTTGCTCCCAAATCACTGGAAGGTCCTCAGTACCTTGGTTAAAATGCTCCCATTAGTATAAGTCCATAGTCCAGAGATCAGAGCAGGAAAGAGGCAAAATGGAGATGTTTCCAGGGCCTTTTATTGCTTCTGCCATCTGGAGGGAAAATTCATTGTCCCAAACAAAGCCCGTGGCGCAGTTTGTGGGGAAAAATACAAGCACACAAGATGAAATTTAGTACCACATGGTCTAGTCTCATGCCCTTGGATGCTTTGATTGGTCAGGGCAGCCATTATCCATACTCTGAATAGAAGGTCCTCAGGAAAGCCCATTAGGTTTCTTCCATGGCCCATTGTGTTCGTTGATAGGCCATCACTTGAATGCTCCATTCACAATGTGCTGGCTAGACTAGATATAAACTGCCTTGTGGGTTTTACTGCAGGAGCAAACACATTTGAAATACAGGAACCTAGTCAATATTCATAACTTCAGATACAAAATAGGATAACCATATTCAGCAAATCATAACTTTTTTCCATAGATGTTATGCCAGTACTTTTAAGATTTGCTGTATTTAATGGTAGCAACAATGGTCATATTTTAATCGTATAACATCACAGCATTCTATGTGTATTGTTTGAACAGCTCTGCCTCAGTCATGACCTGCAACATGTGCTATTCCAATGCTGAGTCTTCCTTGAGAAGAGGCTTCCATACTATAATGGAATGTAGTCTTGTGAACAATTTAATGTAATCTACAGTAATTAATTTACTGTGTAATGATTTCACCTATGGAGACACAAGCAGAAAAGTTTGCCACACTGTACCCCAGCTTCCCCGACTTTCTAAGTGGTGTAGTTTAGTATCAAAACTCTAAGTGTCTCTTGGAAAAAGATAACTATAAGTCTGACATGTTTTTTCTCCGAGGCATGTCATTGTCAGTCCTTGTACACCATTAATTGATCTGTCTTCTAACATTTGAACAAAGTAAAACTGCTTATGCAGACAATAACTTTCCTAGCTAGCCTCTGCTTTATTAAGATTTTGTTACAAAAAGCAGAGATAAATCTAGACCATAAATCTTCTTCACGCCTTTTGCTGATGTTTTATGCTAATGATGAACAAGTGAACACCCAATTATAGTTGTCCTAGTATTTTTTCTTTAGCCCAAAATAGATTTCAAAAGTAAAAATATTGTAAAAGTTTGTTCATAATCCTAAAGTTAGATCCCCTTATTGTGCTATTCTGCTTTTATTGGATATGGATTATAAGGTAACTAGTGTGTAAACTGAAGTTAAGAGGCTCTGCTGCTGGGGAAAGCTTTTTATAAATATATATTTTTAGCTGATTTCTCCCCTCTTCCCAATATTTTTCCTAATTATGACAAATACCAGTTTGGCTTGTTTGTTTTTTTCCTAGTGCACACTCTCTGAAATTCTTGCTTTGTGTTTTGTTTTGTTTTTTTAATTTTTAGTTTTGTTTTATTCCCTTGACTTTTTTTATTGCGATCTAGAGAAGTTGCTTGTGTTAGTGCATTTTTGTGGCATAAAAATTAAGGCTTTGATACATCAAACATCAGAATGTTTATCTTTACTACTGTGAGTGGTCCCATTCATGTCATAGGGTAGTGAAGTGTGTGTGTAAGTGTTTGTAGGATTGGGGCCTTAATCTGATTTTTGTAAAGTAGCAACTTCCCTTCCAGCATCTCTGGTCTTGTAAAAGAAGTGAAATCATTCCTTTTTTCAGTTTAGTCAGTTGTTTGCTAGAATTGTGCAGTTATAGGCTAGCTGGTGCTTTATTTACATCTGTACTTAAGGTTGCATGAGCATTATAATCCTTTGTTTTCAGTTTTTCGTAATGTTCAGGGACTTTAATATGTTGGGCTGAAATTTTTCCAGAAATGTTCTCTGTCTGTGTGTGTGTGGTTTTTTTTATAGTGTAAGTAAAAAAAAATTGGTTGTCATTTCTGAATGAGCAAGTAAAAGACGACAATAGCAAACTTTTCCCATTTTTATATGATGTAAATAAATTCTTGAACCAATTTTTTGAAGAGCTCTATTGGCAAAATGGCTGGGGTATAGAGTTCAAAGTTTTGTATGGCAATGTTCCTTTTTGATTTCTGGTGAAAATTTATTTTTATTTGGCAGATAGGAGTGTTTCCAAATTGCTTATGTATGCAGGTAGGATTTTTTTAAAACATATTCTGTGCAAAGCTGCATGTATGTGCACTGGGAAGATGCATATTTACTGACGAACACTGCCTCGTTATCAGTGTCTGTTGAATGAAGCAGAGATCCTGTTCCATTCTCTGCACGTTGGTTTAAGCAGTTAGTTTTTTTGCCCTGTGTGCATGTCTTTCACTGCTTTGGAAAACTACATCAACCATTGCCTCCTTGAATCATATGGGCATTGTGTGCTTCAGACTCCTGACTGGCCATTCTGCTAGTGCCAATCAAATAATTGCAGCTTGCTGCATGGTTGGGCACAAAAGTCAGAAACATCGGGAAGTTAAGACGCTACTAGGCTGGCAGGCGAGCTGCTCCCATTGGTGTGGTTAACCCACCTCTGTGAGAGGCGGTAGCTATGTCTATGAGAGAAGCTTTCCTATCGACAGTGCTGTCTACACTATGGTTGAGGTGGTATAACTCAATTGCTGGGGAGCGGGGCGTGAGAATTTTTTATACCCTTGAGCAATATAGTTATACAGGTGTAAGTTTATGGTGTAAATCTGGCCTAAATGTCCTGGATTTTGTGCTGTGTTAAATCTGAAATTGGTTGAATGTCGTTTTTGAGGGAAAGCGTTTTTTTGGTTGAAGCATGTGAGAGTTAGTAGAGAAATCCTCTTCCCAGGGCTGGTCTAGGCTACAAAGTAAGGTTGGCTTAACTACATTGCTCATGGCGTATGCGATGTGATTAAGCCGACCTACGCCTTGGCGTAGAGACTGGTAGGAATTCTTCTGTCAGTGTAGCTACTTGCTCTTGGAGAGGTGGATTTACTACAGTAGTAGAGGAATCCTTTCCATCTCTGTAGTGTCTACGCTGCAGTGCTACTATGATGCTGCTGCTGTAGCATTTCTAGTGTAGCCATATCGCCAGCTTTGCCAGTAACGTGCTATATGATCTTAGGCAGCTCTTTACGCTCCTGTGTCTGAATTTTCACATCTGTAAAATGGAGATTCTTTTATATCATTAGAACCGTAGAACTGCACAGTAGTCGTGTTTAATATAAGTAAGTGTTTCCTTTTAAAAATCAAGGTGTTTAATCTGTGGAATTTATTACCACTAGATATAATTGAGGGCAAGGGCCCAGTCCAGAGGTGGGCAAACTACGGACCACATCTGGTCCGCGGGACCATCCTGCCCAGTCCTTGAGCTTCTGGACAGGAAGGCTAGCCCCTGGCCCCTCCCCTGCTGTCGCCCCTCCCCTGCTGTAGCCTCTCCCTCGCAGCCATGCCGCCGCACGGGCAGCGCTCTGGGCAGCGGGGCTGCATGCTCCCGTAGGGCAACACAGCAGTGTGTCTGGCTCCGGCCAGGTGGCGCGGCTGCCAGACATGCTGCTCTGTGTAGCATGGTAAGGAGGTGGAGAGGGAGAGGGTTAGATGAGGGGCAGGGGGTTCCAGGGTGCAGACAGGGAGCAGGGGGCAGGTGGATGGGGCGGAGGTTCTAGAGGGGGGCGGTCAGGGGATGGAGAATAGAGGGGTG
>NC_133776.1:52276979-52409633 GCF_003597395.2 Chelonoidis abingdonii
GGAGACGGGTTCAGGGGACAAGGAGTTGGGGGTTGGATGGGGGGGGGCATCGGGGCGGGCGGGCCGGGCGGAGCGTTCGAGGGGGGAGTTGGTGCGGGAAGTGGGAGGGTCAGATAGGGGGGCGGGGCATTCAGGCTGTTTTGGTGGCACGACCTTCCCTACTGGGCCCTCCATACGGTTTTGTAGCCCCAAAAAGTTTGCCACCCCTGGTCCTATTAGGATAAGGAAAAATTAGACATTTATTATGGCAAGTAACATCTACGTTACATTAGACAGGATTAAAAAAAAAAAAATTAGAAGAGATATAATCCTTTATGCTTCAGGCAATAAGCCAACTTCATTTCAGTTTGCCACATTATTGCACTTCTTGTCTTAAACTTGGAAAGAGTCCCATCTGGAGCAAAACAGGAGAAAATCCAGCATTGCCTGGACAGTTGTGATTAAGCTGCTACTGCTCATTAAATAGGGAGAGACGTGTTAAAAATGTTAGATGATGCATCAGAAAACATTAAGCCTTACCCCCAAGTAGGTTAAATGGATTCACTTACCACAGAGGAACTGTAATAAATAGCATGGTGAGTATTCAGATGGAGAAATGTTTCTGCCATCTTCTAGTGGAGGCTCATATGTAGCAGAGTGGATTTGATTGAAACTTCAAATTTGATTTAAATCACTACTCAGGAGACTCGATTTACTCAGGATTTTAACGTAAAAGTGCATTCTTGTTGTTTGTTTCTAACCTTTATACATATTCTCACAACTCCAGAGATAGATGTAGGGTTCATTTAGAATGATTATATTTGGAAAACTTTCAGATTAGTTTTACAGCTATATCGGAAAATGAATGATTGTTTAGCTTATTTCATTTGCCAAAGTTAATTGAAGCAGATATTTATGAAGTCATTTGAGAGTAACTATCTCAGTTCAACAGATTAATCATTATATTTGGAGGAGTTTCTTACCTGTTGTATTAGGAGAAGAACATCCACCAGACAGACATTTAAATTGTTTTATTTAACTAAAAACAACAACAACATTATGTATTCTGGATTTTTTCTTTCTTCTTTAACAAACAGCATCATGAATTTTTTAATTTAGTTAAACCTTCAAGTTTTAAAATCAGGTTGTTTTTGTTAAAATTGGTTTTTTAACTAGAATAGTTAAATTTAGAAAACAAACAAAAAATTAAATTGACTGTTGTCAGCCAGGTCAACACGAGAACTTAACAATATTGGCTTCTGCAGCTAACTCAGCCATCTTCATCTTCATTTCTGTTGTTCATATCTGGAACAGAAAAACAAACTTCCTGCTTTTCAGATCCAAACAATTTCTCTTTGGAGATGAATTTAGTCCAAGGGAAGAAAATATTTCTACATCTGGTAGAAGAGGCTACTGCCGGGTTATAAAGCCGAGATTATCACTTCACAGTCTCGAAGCAAGCTGCTTCAAGTGCTTAAGTGACTTCTAGCAGTTCGCTGATGTGACTTTCTTTAAAATATCATCAGCAAACATATATTTCTTGAATGGTTCACCCGTAGCCTGAAGTTTATTATAATTGGCATTATGGAGGGATGATTGCTGGATGTCCATGTCATAGCCAACTCCTCTTCTTCAGCAGTTAAGGTTTGACCCTGGTACCAAGTATTGAGAATGTTTGCTGGAAAATGAGCTGGAGATCGTGCTTGTCCCATTTGTTTTTTTAATGCTTGTAATTTAACTGTCAATGGATGTTTCTCTTTTTAAGATTTCACTCAGTTCCTTCCAAATTTCAACAGCATCAGCAATAAAACAACAATTTCCCTGCATTTTGTTCAAGGCTACAGAAATAGTCTTCAGGGTACTCAGCATGTGTTCAATATTTCTCTTAAGCCCAATGTTGAGAACTTTTGCTCGGACAGTGCTATGTATTTTTTTCATAATTTTGTTCACAAACTGATATCGGATTAGGCCAGTTCTTGATTTAGTGCTCAAAACAATCCACTACTAAGTTCCATCACAGGTCTTGTGGGAGAGTTAGCTTGGTTCCTTCCATTTGTTTCAGAGCAGCTGCTGCTAAGTGATTGTTACAGAGGTATTTTGCAATTTCAACAACATTAGCTTTTATTTCTGGAACACTGAAGCCTTTGGCTAGGAGGTACACCAAATGAGTACTGCAACCGTATGTTATTAGCTTGGGACTCTCTTCTAAATTTCTTCTCATCTTGAATACATTTGCAGCATTGTCTGTGACTAAGCTGAGTACTAGACATTTGAATTTTTTTTCAGTTTGTTACAGCTTTTACTGCTACTTCTTGTAAGTATTCTGCTGTGTGTGCATTTCCTGATATGTCAGTTGTTTCTGTAAGGAAGACATTCCCTTCTTCTGTTGTCACACAAGCACATAAAACAGGATCATTGTGGACATTGCTCCACCCATCAAGACTCAGGTTAACAATTTTTCCCTCTAGGCCTTTTGCACACTGCTCAATTTCTCTTCCATACACTTTATCCAGCAATTTG
Organism: Chelonoidis abingdonii; assembly: GCF_003597395.2. Taxonomy (NCBI): domain Eukaryota; kingdom Metazoa; phylum Chordata; order Testudines; family Testudinidae; genus Chelonoidis; species Chelonoidis abingdonii. The sequence continues at coordinate 52,279,479 of NC_133776.1, forward strand.
CCTGCAACATCTGCTCTGTTGGGTGTACTGTATCCTGGTTTTAATGACTGAACCATGTTAATGAAGTGTAGGTTCACAATCATACAGAAAGGAGAGTTTGTTGCATAAACAAACGGGGCAGTTTTTCATCAGTTACCTCTTTTTGTAATCTGCTGGTTCTCATCACAAACTTGTTTCTGGATGATGGAGATTTTTTTTTTATTTTGAGAACTGCAAAACTAAGCATCTTTGTTGGTATCTTCTACACTGAGCACTGAATCCCACTGGGTTAATAAAAAGATTAACCTAAATAATCTATACAGAAGCCCCAGAAACCCCATAAAATGGGGTCCCTAATCTGTGAACTATTGGAACTCATTTACAAAACTTTTCTTAAACATTACATGACTATTGTCTCATACTATAGAATTAGAATTTATATTCCCTATTCCATGATGAGATATCTTTAAGCTATAATGTGGCTTAATTAAAACTACCTTAAGATAGGTTTTTTCTCAAAAAGCATTTTATCAAAAAAAATCCGGTTTAAAAAAATTTTTTTTTGATTAAAAAAAAAAAAGTAATTGATTTGTATAATAATGAATAATATTTACTATATAACAGCTAAGTATCCTCATCCATAGATCTCACTGCTTTGCAAAGGAAAGTAAGCATCATTGTCCCTGTTTTACATATGGGGAAACTGACGGAGGGAGAGACTTGCCCAAAGTCACAGAATAGGGCTACAACAATACTGAATACAATAATAGGGAAATGGCAGAGTCGGAAGTAGAATCTCAGACCAGAGTCCTATCATTTACCTGCACCAAGGGGAGAAGATATATTTCCCAAGTAGTTTGTCTTTAATAGTTTTGCATACCTTCAAATTAACTGGTAAGTGTGTTATAAAGTTTTCAGAAGGTGTATTGTTCAGCAGATCATTTAAGAACATAATCAGGCTTGATTAAAATGCAGATTCTTGGTATGTTTACACACTCGTTATAGTTAAATCAGGGTTTATTTGGACCATAACTATTTTATACCTAATAAAATAAACCTTTTCTAAAAACGTGGGCATCCCCAACATGCATATTAGGGGTCATTGTGTGCACCATAAATGTTCAGTGGAGACACTGTACTTGCATATGAATAGCTCTTAAATGGGATGGTTAATTCATTCAAGCTTAAAAACAAATCAGAAAATCTTAACTCTTAACACAAAACGTAAAAGAGTGCATAAATAACTCCAGGGATTAGTAATGGGTTATGGAGCCTTCTGCCTCTGGCTGCAGTGGGTAGTGATAAGAGAAAAATAAAAAAAAATATGGGCTTGTGTTTTTTACAAAACCTGCATTTGGGATCTTGTTCAAGCTGTGTGCTTTTTAAAATCACGTACTTTTGATTGCTATCTTGCTTTTTAGTCCACTTCTGTTCTGATGTAATTTTAACAGCTAATGCTTCACAAGCTAACATTAGAAGAGCCATACAGGGTCAGCCCAATAGTCCATCTAGCCCAGTATCCTGTCTTCTGACAGTGTCCAATGCCAGGTACTTAAGAGGGAATTAACAGCACAGGTAATCATCAAGTGATCCTTCTCCTATCAGCCATTCCCAGCTTCTGGCAAACAGGCTAGGGACACCCTCCCTACCCATCCCGGCTAATAGCCATTGATGGACCTATCCTCCAAGAACGTATCTAGTTCTTTTTTTTAACCCTGTTATAGTCTTGGCCTTCACAACATCTTCTGGCAAAGAGTTCCATAGGTTAACAGTGAGTTGTGTGAAGAAGTACTTTTTTGTTTATTTTAATCCTGCTGCCTATTAATTTCATTTGGTGACCCCTAGTTCTTGTATTATTAGGAGTAAATAGCACTTCCTTATTTACTTTATCCACACCAGTCATAATTTTATAGCCCTCTATCATATCCCCCCTTAGTCATCTTTTTTCCAAGCTGAAAAGCCCCAGTCTTATTAATCTCTCCTCATATGGAAGCTGTTGTATACTCCTAATCACATTTGTTGCCCTTTTCTGTACCTTTTCCAATTTTTTTGAGATGGGGCGACCAGATCTGCACTCAGTATTCAAGATGTGGGCATACCATGGATTTATATAGAGGCAATATGATATTTGCTAGAGATTAATGCCGTATAGCATTTGAAAGCTGGGATTCCCAAATGGCCTTTAAATGGTATAAACTCTAGCAGTATGAGAGAGAATCCTGGAAGTGCAAAAGGGGGGTACCCCCTCCCCCACAAATAATCAACAGAAAATGGCTGTCAGAAAGATGTGAGTTCAAGATCCTGTAGCTTTCCTCCTTGAGGACTTGGTAGGCCTAACCCCACATAGCTGCGTTGTGCTTGCTGCCCTAATACGGTGCACATCCATTTCTGTTGCGAGGAGGAGGGACAGAGCCTAGCCAGATGAGGTGAAGGGTTGAGTCTGCATCTTCATAAATACTTTATTTTGTCCCATAGGATTTCACCCACACTGTCCCCAGTACCTTGTGTTGGTATAGGTTTCTTTGGGGTAGGAGTGCTATACAGAGCATCCTTCACAACTCCTTTCATAGCTATTAACTCCTAACTAGGCCCTGACTGAGCAACAGAAGTCTCATTCGCCTCTGTTAGCACAGAGACTGAGATCTGAACACTGCTCTCCCTTCCAGAAGTGGAAAATCCCACCTAGAAGGATGCATGTAATTGTGGGAAATGTCAAAAGTATTCTGATGTTGAGTTGATAGGCTCAGAGCTCCCACACGCCATGTATAATGCCATACGTTGGTGATGTCATTTACCAGCTTGACATTGAACTGTACTTGGCAAGACAAAGGAAAAATAATTATTTGAACCCCTTGGCTTGATTCTTCCCCTTTGAATCCTATTCCTTAATGGCTTTCATTGTATTGTTTTTTATGCAGAGAGCTGGCAGGCTAGAGAGCCTCTTTTGTAAATTCGTCTTCCAGGTGTACCACAGGGCTAAAATAATTTGAAAGACCGTGTGTTTCAGTGTATTCATAAGCTTTTCAACTCAAATCAGGATCACTCGCTACGAAGTTTTTATTCTGATCAGAAATTACCATATATTAGCCCGTTTGTTTATAAGCCGACCCTCCCCCCCAAGATGGTTAGGTAAAAAATAGCAAAAACTGTATGACCTTTTCATAAGCTGACCCTATATTTCAGGGGGTGGCAAACTTTGGCTCCTGGCCCATTAGGGTAAGCCTCTAGCGGATCTGGACATTTTGTTTACCTGGAGCGTTCGCAGGCACGGAGCCCCTCAGCTCCCAGTGGCAGTGGTTTGCCATTCTCAACCAATGGGAGCTGCAGGAAGGAGTAAAGTCTTTCCCTGTTCATTGAACTTTGGTAGCTCTGTGTGCTGATTCAGAATATCCCACCCTCAAAAAGGGTGTATGTTTTCTGTGTTTGTGTGGAGCAGTGGTTTTTCCCCTTAAGTTCAAATTGTTGTGTATTGGGCTTTCAGGAAAAGTTTTAAAGACAGGTTGGCTAGAAAGTCACTGATTGTGTTAGTTCATGAAGTGGTTTAGTTCTGTGAGCTCAGTGTGTTGGTATTTCTTCTCTGGAAGGCTCAACTGATGAGGAAAGTAGACAACCAGTAGGAGGAATTGGAACATTCCCAAGTTTTTCCTGATGTCTGATTGGCTGTTACTGCTTGTCAGGAATTATAGTAATCCAGTTGATAGGTTAAATGTCTTATTCTTTGAATTTTCATTTATATAAAGAAACTACTGTATCAATAACAATCTTCTTTTAATTCTGAATTTTAGAGTTAACTCTGAATCCACCAGAAGGAATAGTAGCAGGTAAGGAGCTATATTGAATTCATGTGATGTAGGTATGTGGCATTGACTGTTGTTCGTAAAGCAATGATGTATCTTTTTTTTTTTTTTTTTTTTTTTTTTTTTTTTAAATAGGGCCTATGAATGAAGAAAACTTCTTTGAATGGGAAGCCTTGATCATGTGAGTTGATACTCCTTTGGAGCTAAACTTCATCTTACATTTAACTTTTTGGACTAGCTTGTCATAAAGGAGAGCATTAATACAGAAAATCTTAATTCAGTCTGTATATTCTTGTGTAAAAGAGAACACCATGCAATCTGCCCAGTCTGTATTCACAGGGGGAAGTTGGGAGCCTCTCCGCCATCAGTCCATGATGTGAATTTGAAAACAGAACACTTGCATTTGAATCATCTTATGCTTTGAGTCATATTGTTGAAGGAATAATAAAAGTTTGTGATGCTGGCCCAGTGAAGTAGTGTGCTGAGTGTAGTGGCATACCCCAGGGATCACTGCTGGCTTCACATCGACTTAATGTGTACATAAATAACTTGGAAAACAGAATGTGCAGGTAACTAAATTCAACAAAACAGGAACAGATTTCTCACAGTATAAGCAGAAGAAAACAGACAGTTTGCCAGTGTTACATCTGTTTTCCTTTCATCTCCAAAATTAACTTGCTTTTTGCCCCCTTCAGCACTTAACCAAAGTGCTAGAATGATCTGGCAAGCTCCACATTTACTGTTACGGAGTGTGAAGAAGAACCTAAAGGGGCCTTAAAACTCTGGTCAAGCTAGTAGGCCTAAAGTATTGGCCAGGTATGTTTCTGTGTATAAGGGGCCGAATGGAAAGTCCCCAGAACAGAAAAATGGCTTTCTGTGTATAAGGGGCATAAGGGGGTGGAACAATGTGCAGTAGCCAAGCTTAAGAAATATATAACTGCAGTAGTACTGTTAGAAAAGTCAAACTGCAAAAAAACCAGACTAAATAACAACAGGAAAGGCCAAATAAGGAAATATGATTATTCTTTTTGCTTTTAAGCTGTATTGATTTTGCAATGTATTCCAAATAAGGTAATTAAGACAAAAGCATGTGTAATTTGTTTGTGGTTTTAAGCTTTAAAAGCTTGTGTGTTCCTTGAATCGAGGGGGCAGCTCCGATAGCTGTCACCCCCTGCGCACTTGTATTCAATAAAGGAAGCCTCAGGCTTGTTCTGATCCAAACACAACGCATGGTCGCTTTTCCACAACAGGAGCATACAGGATCCATAGGAATTGTCTGTAGAATATATAGATGTTTACTTAGGGCATGTCTACACTTGCTATTTAAAGGAGAAAAAGTTTCACCGCAAAAAGAAAACCACCTCCACGAGAGGCATACAGCTCTTACTGGTGATGCTTTTGCGGTGATGTGCAAGTGAAGACATGTTCTTCCTGTTTATACCGCTTTTAGCCTCCAGAGGATATCCCACAATGCCTAAGTGACCACTCTGGCCAGTAGCACTGCTGTTCTGATGCCAGGTAAACAGATATCCACCCCTCCCTCTGTAAAGCCCCGGCAACTTTGAAACTCCCCTTCCTGTTTTCATGGCAAGTGCTCACTTATCTGGCCAGGTGACAATGTCTGCTGCCTGAGCAAAGGGTCCCCTGCATAGAGCAATGCTGAGCTATTGGAGCTTATCAGTGTTTGGGGAGAGGAGGCTGTGCAGGGACCCAGGATGCCATGCATCACCCCCCTCTTCCCACAAGGCCCATTGTCAAACTGGAGAGAGCTGTACTGTGGGATAGCTGCCCTACAGCACTGCTCTCATCAGGAATGGAAGTGCTGCTAATGTAAACATTCTCTGATGCCTGAAGAATTAAGTGAGTACACAAACCAGCGCTTTACTTTCACCGGTGAAACTTACAGCGCAAAAACTCTGCAAGTGTAGACATACCCTTAGCTTTCTGGGAGGTGCTCAAACAATATGGGAGTAGGCATGGTGTAATCAACACCTTCAACTTTATCCAGAAGTCAGTGGGTAGCCCATGAAGCTCGCATGGCACTGTTGTAATATGCTGCATGTGGAAAGCTGCTCTGTAGGCAGGCTACCTTGTCTAGCAATGGCTGCGGTCTTGGGATGGTATGCAGGTGTAGTCTGTGCAGAACATGTTGTAATAGTCCAATCTCGAGTTGATAAAGGATTGGCTAGGCATAGTGAGGCCTTACATCTGAAAGGAAACGATGCACTTTCTTGCCAGTCATGTGAGAGGTTTATAACTTTTAACTCCCTTGTGGTGTAACTAGGGATGTAAATATCGGTTTTAAAAAGTTAACTGTTAACCGTTAACTGAGGTCGTGCAGGGGGTGACTTCCCTTTCCCCTACCTTAATCATAGCCAAGAGGGCCAGGTAATCCTGAATGGCAGTGTACCTTGACAGCATTGGAGGAGAGGGTGTGTAGCAGGCCACTCCCCCATCTAGACACGTAATAGTAAGATGAGAGCTCTGGACTTTCAGGGAGAGATGTCCTGCATGGAGAATAGTGATATGAAACTTACCTAAAATGCATCTTTTTACCAGTGAACCGTGTTCTGGGTTGGTAATACAGTGAGGCAAACTCTTCCTAACAAAAAGTTTACATGCTCTGAAAGAGTCCGTGTAGAAGTTCTACCTTTTGCCAGCATTGTTGGATGCCTTTTAGGTACGTGTAACATCCGCTGGCATTAGGCAGCAAAAATAACTCCTGGGTGTGCGACGTTTCAAACGGTCATGCTTTCCAGTATTGCGTGCACACGGGCTGAAAGTTCTCTAACAGTGCAGCTTTTAACTTCCATGTGGCCCCTCTAAAGGGCCAAACAAACTCCCAGATAAACTTCATTCAGCTATAAATAAATAGGTATCAATCTCAAACTGGGATGGGCATGCACTATAGGGTGACCAGATGTTCAGATTTTATAGGTACAGTCCCAAATTTTGGGTCTTTTTTCTTATATAAGCTCCTATTAGCCCCCCACCTCCATCCCGATTTTTCATATTTGCTATCTGGTCACCCTAATGCACTAGTTATAAAAACTAAGGTGATGGTGTTGAGTGGTGGAATTGTAGGCTTTGCAAGCATCCTGATGCCGATTCACCATCCCTGCCAACCAGCCTTTACAAAGATACACTTACAGCATGACTTAAACTTTTAAAACATTGAAATTGTTGACATCAGATGAAAACACAATACTCTCTGTTACCGTGGATGTAAGAACTTACGTAGCCTGGTTTGGTGACTGGAGCACTTGAGATCTGCAGCCCCTCTATAGTGTAGAATGGGTGAAGGTGATATTTTTAATTAAAGAATGAGATCTCTGACTTTTTCTGGAAGGAGAAAAATATTGGTTTGAAGTGATCCAACAATTAGTACTCCCTGTCTTAATACAATATCAGTGGGAGTTGTGGATCCTCTATGTCTCTGAAAATAAGATAATTGGATTTCTAAATATGCATTCATTGCGTAATTTTTAGGCATCCAAATCCGAAATGTTGACCATAATTCTTTATGCAGTGTCTGCTAGTTGGAAATGTGGTAATCAGCATTCTTAGAAGTATGATCTCTGTAGTTGTGAAAGGTGAGCACACACTAAGTAGTATTCTGTAAACAGTGTGATGTTCTGGTTGACTTTAGAAATCTCCTAGGGTTTGACAAACTCCTTGGAGTGAGCATGTACTGATAACTCATTTTCTCTCCTAAATAGTGAGAGCCGTCATGGAGGAGAAACTTGAAAGTGTATTGTTAGGTATAAAATATTTTTGTTTCCCTTGTCGCTGTAAGGCTGATGTAAATAACCAGGACTTCTTGCTGGCACTGAAAATAAACACCCTTTAAAATGCAAACTCTCAAGTACGTTTAGCTTGTGGTCTTTCTGTCAGTGCAAATTAAGCGTTATTACTGTTAAATTTATTGGTTTGGTGTGCAATACTAAAATTGCATTTTAACACTTGACAGATTTTGAAGCTGAATTGCAATAGAAGCAGAGATTCAGGTACCTTAGTCCTCAGAACTGTTTATTATAAATAAAGGTGATAAAATCTTATACAATGTTTTAATTACTTTTAAAATGAAAATTCAGTTACTACTTTATATTTGGATGTAAGCTTCCCCCTGTGTTGTGTGCAACCGCAAAATTGCAACTTTATGTTGATGCTGCATGCCGTCCAAGAAACTAAACAGACAATGAAGTGCCACTAATTAGTCTAGCCCTGTCCATGAGGGAAACAATGCAAAAAGTAAACGAGCAGCATAAATGGTGAAATGGCAAACAGGAGGCTTGACATTTTTTCATTTTGACTAATCTAAGGGGCCTTCTGTATCACTTGTGAAGGACCCATCAAGTATGTCCTTTTATAAGTACAAGAATTACAGCCAGTTAAAGTAATAGGGAGATGTGTAAGTGGGAACACTTGTTTCTCTTCTAGAAGGCAAGGACAATTATTTTTAAAATGCTGAATTCTTTCAACAATGTGTTTACACAATGCAGCACTGCTGTAATAGTTAAGTTAAAGATCTTATTGATTTGAACTTCCCAAGTAGCTATTTTTCAGTTCCTTAAAGCCATGTGTGTTTACCTATCCCAGACGATTGTGTTAAGACGTGTCTTTCTAATACACACAAGTGTGTGAAACTGATCAGAGTGCACTTCTGTGGTGCTATTGTGACACTTGAATGTGGCTGAATTAATGGATGTCTGCAGATTGGATCTTTAGAAAAGGGGTGATTGGTTCACACAACATAGTAATAAATTGTTCCAAAATGTCAAAGGATTTAATCAAAATACTGGATGATACCTTAACACTGTGTGGGGTCCAAGAAATTATTGTGAAAGTTCATGAATTTAATATTAAACATTTCAGGGCCTTTTTAGTTTTCTGCCTTATAAACTTCAAAAGCAGTATATACCAAGAAAACTTATGCTTATGTTAAAGAAATAGCTTAGCCCACCAAAATGATACAGAAACACTCATTAAGAACTTTGTTAGACTAAAGATTGCTTTTTAAAATGTAAACAATGTGAATTTAAGCCAATTTTTCAAAAATCTGTCTTGAAAAGTAATTAGATCTGTGTTTAGACTTAGAACGTTTGTTTGGAGCAGGGATTTTTTTTAGCATGGAATTCCCCTTTATCAGGATCTGATGAGGTTGTAGTTTTTGGTCATTTTCCAGCTGTCACAAATACAAAAGAAGCCGTTGACAAATGTCCATAATCAGTGATTACGGAATTACCTATCCTCTCATCAGTTTGTTTCACCCTACTATTTTGGCAGACACCTGGATGATGGTTTTCACTCCATAGTGTTGCTCCTTCCACCATAAATAGCATCTTATTGATGGACTCCAGAGTTTCTAGGCTCATGTTGTATATTAAACCAACAGTGCATCTCTTCCACTGTACACACACAACCCAAAAGAAAAATATTTCCATTGATGATGAAAATGTAGAGAGAGCATTTTTCTTATTTTGGCTACTTGAGAACTTAAGAGTTTGATTTAAGGATCTTTACTTTGTATATTTTGACATGTGATGTTGACAGTTTGGGTTTGAATGGTTAAAAAGCTTTAACTATTTGAATCTCAGCATCTACTATCATTAAATAAGTGCCTGACCTTCCCATAATTTCCAGCAATTGTGATGATATAAATCGATAAAAATGCTTAAAAATAAACACGTCAAATTTATATTTTAAAAATCAAATTCTGCAAAGTCTTTTTACCCTGTAGAGCAATAAGCACTACACCCCATATTGTCTTTCTCAGGAGCTTTTCATGCACTTGGCTCAGAATGGTAGATACAATAGAGCCCTAAATGTTAGAGCTCTAAGAACCTGTGAGCAGTTGCCCAATACCACCGTCTGTGATCTCTAACAAAGAAGAACTGAACTATTCAAGCACTTTAATTTATCAGTAAATCTTCTGAAGGATGGTGTAAAGCTGTGTGGTCTCATCTAGCCTCTCTTAGAACTGTTTGAAGTCAGTAGTAATGTCCTCTGGGTCCCAAATATCATAAATTTTGTTAGGAAGTTTAAACAGTAGGCACCAGTGATGCCGGGCAGAAGATGATCTGTTGTTTGGCTGCAGAGACAGCCATCTGAGGAGGACTGTGGCTGCTTGTGACATTCTATACCTTGGGGGAGCATACTGTAACCCCCATATTCCTCATTTTCTTATAATTGTGATCTTACATATAAAGCGTGCCTTGTAAGGTATCAGGGGAAAAGTTATGATCTGATGAAAGTCACTTCAATATCCATATATGTGTATCATTAATGCATATGAAGTTATGAGAATTAGGTTGTGTGGTGGTTATTAAAACATGCTGTAAGTTGGGGAGTCAGCCAGATATTAGCTCCCCAGAGGCAACAGCAAGGAAAGTAACCAATGCCCGGGGGGGGGGAGTGTGTCAAACACCGATCAACAGCCTTTGTCCAGCAAGGGAGCTACAATGCAATGACACCTGCATACAGCCACACCAGAGGAATTGCTCAACCTTGCCTGGAGAGACGCAGCAATGCCCCCAAGACATGTCTGGACTTGTGCTGCCCAAGCATGTGGACTGAGGGTATAAAACAGACAGAGTAGACACATACAGGGCCCTTCTCCTGCCCCCACCTTCGCTGCAAGCCACTAAGACACTGAGAAGAAGACAAGACTCCAACAGAGGATATCGGCCCAGGTTTAAGGAACAAACCTGTATATTAAGGACGGCAATATCCAGTGGGGTGAGAAAAACTGCTTAAATCTAGATGTTGCCCAGTCTAATAGGGCTGAGAGGTTAGACTGTGTGCTTATATTTTCTTTTCTTTTGGTAACCACTCTGACTTTTTGCCTATCACTTAATATCACTTAAAATCTATCTTTGTAGTTAATAAATCTATTTGTTTATTCTACCAGAAGCAGTGTGTTTGGTTTGAAGCGTGTCAGAGACTCCCCTTGGGATAACAAGCCTGGCACATACCAATTTCTTTGTTAAATTGACGAACTCATATAAGCTTGCAGTGTCCAACAGGCATAACTGGACACTGCAAGATGGAGGTTCCTAGGATTGTGTCTGGGACCGGAGATATTGGCTAGTGTCATTCAGTTGCACAATTCAAGGAGCAGCTTACATGCCAGAGGCTGTGCGTGAACAGCCCAGGAGTGGGGTTCTCACAGCAGAGCAGGGTAAGGCTGGCTTCCAGAGTCGAGGATTGGAGTGACCTAGGAGATCACCGGTCCAGGTAACACCCAGGGGAACGTCGCATTGCTAATACCATATTTCTAGAACTCTGCTTCCCTTAGTTATCTTGGTGGTGAACAGAGGAAAAATACTCCATTAAATGGAGTGGAAACAGTCATTTCCTCCTTCAGAAAAGCATACCTACAAAACTCCTTGCACAACACAGAGCCGGTGTTACCAGCTGCCTCATCACCAGCCATACATTCCTGAGCGAAGTTATTAACCACTGTGCTCTGCCAGCATCCTACCTGCCTCGCAGTCCGGGTTCAGACTGGGCACATCCCAGAGAGAGCTCTGGTGCACTAACAGACAGTCACCTCCTAACCATGGGCACTGGGCCTCTCTGCTGCCTTTGACTCAATGGACCTGAAGGTGCTAGTAACCCCCCTACCTGACACAGGAGGAGCAGATGTCCAAGTTCGACAGAAGCTCCAGTTGTTTCTCTCCAGCAGAACAGTAGTGGTGGTAACTCCTCCTCCTCTCTGAAGACCCTCACCTTTGGAGTCCCACAGGACCCAGACTTTTCCCATTCCTCCAGGATCTGCGTGAGACTGCTGGCGGAGAGAGCGAGATGCCATGGGCTCAGCTGCCTAAAGTGTAGTGATTGCACTCAACTCTAGATCTCGTTTTCAAATGATGCAGCTGCTGTCACTACTACTATGTCAGAATGCCTACATTAAATTAGCTCTTGGATGAAGAGCAGCTGGTGCAAGCTGAATCCAGGCAAGACTCAAGTGATGCTGGTCACAAGGAAGGAAACACTTCAGAGAACTGAGCAAGACTTTCTCTGCCTTCCATTGAAGGCTCACAGCTACCATTTGTCAAAGAGGTGTAGCCTCAGGGACCTATTCGACTTCCTGCTAAATCTGTATGACCAGGTACCATCAGTTTCCATGTATACCAATAGCTTCAGCCTTTCCTTCTGGATGAGGACCTGAACGTGGTGTTCCATTCATTTGTCTCCTGCAGGCTGGATTACTGTAACTCATTGTATGTAAACGTGAACACCATGCACAAGTTAGTACAGAAAGCATCTGCCCGCCTTCTCCAGGACTCAGGCTGCCATCCCATCAGGCACATGTTCACATCCCTTCACTGGTTCCTGGTCAGGTCCTGATACAAGTTTGCAGCCTTTGTGCTAATTTCAAAGCAATTAATGGATCAAGCCCCAGCTACGTGAAAGACGAGATTTTGATCTGTGAACCCCCATGACAGCTATGCTCTTCTAGGACAACGCAGATCACAAAGCTCAGGACCAAGCACAGAGAGTTGAGAACAAAGCATTCTCTGGTGAGTGGGTTCCGACAATGGAACAGTCTTCCAGAGAAGTTCAAGTGAATCCAGAGTCTGACCATCTTTAGGAAACATTGCAAAGCCTTCGTCTTTGAGAGAGCCTTTCCACCACAATACTCTTCCCTCTGCCCAATGGGAGGGGGGAAACCTACACCTAATACATCCCAAGACGTATTGCAAGAGCGTTACACCATTGACTCACATTTAGTTTGTGATCCACTGTAACCCCTCAGATCTCTTTCCGTAGTACTCCTTCCTAGGCAGTCATTTCCCATTTTGTATGTGTGCAACTGATTGTTCCTGCCTAAGTGGAGTACTTTGCATTTGTCCTGATCAAATTTCATCCTATTTACTTCAGACCATTTCTCCAGTTTGTCCAGATCATTTTGAATTTTAATCCTATCCTCCAAAGCACTTGCAGAGATTGCCAAGCAGGGAGGGTTTGCAAACTTTATAAGTGTACTCTTTATGCCATTACTGTATCTAAACCATTAATGAAAATATTGAACATACCTAGACCCAGGACTGATCCCTGTGGAATCCCACTTGATATGCCCTTCCAGCTTGACTGTGAACCACTGATAATGATTCTTTGGGAATGGTTTTCCAACCAGTTTGAACCCACCTTATAGTAGCTCCATCTAGGCTGTATTTCTGTTGTTTATGGGAAGGTCATGTGAAACAGTACCAAAAACCTTACTAAGATATACCACATCTACCGCTGCTGCACATGTGGATACGCATGCGCGCGCGCACACACACACACGCACACCTTGTTTTCCGGTCAAAAAAAGCTATTAGTTGGTTTGTTCTTGACAAATCCATGCTGACTATTACCTCTCGTCTTATTATTTGATAGGTATTTCCAAATTGATTGCTTGATTATTTGCTCCATGTAATTGTTTGTTCCGTAGCTGGATCTCCTCAAGCAGGAATGCTTCGTCCTGGGCCTTGTGATCTCCGTTGTTCCAGAGGAGCACTGCTTTCTGAGAAAGTTAAAGATGTGAGATTTGCATGATCAAAAGGTAGTTAGTTATTAGCCATGTTTCGTATGGCTGTGTTGAGGCTCTGTGCAGTATCACAACAGTTTAGCTTGAAGTGGTGAGTTCAAACTGAAACTACGGGGAGGCATATAGATGGGCAGAATGTAGTTCCCAGTGTGAACTTTGCTGAGGGGGACTCCAGGACTTATCTGTAGCAACATATCTTTTGTGATAGTTTGTTTTGCACTTCATTTGAAAGATGCCATTTCCAGCAGTTCCCTAACACTGGAGCATTAGATCCATACTGTACTGACTAGAAAGAAAGAGCACCAGTCGCTGTGGTGCCGTTATAGCTTCCGCGGTGTCAGGGTTTTTCCTGGAGGTGTCCAACTACTCTCCATACCCGACTGATTAGCATGGGAAGTCAGACAAGATCATAGCATAAGGTGTTGAAGCTTTAAATTTTGTGGAGTGCTGTGAGATCCTTTCCGTACCAGTTGGTGGGATTACCAAATGGCTGCTTAATTTTAGTGCTCTTGGCATACTACGTGAACTTAATTGGGATTCTGTCAAGTTGTTTAGGTCTAAAATTCACACCTTTCTCATGCATTTCATAGTAGAAAATCTCATCTTGGTTTCACTTCATGGTTTTCCTTTGAACTTGATCCCCGCAGCAGTGAATGACTAAAACAAGAACAATTGGCATGTTTAACAGAAGTCCTAAAAATGGGGCATATGATCATGCATTAGCATATCTGAGCAGAGAAAGCCCCAGGGTTGCATGTTGCTTTTAAAAGGGAATGAGAGGCACCAGAAACCTCACACGCTTTCAGGAATTTAATACATAAATGTATTTAAACTGTAACCAGAATAAATGTCAGCTCGTAGGGTTTATTGCTGAAGCACAGGACTGAATTACCCTGACTAACCATGAGAAAGGCAAGCATGACTGTGGTGTAATTTTGATTCTCGCTGGCTATTTATGCATTTCTCTGATCTTACAGTAATCTGAGGAGCAGAAAGCGCATGTCTAGTGTCTATATTCATTGTTCTCACTAACCTGTCCAGCCTTTTTAAATCGCCACACTTTTGAGGAGCAATCCTACTCAGTTCTTGTGGCTTGTAGACCTTGAACTTCAGTCTACAGGCCAACTAAGAGGGCAGAACAGCACCTGCGGGCTATAAAGAACAGGGAGAATCAGGTAAAGAAAGACACCCAGTGACTGACATCTCCAGGATCAGAGAGTTGGACCCAGAGGAGTGAAGGATGCTCTCTTGGCAGGGATGTTTCCTGCTAAATATGATCTCCAGGCACAAAGGCTGTGGAGGTTCCCACTGGGAAGAGGGGGGATGCACTCCAGGTAGAAGGGCTGGGCTGGCTGTCCTGAGATGAGAGTAGGAGAGGACTGTACCAGGCAGCTGGGGCCTGGTGGGAGATGCCCAGGCTGTATGTTGCATGTACTTGTTTGGACTATGCAGGGGGAATTCTGGACTGTGGTTGTGGGACTTTTTTTGTGAATTAGGTGCACAGGACTTCTATGATAAATTAACCCCACAAAGGCCATCTGCATTAAGAGAGGCTGTTTGGCGGGATTCTGAATGAGGAAACTGGGGCAGGTGCACCTGTCATGCCACGGCTTGTCGAAGCAGGGTCACCCTGTGACACTTCACTTGGTTATTTTGTGAACTAGATGCATATGAGAGAGAACACTTTCACAAGAGCTCTGATGTATGTAATTGCACGCAGTATTGTGTATGCCTTGGATATGTCACAGAACAAGAGTCTGAAAGCTGGGAGGTGTGGGGACCCCATATACAGCAATTATGCTTCCTGAAGTGTTTAGTATTTTGTCTCAAGTGGTAAGAAGTCCTGACATGTGGCTGTAGTTGATACTGACAGTTCGACTCTTGGTAGGTCAATTACATGAGTCTCCACCTAATCCCTACCTTATAAAATGATTTTTGAGCTGCTATATTTGACATCCCTGTGTATAGCACAAAGGTATCTTCAAAGAAGCAAAAGTGCCATACCTGCTGACTATTTCCCCTTGACATGCAGACACCCAAATCCTGGAACATGCCTTGGAGACAGATTGCGTAATTAGCGGGGTGTGTGGGTATAATTGAACAGAGTGTTGCGATCTTCCTAGTAATTTAATGTGCAAGCTTTGATATTCCCCTCCCTCCCAACCCCATGTTTGGTTTTAAGTGTATGGGAAGTGGGATAAGAGCAGGTTAACTGTTTGTGCTCTTTAGAAGAGCTCAGGAAGCATGTAATGGAAATCTGAGGTTTTCTACTAGACAAGGGTTTGGGTGCCTGCCTACTGATGACTGTCATAGCACAAGGCAGTTGCCGTGCCGAAGTGGGAAAGACTTCTGTTGATATATGGTTATCGCAAGGTGCCCAAGCTCCTGCACAAACCCACTGGTGACTAGATGAGGCATGGTAGCGGGTAACTGTTGCTGCTCTGGACAGCTTGTGTCTTGTAACTCCTTGTTTCCATCTGCTGCTATCAGTCTGCAGGCTGCTGCTACATTGTGGGGGCAGCTCTTACACCTCCTCCCGACTGGACCTGCCAGTCATGGCCCACAGAAAAGCTAGGGGAGGGGTTCTCAACGTTTTTCTTTCAGAGCCCCCCGCAACATGATAGAAAAACTCCACGGCCCACCTGTGCCCCCAACAACTGATTTTCTGCATATAAAAGCCAGGGCCGACGTTAGGGGTAGCAAGCAGGGCACCTGCCTGGGGCCCCAGGCCACAGCGGACCCTGTGATGCTAAGTTACTCAGGCTTTGACTTCAGCTGCAGATGGCAGAGCTCAGGGCTCTGGGCTTCAGCCCCATGTGGTGAGGCTTCAGCTTTCTGCCCTGGGCCCCAGCAAATCTAACACTGGCCCTGCTTGGAGGACCCCCTGAAACCTGCTGATGGCCTCCCAGAGGGCCCCAGACCACTCAGCTAGGGGATGTCAACAGGACTGAACTGCCAGTAGGAGAGGAGGGCCCCGGGGGAAGGGAACAAGGAAGTTGCAAGCCATGTCCATGAGGAACGGGACATGTTGCAGAGCAGCAACTGGGAAGAGAGGAACAGACTAAAACACTTATTGGGTATATACGGCTGAAATGACCCATTTCCCATTGTGACTTTTTCATGGCTGGAGTTGCTACAGGGATCTTATGTGACACTGAGGGCTAGTTGACACTAGAAGTGCTACAGCAGTGCAGCTGCACCGATGTAGCTGCGCCGCTCTAGCAGTCTGGTGAAGCTGCTGTATGCCAGTGAGAGGGAGAGCAGAAGAGTGCAAAGGACTGGGTTTTGAAGTGTCTAGCGAGGGAAATAGCATCAGCATCAGACATATTGAGTTTTTGCCATGTCGGCCCATCTGTGCATGTGCTGAGTGGTTTGACTGGGCAGGCTGTGCAATTAGACGTTCGTGGGAAGACTCTGGCTGAGCAGGTAAAAGGTTGATAACCCTGTGGCTTTTCCTCCACGTTGCTCCAGTCGCCTGCACCTCTGGCTGTACAGCTTGCTCCCGTGCTGTGCTGTCTTTGCGTGCGTGTGACCTGTTCAGAGGATTTAACTAGGCTTGTAGGACTAATTACTGCTGACTGTGTCTAGTGCCCTTACTGCTCCATTTATGGCCTAACATTTGGGGCTGTATACCGCTTGCACTAGGTGTTCTGATTCTTTCCCTTTCCTGCAGGCCTCCTTTGGGTGGGGTGCTTTCCGATATCTAGGTGGTCTGAAGGGCCCAGTGCTGGTTGGATGTTGGTATGGTATTAGTAGCTGGTAGTCTTTGGTCTGCCATTTTTAAGTTAAGTCAAACTCATCTGCCACCATCTGTGCTGCATAATGGAAAGCACAGAACTTTGCCGTACCTCTTTTCAGTCTGTCTGCCTCCTGTATGTCATTCCTGACAGTTGTATGTATCCCCTAAAACAAGGTCTCTGTTCTTGGTTTTCTTAGAGCAATGGTCTCCAACCTTTTTTACACCCAAAATTACTTTTTGAATTTAAGGGCAACCCAGGATCTCTCCATCACTCACTGTCTCTCCATCACTTACTCACTTTCACCGGGCTGGGGTAGAGGGTTGGGGTTCAGGAGCGGTTGCGAGCTATAGTCTGGGGCCGAGGGATTTGCAATGTGAGAGGGGGCTCTGGGATGAACCTGGGGCAGGAGGTTGAAGTGCAGGAGGAGGTGAGGGGTGCAAGCTCTGGGAGGGAGATCGGGTTCAGGAGGAGGCTCTGGGCTGGAGCATAGTGTTGTGGTGCAGGAGGGGGTTTGGGGTACTCACTGTGGGAGGGTGGTCAGGGCTGGGGCTTTGGGGTTCAGGAGGGGGTTTGGGGTGCTGGCTCCGGGAGAGGGGGTTGGGGTGTGGCCTCCCGCCATTCAGCACTTACCTCCGGCCGCTCCTGGTCCCTGCCTACCTTGGTCTCACACCACTCCTGGAAAGCGCCAGTGTGCCCCTTTGGGAAGTGGTGGGGGGGAGGGGGACGGGCAACACCTGGCTCCATACTCTTCCCCCTCTCTGCAGGCATCACCCCCGCAGCTCCCATTGGCCACAGCTCCCCATTCCCAGCCAATGGGAGCTGCGGGGGCGATGCTTAAAGGCAGGAGCAGCATGTGGAGGGAGACCTGTGCCAGCTGCTTCCAGGAGTGGCATGGGTCTGGGGCAGGCAGGGAGCTTGTCTTAGCAGCAGCCCCACTGCGCAGCTGGAGATTGCGATCGACTGGTTGGTGACTGCTGTCTTAGAGTAATCAAATGCCAGCAGTTCTCCACTCGTAAATATCCTAAAATAGCACACCCTTGGGTGTGCATTATAGAGGAAAGCTCAGGGAACAAATTTCAGTTCCCAGAGTCCACTTGGCTGTGTAAAGCTGTGTGAAGAGGACTGGAAGCCTAAGGAGAAATAACTTAACAGTGCCATTTTGATCACTTTTCCCGTGGTTGTAATGAGATGATGGTCACATGGGGCAAATCATGCCTTGTGTGCCGTGGTGGTGAGGAAGGGACCCAGTCTTTGAATGGGAACATTGCAAGCCTGTGTTTCGTACTTTGAGAAGACAAGCTCTGAACAGCAGTGACTGATGCTGGGAGTTGATGTCACCACCTTTCTCCTGAAATGTAAGCTTGAAAACAAATATCAGACTTTTCAGAACAAGTTTCAACAAGATCTTAGTCATTAGCCACAATTTTTAGTGGGGGATATTGGTGCTAATGCTGGCCAGGCCAGGCCAAGTCTGTCGGTCAAATGAACATTAGCATGTGTTGCACAAGAATAGTGCCCTGCACATTATAAGTAATTTGCTGCTACTGATGTGCCATCTTCTGAGATGCTTAACTTCTTTTATTGCAGTAGCAGCTGACAGCTCCATTCAGGTTCTGTGCCCTGCTGTGCTCAGTGTTCTGAACACACAGTAAGAGAGTCCCTGCCCCTAACCGCTTACAGTCTTTTACGAATAATCATTTTGTTATGCTCAGCTGCTGGGATCTTTTGTTTTTCTGACCCCTACCGTAACTGTAGTATTTGAATTTTCGTGGAATCTCAGGTGTGTGCATAATATTTTTCTTCACATTTTGGCTCTGATTGCAGGAGTACTGATAGGGCAATATACTTTTCTTTCCGATGTTCACAACATCCAGGTTAAATTGTATTTCTCTGATTAATCCTCTTAATAAATGACTATTGCAGAGAGAGTCATTTACACTGCAGTCAGGTACTTAATTTGTTTCATTTGTTTCTAGGGGCCCAGAGGATACCTGTTTTGAGTATGGTGTTTTCCCAGCTATCCTGAGCTTCCCTCTTGATTATCCTCTGAGTCCTCCAAAGATGAGGTTCACGTGTGAGATGTTTCATCCAAACAGTAAGTTTCATTCAACAGGTTTTTGGTTTTTTAAAGAGTTTATTTTCATATATAATTTTTTAAAGGGGCAACTATTGTAGCAGGACATCAGGTGTTCCCCCAAAGGCTGTTTTCTCTCATTTAACCTCAGATCTGAAGTGTGTGGTGGGAACTCTCCTAACCAGTGGACAGTTTTGTGTCTTTCTGGGACTGTCTTTTCTCCTCATCTAACTCTCTCTTATCGTGCTGTCTTGGTCATGGTACAGCAAGGGTCAGGACTCAAAAGTGAGTCTGTCTTGCGTGGGGATCATTGCAGGAACTCTTGCAGTTACACTACATCTGAATTCTCTTATGGTGTATGCCTTGTGGTGTATGGTCAGAAAAATAATGTGAATCTGGGGTAGATTCTTCTCTGCTGTTTTGTAACTTGAAAGTAGCTAATGTGAGGAATATTTTTAAGAGAAGAAAAAGTAGCATCTTAATGAGATTCCTGATGTGATGCTGCTGTGATGCCAGGTGCTCTGCTCAATAAGTGGCACAGCTCAGATTCTTGGATGTGAATTTCAGCAAAGGTTTTTTTAGACTTAGTGTTACAGTGTACAGTTTAAAAGATTGGAGTATCGCAACAGGCCCGTGGCATTCTGCACAGAGCTATTGGTTACTGATTTAATTAGTTATTAAAGCAACACACAAAACGTGTGAACCTTTTATTATAACTCAAATTATGTGCCCGGACCCATCTTCTGATTCATTAAAGTCTGACAACACTAGAGGGAAAACTCTGGTCTCACCTGTCCCGCATGTTTCCCACCCCTAGTACACAAGCTCTGGAATGTCAACCACTTTAAGTTCTGGCTAAGATTTAGGTACCTATTTAATCCATATTTCATGTCAAGCCATTGAATTTGTGCAGCTACTGATCGTTCACCTACTCTGCCCTTCCTGCACATTATGGTATATTATTACATCAGCAAGAGGGGTAGTTTAATCCACCCAGCTCCCATTGCCCTTATCTCTGCCTGACTGTTAAGGTTCTTGACAATCACCATGCCTGTCACCATGGGAACTGATCTCCCAGTTGACTCCTGTACAGATCCAACCTTAATGTAAGGAAAGTTCTGCAGGGACTGAAGTTTTCAAGAAGCCTGGGTAACTTAGCTGTATATTATCCATTAACTTTATAGGGCTAAAATTTCCTACGCTGTGTTGAAAATCCAGCAAGTCAGCGTAGCAGTGACCAGCAGAGGGTGGAGTTCTTGGGGTGTCAGAGTATCTTGTATCCAGTTGCAGGGAGACTGGCAGAGTATTATGGGCATTGGGGTGAGATCCACTCTAATAGCTCCATCTCTGTTCCAGAAGGAGTATGTTAATTAAACTTACAGGTGAGAGTAATTTGGAATGGGTGCAAGGACAGGGCGAAAGGCTGTAGGGAGGCTAGAAACATGAACAGAAAATAACGAATTGTGATTCACTTTGGAAACTACAGGGTAACAATTTTCTGGCAGTACAGTAATCCATATTGCAGAGTCACTGGGGCCTGGTCTACACTTTGGGGGGTGGTGTCTATGTAAGATACGCAACTTTAGCTATGGGAATACCGTAGCTGAAGTCGACATATCTTATTTCAACTCACCTCCCATCCTTACAGTGCAGGATCGACGGCCACAGCTCCCCCATCGACTCCACTAGCACCACTCGCTCTGGTGAAGTTCTAGAGTCTACAGGAACGTGTTCAGAGATTGATATATCGCGTCTAGACAAGATCTGATATATCAATCCCCGATAAATCAATTGCTACCCATCGATCCGGCAGGTAGTCTGGACGTACTCTGGGAGAGAGAAGCTTGGGCAGTAGCAATGCTGAAAAATGTTTGGCTCTAATTTGCTGCCTACTTTCACTATAGAGTATTATTTTTTCTCCTGTGCATGAGATCTGATTTTTACAGCCTACCTCTGTGACCTGGGCTACAATGGTGGTAAAGTTAGTTTCTCCCTTCCTAGTTCAGGGAAGATAACAAAACACCCATAACTTGTCCTGTTGCCTTCTGAAGGGAAAGTGTCCCCTTGGGTTCAGGAGCAGCTGTATGGAGGCAAGGGCTGAGCAAGTCTGGTCATCTCTGCACATAAATCATCGCTGGGCTGAGGAGCCCAAAGGGGCAAATGTATCATTTATAAAAAGCTTTTCATCTCCTCTGCTTCCTCTTCAGTTTACCCTGATGGGCGAGTTTGCATTTCCATTCTGCATGCTCCAGGGGATGATCCCATGGGGTACGAGAGCAGCGCTGAGCGGTGGAGCCCAGTGCAGAGCGTGGAGAAGATCCTCCTGTCAGTGGTTAGCATGTTAGCAGGTAAGGATTAGTGCCTCATCTGGAGTTGCTCAGCTTGGATAGCGTTTCTGAAGCATGGTTAATGTATTTACTTTGATATTTGTCTTTGTTAGGCAGTCAAAGGTCCCAGACCTTGTTCTGCAACAGCAAGATTTTTCAGGGCCATAACAGCCACTTACTGCTTTATTAATGTACCAGTACCCTAAAAATACCTGGACTAGATCAGGAAATTGGTGGCTCCAGGTTTGCGTGCAACCTCACACTGCTTCTCTCCAGGCCAGTGGCACCGCCATGGAGATCTGTGAGACCCAGTTAGTGCTCTCTGCTATTGCGTGTGAAATCTGGGTTGAGTTTTTGCTTCTCACTCTGATAGGTCACCTAAGAGGTCAGTGTTTCAGGGACATCCCTGCAAGCCCTGTAGTTAATGTAATAATAATTCACACAGACTTCTACCCTGGAGATAAGTTTCTAAAGTTTGGCCATCTAATAACTGGAGAAGATAGAAACATGTCCCTTGAATAATTTGATACTGAGTGATTAAAAATATAATTTAGGTGCTTAAACGCTGCTATGATGAAGGCTGACTAAGAACCTAGAGAAGTATTCTGGATGTATAGACTCAGGGAAGAAATACTACAGTCGACCAAAATCACAGCGTGACCATCAAGATGTAAAATCCAAGGTTTTAGGAACAGAAATCCTGAATGAACAGGACACAAAGCACTCTTCTTGTTCCCATTTTAAACATCAAGACTGTCCCCAAATCAGTTCAATTCCCAGCTATACATTAAACATCATAAGGCTTAATACAGTGATGTGTGGGCCTCAAAAGGTTTGGTTTGTGCCACCATCTTACCCAGGCTTTCCAATGCTCCAATAGCTGCCTGGACTCTTCTGTCCTTGTGACTTTGTTTCCCTTTTTCCCCTTCCAAGAGACACACCTTTGAATATCTTTTTTGTAGCAGAGATTCTGGAAGCCCCTCTCCTGGACCCTGGCTGCTTGCAGATTCAAACTGTGCACTCTGGAGTTGTGCTTACCAGAGACTGGAAATTGAAGGCAGCTGGGGCCTAGTGGAGAGGTTGCTAGAGATACAGAGTCCCACAGTCTGATCCTCTAGGAGTAGTGAGAAAGGTCTGGAAGATCACAGGCTTGGAAGAAGCTAGGTTTGGAGATTGGCGATCCTCAGGTTAGTGTTTTTAGTGCCCTGAACTGGTCAAATGATCTGTAGTTGGATTAGTTTGGATCTGAAGTTCATGTACAGTCACAAGAGACTTCATGAGCTTTATTCCCCTCTTGTCATGAAATGGCTTCAATTCCTTGTGATCAAACCATGAAAGCAAACTGGCAGATGCAAGAGGTAGGAGCTGGGAGTCAGGACTCCTAGGTTCTGTTCTCAGTTGCTGCTGTCTGTGTGATCCTTAAGAAGTAATTATGCTCCCCTTTTCACCACTGTTCTTCATTAAGCTTGGGGAAATCTCTGTACCTCAGTTTAGCTAACTGTAAAATGAGTTGCCGACCTCACAGGAGCTTAAATACTGTTTGCAAAGTTCTCAGATTCTTGGATGAAGGTTGCTCTAGAAGTGAATGTTGTGTGTGTTTCTGGGCACTCTTCCCCCAGGTGTAGGTGATGACCTGCAGTGGTAGGGCTGGACAGAAATCTGGGTTTTCATGAAACTCCAGAACCAGAAAGAGGTTTGCCAGGTGGCAGCCTGCAGTGTTAGAAACCTCCACTAATCTGCTGACTGCCTCATTGGTGACAAAATACTGTCTTAAGTGCTGAGGTTCAGCTCCTAAGAGAGCACCAATACCAATCACTTAAGCATTCCTCCCTCAAAAAAAACCCTTGCTGAAACTCTCCTCTGTTTTCTGTGTGATACATGAAACAAGGGGTTGGGTGGGCACTGCATGTATAGTGGGATTTCCTCTCCAAAGGCCTCTACATTCCCCTTGGTGCGGATGGCATCTCAGGTACACAGGAGGGTGAATGTGCAGAGGCAGCATTTGAAGAAGCAAAGTCTTCAGTGAGTAACCTGCCTACCTGTTGTGTCTTTCTCATTTCAGAACCAAATGATGAAAGTGGAGCCAATGTTGATGCCTCCAAAATGTGGCGGGAGGACAGAGAACAGTTTAACAAAATTGCCAAGCAGATTGTGCAGAAGTCCCTTGGGCTTTAAAAACAAAAAAGAAAAGAATGAAACTGCAATTTGTTGTATTTCTCTCCAGCTGACAGAGAGCAGTGCTTAGTGCTGATACCAAAAAGGCAGATTTTGCAAAATCGTTGGCCTAATTCTTCCTCTTTATTTTTTTTTTATTATTCCTCCCCCCCTTAAAAAGTCTCTGGGTCACAGACTAAAACACGTAGCAAGGGGGTACATTATTAGAACTCAAAAATGGAATCAGTCCTATTGCAAAGGCTGTTCAATGCTACCTCATTCTGTTGTATTGAAAATTTGGAGATTTTGCAAAGCATGAATTTGAGCCTAGCACAGTCTTATACCCATTTGCTGCAGTCCATCCCCTGGTCTCACCAGGAAAATGCACAAGTGATTGTGCATTGCCGAGCAGTGGAATCAGTCTTATTCTCCCCAGTCAGTGATTCAGAGCGAAGGTTAGTGATTGAATACTTAGGTAGGTAGGTGGTCAGCATATTCACGTTTGCAGGTATTCCCATTTTGGCCAGTCTGCCACCAGAACTTGTGCCAGGGAAGAGGAGTTTTAGATGACGTGCTACAACAATCAGCTTTACATTTCTACATAACATCGTACCCAAAAATGTGTGTAGAAAGCGAGTCATTTTTAGTTGTGTGATCTCATTGGGAAATTGGAAACAGTGATGATAGTCAACACCAGAGTTCACAAAAAGGTAGCTCAGTGAAAGAGGTTCTAAAACAAGAACACCTTCAGGTTGTTTTAATGTAGGTAGCGATTTTCAGTTTTTTAGCTAAGGTGACTCATTCTAGATGGCCAGTTCCATCAATGGCTGGTGCTCTTAGACCCAGCTGTCTAGAATAACCCAGTGTTTTTGTATCATGCTGTCAGTCTAAATCTAGCCTTTGAATCTGCTTTTGCAAAGAAGAGATCTCAATGACTGCTGTAATTACTCCCTAAAAATATTTATGGTAACTTCCAGTGTCAATCAGAGAGGTAGGTCGGGAAATCCAGTCTTTTCCTAAACATTTTGGTCAGCTGTTTTGTTAGGTAACTGTTACGCTTATAAAAAGCACACAAGATTTTTTTATAGGGGAAAAGGCAACACACCACATTTATTGAGAATACAACAGTTAGCATATGTTTTTCAGTCTCACATACACCATGCACGCAGTCCTGCCAGGCGATGTTATAGTTACCAGTCCAGAGTCTGGATCAATCTAGTGGCCAGCCAGATTGGTCGCAGAGGGGAGCCGGGCTCTGTCATTCATGATCCGATGCTCCTGGAGTTGTGGGCAAGACGAACCCAAAGCCCCATGGCAAAGCACCCTGTTCTTATAGTTGTTCTTCTCTGCTGAAGTCTATGGATTTTGTTGTGTCAGTTTGTGACCGGTTACTCCTCAGTGGGTGTTATCTTTTGATGGCCCAGAACACCTCCAGTCTGGTTTCGATTCAGTCAATTACCTTGTGTTTTAAGAGTGCCAGCCTTCATCTCAGGGTTGTCAGTCTGCCCCTCCTCAACCATGGATGCATGTTCATGGTTCTCTGGTGTCTTTGAGTCTCTTCACTTCTCCTCCCTTGGCCATCTGGCTAACAATAGTCTTCTCACTTTATCTTTTCCTGATGCATGCATTCCTCATTCACACAAACAGTTCTTTACAGAAACCTTCAAAAGGTATCAAATAGTAGTATTTTATATTGAACAAGAAAGGCATCATAAATTAGAGCTTACTAAATCTTGCAACTATCTTTTTGTACATTCAAAGGCCTGGGCCTTTGAAATTCCTCTAATCTAATTAACATAGAGACAGACAAGATCCTGTCTTTTTACTTACAAGGGAAAGAAAATGGCTAAAAGGCAATATCAGCTATCCTATTCATTTATTCCAATAACTTAACCCTTACTAAATAACATGCAATGCATATAACAGAACATAATAAATTATATAGCACAGTACCCCTGGTACAACATACCTGCATCCTGAAACACTGCATAGGTCATCTGTGCTCTGAAAATCGGGGGGGAAAACGGGCTCAGCTAGTCCTGCTGGGAAAGTAAACCCTATCCAAGATATTGTGAGATGATCTGAAACCCTGTTCTGCCAATACTTGATAGAATAGAGCATTGACTTGAATGCTTGTCACAACATCTGAGATCACCCACACTTCAGGTAGGGAATTTGGATTTTTGATGCTGATCTGATTTAACCCTTACATTAGCAGGAGTTGCTGTTTCTAGATGCTAACTGCTCTTGCATACCTAAGTCAGTGCTGGGGGAGATCCTTTATCCTTGATGCCATCCCCTAGAGGATGGAAGGATGCACGCTTGCATCATTGTTCTACTGCCCTCTGTATGGTATGCAGCAGGACAATGAAGAACCTTCAAACTCTGTAGTGCCCAGACTGTAAAGCTGGTGTGGGGCACCTGCTGGTGCTCTTGCTTTACAACGGAACCTCTTGTCTAGGCCTGAATCTTCTGTAGCAAATATGCTTATGCTGCAAGCAATAACATACACCTCTGTTGTGTGTGGAATCAAGTATTGTTGACTATCTTAAACAAGCTAGGATAGGAGTATTTCTTTTTGAATGAAAAGAACCAAGAAATCAAATTATTGGAATAATTACATTATTGAGAGAGCTTTGCTGAAGTGAAATATATATATTGTTCTCATTTCAGTATCTGGTGGCTTGCAGTTCATACTGCATATGCACATGTGCTGCATGTCACTCTAGGATGTCATCTTTATCCATCACTGAAGAGACTCTGGGTTGTGATAACTTGCTGGATTTACCTCCATTATAGGGAGTAATTCCTCTAGGTTTGGAAGAAGACTAGTTTTGGGTGCAGGAAAATGATGGAGTAGTGTTGTACCCAACTAGTATTTGCAAATGTACATGAAGATGTAGCTTTTGTATGTGGAGTGAAGGCATTTTATGCACTAGATAGATGCTGTGTAGCTTGTGGAGTACTATAGTCACATTAGGAAACAGCTTCCGAAAGGAGGCGGTTGTATGCCTGATTCCAGACAGATTGTGATCAGTCAAGAAAGGGACATGGCAGAATTAGTCTTGTTTTAAAAGCAAAATATTTTTATTCATGTGTATTATTTTATGGTGGAACTTAATCTGTATATTGAAAATAAAGTGATATTTTCTCCTTTCACAAAAGTATAAGAATGTATTTCTCCTCAGTTTCTTTCAGTAGATGAAAAGATAGATAGCCAGGAGAGTCCAGCTTTGACTTGGGCCCCATGTGGGAAAGGATATAGTCCACTGTCAGTAAGCCCATAGGAGAGATCTTCAAAGACACAAAGGGGCATAAGAATTGCCAGGCGGGGTCAGACCCAAGGTCCAGCCCATCCAGTATCCTCTCTCTGACAGTGGAGAGCACAAGCTGCTTTAGAAGAAGGTGCAAGAATCCTGCACTGGGCATGAAGGTCTGCTAATCTCTAATAGCAACAGCTCAGCTTAGACATGAGGTTTACTGTCCATTGCAGGATTTGTGTTTGCACTAGCTCTTACGACTCGAGAAACAGGCAGTTTGATGCCCATCTCACATTGACTTTCAATGGGAACTGGGCATCCAACTCCCAGTTGTCTTTGGAAAATCGCCACATCCCCCTGAATTTGTCCTTTCAAAACGAAAACGATATTTTTAGTGACATGGAACACACGGATTTCAAAGAAACTTGTTAGCATTGAAAGGCAGAACAGATTTGCTACATCAAAATGGCTTAAATCATGAGTAAAATTCGTAGTAAAAACACTTTTTTTTTAAACCACCAATTTTAATAACTTCTATTTAGATTTTTCAAAGTTATTTCTCAGTGTTTGGTTTGAGAGCTGAAACTTACCTTGTTCAGGTAATGAAATCTGTCTGTTCTGATTTCTCATGTTTATCCTATGGCCAAAATAAGTGGATGTTGTTTACTATACTACCTAATTTATTCCTTAAAATATTTACTTCCTTTAAACATAACACAGTGTGTTAGAATAGTTTTGTACTAGTTGCAAATGAAAAATAAAACTTGTTGATTCAAGTACTGTAGATTAATCAAATAATTGCACAATTGACACTCTTCATCCAGAAAGATCAGAGTGCTTCACAAACCTGAGGCACACAGAGGTTCCGTTGCCAAAATGCTTCACTTGTGACATCGCAGCTGCTCCGTGCCAGCAACTCTGCACCTTGCAGACTGCTTACAGCTTAGGAACAGCTTATGGAATTCTGTTTGATAAAGCTGCTGCTGTGATATTGGATGGTCTTCAATGAAAGGAGGAACCTTCTTTCCCTTCTAACGCGATCTGTTCAGTGCTGTAATGACTAGCCCTAGTGCAGTTCTGATCAGTTTGCTTTTCGGTTGCATGAACAATTCAGTAGAACTTGTTCTGAAGTGTCAGACTATAGACTCGTAGACTTAAGGCAGAAGGGACCATTAAATGATACTAGTTGACTCTGCAACAATCAGGCAACAGATCTCCTTTTCACTTCACAAAAACCCCTAATCAATGTCTGAGTTATTGAAGTCCTCAAATTGTGGATTTGGTTTAAAGACTCAGCGGCAGAGAATCCTCCATAAGTGACCTGCCCATGCCTGCAGGAAGCGGAAACCTCCGCGGTCTCTGCCACGTGCCCTTGGAGGAAAATTCCTCCGACCCAATACTGATGATCAGTTAAACCCTGGCAGTGGCAAGACTCACCACGCAGACAGACCACGAAAGTGTCTCTGTAGTAACTCAGATGCCTCCCACTAACATCCCATCACAGGACCACTGGATACTTACCTGCTGATAACAAGATAATGCCACATAGGCTATACCCATTATACCTCCCTCGTAAACTTACAAGCTTAGTCTTGAAGCAGATATGTCTTTTGCCCCACTACTCCCTTGCGAGGCGTTCAGAACTTCACTCCTCTAATGATTAGAAACTTCATCTATTCAGTCTAAACGTTCTACCCAGTTTATATCTTTTTTCTTGTGTCCACATTGGTACTAAGTGTAATAATCTCTCCCCCTATATTTATCCTCTGATATATTTAAAGAGCAATCATTCCCCTCAACTGCTTTGGTTAGGCTAAACAAGCCAAGCTCTTTGAGTCTCCTTTCATAAGACAGGTTTTCCATTCCTCGGATCATCCTAATAGCCCATCTCTGAACCTGTTCCAGTTTGAATTCATCCTTCTTAAACATGGGAGAGCAGAACTGCACACAGTATTCCAGATGAGGTCTCACCAGTGCCTTGTATAACGGTACTAACACCTCCTTATCTTTGCTACAGGTATCGTACGGTGAAATATGCATGCAAGTAGCTTCTTAATTTTTAATAATGTTACCTCTCTCTTTGGTGGATTGTTTGCTTTAGGCTTTATTAGTTTAAAAGGATACTGGCATCATCCTTTTTAAAGGTCCCCCCTCCCTCTTTCGCAGAACACACTGGGAAATGAAAGGTTCTTTGAAAATACTGTTGTACTAAAGGTGTTGGAACCACATTAAACAGAGCCAGCTGGAGAGCACGGTGATGGGGTGGGGAATGGATTCCCTCCAGCTTCTTTGACCAGTTCTGACTTCATAATCAGTGTCATGAATTGAAGGCATATGCCTTAAAATGAAATAAATGTGCTCGCTTTAGCTTATTCCCTGGGTAAAAGCTCTACCAGTTGTAGAGTTTCTCTTGTGACTTACCATACTTTCCTCTTCCCTTGCCAAAGAGCCCTAGCTCAGTAAGCCTGGATGTGAGAAGAGACTACACTGCACGGCAATCCGAAGGCATTGTTCATTGAGGTACCCAGGATTGGACATCTTGGCCTTTAAAGAAAGCACCATATAAGTGGCCTGATTTTTCTAGGGCGTTGAGCATCCTAATCTTGCTCTGAGGCCAATGGGAGCTGCTGGCTCCCTATTTGAGAAGATAAATAGAGACTGTAGGTTCCAAACTTTAGGCATCCAGCTTTGAACCTGGGGGTGGGACCTTTTCATCAAGTCAGTTGAAGCGCTCAGGGTTGAGTATCTGCCATAGCAGAGCCATACCTTGGTGGTGTGAGCAATTTCTTAATCATACTGACTTCTCAAGTGCTGTCCGTGGTACTGTTTGGGTTGTAAGCTTTTTGAGTCCCCCAGGGGCGCTCAGCCCAGTGCTCCCCCCCTGGGTACTATCACTGTGTCCCTCTCCAGCTCCCCACAACCAGCCTTGTCCCCTCTCTCACCTTACCTCCCACAGGCAGTGTCTCGGGCACTCTCCCCAGCCCTGCCCAGTTCTTAGCCCTGCCTTACTCCTCTACTGCCTGCCCTTCTCAGAGCCCAGCAGTTGTGGGGACTGGGCAGAATGTCACATGCACTCATTCCCAGCTGCCTCCCAATCAAACAGCCTTGCATCAAAATGCACTATGGACCATTCAGTGTGCAGTACCAGTCCACATGCCAGTTGTTGTGCAGCCACCTAGTGCGCTGTGTGATCCCAGCCTGCCTTGCTGTGTGCTAACAGACCATGTTGACAAGCCCTCAGCAAACATGGACGCTAGTCCAGGCTCTTCCACTGACCTCGAGCAAAGGTGAGCTTCCCCATCTGTACAATGGGGAGAACGATCCCCTCCTTTCAACTCCATCGGTGAAAAGTGCCTCGTAAGCAAATTATTGTCTTTTCTGTACAGATTTGCCCCTGGCCAGCCCTCTGCCTATATTTGCCATTTTCCTGTGGGCTAGCACTGGTCCTGAACTAGTCACAAACAGGGCTCTGAAAATTATATCTGCCTAAGGGGCACGTTAACGTGTTTTTCCCCATGTGTGTGTGAATAAAACAGTGGCTGATGGGAGAAAGGGGTCATGGCCCAGTGATATAAAAGCCTGGCCCAGCAGGATATACAGCTAGGAGCGGGGAAACAGCTCTTAGAGCTTCCTGCTCCTTGTCTGAGTCCTGTCCCTGTCCTGACAGCTGCCCTCCTTTTCTCTGCCTTTGTTCTTGTGCTCATGCTTGTTGGTTTTAACAAACTGGCAAATTTTAACTGCTAGCTCTTGGGGAAAATTTCCCAGAAACCTCATTCATGGTTTCATGCAGAACCTATATGGTTCAGGGAGTTCATGAGCGCCTTTTATACGACACCCTGTAGCGTGCTACAGTAAGTCTCTTTAAGACAGTTCTCTGGGAACTGTTACTGGGTCTTTGTCTGTAGCAAACAAGGAACCTAAAATGGTTCTAAGGCAAAGTAACCCTTCCAGAGAGGTGATGTGTGGCCTCTCAGCAATGCACACAAGTACAGTGATCTGACTCCAGCAGGAATGAACCCAGGGCTTTCCGTAGAAGCATTTACTGCTTGAGCTAATGGAGTAACTGTGTTACCTGGTAGCTGCTTTGCTCTGTTAGCCTCTGGTGTGGACCATCTGCTAGAAGGGAATGTGGCCCAGTGCTGCACCAGTGCACCTTCGAAGAGAACTACTGACGGCGTCATGCCAGGCTGATAACGAGCTGATCTTGGGAAGCGATAACACTTTGCTGGACAGTCTCACGAAAGGGAACAGAGGAGGCAACACTTAAAGGGTGGTGATTTCAGGGCACTACAGAACTGACTGTGCACAGAGCTCTCTATAGCCCCATGGCACACTTCTCTGATTCTCCCCAAAGACAGGGTATAAATCTCTAATATCAGAAGTTGGGGAAAGGAAGGAGTGCTTTCCCCCATCCGCTTCCCACACCTGCACTCTGAAATCCTTCAAAAACAGAGCCAAGAGTAACTCACTGAGAACTCCACCATCCAAACACGGAGGTGCCTGAGGGTGAACCCCTAGGGGAGTGCCGTTCAGGGCTGAGTCATGGCCTGTCCCCTATGCTCATTACACAAAATACATCATAGTACAAGTGTGGTAGATCACAGACTAAGGAGGAAACATCTTCAGCTTGTAACCCCAGATGTCAGGTCAGGGTGACCATAAAGCCCAGCTGGTTCAGGGCAAGGTTCTCTTTGCAGTTCCAGAGGATCAGCTGATAAAGAGGTGACTGAATTATGATGTTCCTCACAGAGCTATTCAGTGCTGGCACCCACAAATGGCATCTGAAGGAATCTGTCATGAGGGCAGGCTCCAGAGTTCTCATTGCAAGGTGATGAGTCACTCCTGTGCTAGGCCCCAGCCAATCCACAACCAAACTGGCCTGGTGACTCTCAGGGCATGTATGTCAGCCTCACAGGGGAAACAGCTGCTGAGTCTGTTCCATGTCCCTCCAGGACTGATTGTAGCAGCAGACTCCCTAAGCCTTAGCCTGCCCCTGCTCCGTCCCTAATCCTGCTCCAGTCTTGCTCCAACCCTTCTCTGGATGCCTGAATCTGGCTCTGATTGCTAGGCCTGACTGTCATGGTTCTTCTTCGAGTGGTTGTTCATGTCCATTCAAAGTAAGTGTGTACGTGCCGCGTGCACGCCAGCTGGAAGATTTTCCCCTAGGAGCGTCCGTAGGGTCGGTCCTGGCGCCTCTTTGAGTGGCGCCACTACGGCGCCCTGTAAAGGGGCCTGCCGACCCTCCACCCCCTCAGTTCCTTCTTACCGCCAGTGACGGCTAGCTGGAACTTCGCTTGCTGATAGCAAGTTTAGCAGTGTCCCATCCTCGTGTATATAGTTAGTCTATCTAGATTAGTTATACATTAGTTCTTAACTGTTGAGGGGTCTCCCCCCATCTTCTCATCGCCCTGCCAGGGCATGCCCGGGTCTCCTGGGTTTAAACTCTGCAAGGACTGTGGAAAGTTCATGCCAAAGAGTGACCCACACTCTGCTTGTCTGCAGTGCCTCGGGGAGAGCCACCAAAGGGACCGGTGCACTATTTGCAGGGGCTTCCATCCCAGAACTCTTAAAGATGGAGTTCAAAGATTTAGAGTTCTTCTGATGCAGGCTGCCTTGTGGCCACCTTTGGACCCAGAACCAGCTGATGCAGTGTCTAGCTCGTCATCATCAGTGCGGAGCCCCCTGGCACCGGCATCAGGACTTAGGGCTCAGCCCAAATCCTCCAAAACCCGGCACTGGAGGGAGCCGGGTCACAGGAAGTCAGCCTCAGTGCGGCACCGCTCGCCCTCCCCAGTGCCCGCTAAGAAGAAGAGGTCTGTGAGGGAGCAATCGCCTCGCCAGGACCTCCACAGGCCAACGCCGTCCGCTGGTACAAGTGGATAGGCTGGGCTACAGCCCCCGGCTGTTCCGTCGACTCCCGCGTCAGAAAGAGGGTGTTCGAGTCCGGATTGACCAACATCCCCGGACCTTAGCGGAGACGTGCGTTCCCCCTTGACATTGGAGGCATTCGAGGCGGCCTCAGACTTGCTGAGACTCCCGGTACCGGACTCCCCGCATCATGACAGGGAGTTGCCGACCATAGCCCGTCCCCCAGTACAGTCAAGGGGAAAGCTGGCCATGATGTCGCCTCCCTCCACTCCACGCCACCTGGGCAGCACCGGACCTGAGAGACAGCTCCCTGCCTCCGCACTGCCCCCTGGCAACGACGAGTGCCGCTCCCCCCAGGTCCTCTTATTCAGAGACCTCAGACTCAGAGGCGGACTCCTACCGCTCCAACTGGTCGAGGAGCAGGAGGTCGGCTTCGGGGGTGAACCACCAGCGGTACCCACCACAGTGGCAGGAGCAATGGCAACCGCCCTCCCAGTGGCCATTTTGGACCCCCTGGGCCTACCACCAGTCGGTGGGCCAGGCATTTGGTCCTCGCTCCAGGTCGGCCTCGGTCTCCTCGGCATCGATGGCCCCGTTGCAGTTGCCTCCTCCACCGGCACCATCGCTGGGCAGGGGTGTGCCGCATCTAAGTTCAGCACCGGCTAGTCGGGCATTGGCACTGGCGGCAACCACGGTTCGGGCTCGGGAGGTGCCGCCAGACACACCAAGCCGTTCATTGGCGACCCCGGTACCAGTCGCGGTGCAGCATTTGGAACCGGCACCAGCCCCACAACCTCGGTACCGTGTGCTGCCAGACCCCGAAGGGCTGGAAGCACTGGCAGACGAGTCGATCCAAGTGATTTCCTCCTCTTCTTCCCCGGATGAGGCGGTGGAAGACACTAGACTCCTTCAGCAACTGCTCAGGCGAGTGGCTCAGAGCCTTGCAGTCCAGGCTGAGGAAATTGAGGTGGACGTAGATCCGGTAGTGGACATCCCTGGCTCCATTGGGACCATCCAGGGTGGCCCTACCATTGATCAAGACCCTAGAGGACATATCCTGCACCTTCTGGCAAACGCCAGCCTCATTGGCCCCTACTGACAAGAAAATGGAGAGGCGTTATTTTGTACTTTCTAAGGGGCATGAACATTTGTACACCCACCCTTCCCCGGACTCTCGGGTGGTGGACGCAGCCAAGCAAAGGGAGCGTCAGGGTTTTCAAGGGTCAACGCCAAAGAACAGGGATGCCAAAAGGCTCAACCTCTTTGGTAGAAAGGTGTACTCCATGGCAGGCCTTCAATCAGGAATAGCCAACCAACAGGCTGTCAAAAGCCGATATGGTCATAACACACGTTCGGCCACATCGAAGTTTACCAAGCTCCTTCCCCAAGACTCGAGGGCAGAGTTTCAGCCTTGGTGAAAGAGGGAAAGCTGATCTCCCGAGCCTCCCTTTAGGCTGCCCTGGATGCAGCAGACTCGGCCTCACACTCCGTGGCAACAGGCCTGGTCATGAGGCGGGGAGCCTGGCTTCAGGTCTTGGGCCTTCCCTATGAGGTCCAGCAAACTATTCAGGACCTCCCCTTAGAAGGGCAGACTCTGTTCTCGGACAAAATGGACAAGTGGCTGCATAGCCTAAAGGACTTGAGGGCTACGCTTTGCTTGCTGGGCCTGCATACCCCGGCAACCCAACGTAGGCAGTTTAGGCCGCAAGTCGCCCTGTGCCCTTACCAGCCTCAGAATCGTCCAGAGGTTGGGTGCAGACGGGGCAGGAATGGCAGGAGGCGCCACTAACACCACCCCTCTAGCCAGGCATCTGGCCAACCGAGACTGAGATCGGGGCCTAGGCCCCCCATTTGATGGTATGGTCGAGGACGACCTACTGATCAGGACTCCAGATCCTTCTACCCCTACCTTTGGATCACATCTGTCCCCCTTCTACCATGCCTGGTCCCAAATCACGTCGGACAGTTGGGTGCTTCGCACGGTAGAGAGGGGGTATTCTATCCAGTTCTCCTCCCTCCCATCCCACCAGCCCCCCTCCCCATCCCTTTTCAGGGACCCCTCTCATGAGCAACTTCTAATTCAGGAAGTGCGGTCCCTCTTCACAGCAGGGGCGGTGGAGGAAGTTCCTCAGGAGCTCAGGGGCAGAGGCTTCTATTCCCAGTATTTTCTAACACCGAAGGCAAAAGGGGGCCTCAGACCCATCCTGGGCTTGCGGCAGCTGAACAAGTTCATGAAAAAGCTCAAGTTCCGCATGGTCTCCCTGTCTTCGATCATTCCCTCCTTGGATCCAGGAGACTGGTATGCCGCCCTCGACTTAAAGGACACATATTTCCATATTGCCATAATCCCCTCGACAACGTCGGGACCTCAGGTTTGTCATGGCCGACGCCCATCTGCAGTTCACAGTACTCCCATTTGGACTGTCAGCAGCACCAAGGGTCTTCACAAAGTGCATGGCAGTCATGGTGGCCTTTCTGCGCAGGTGGGGTATCCAGGTATTCCCCTACTTGGACGATTGGCTTATAAAGGGCTGCATCAAGGAGCAGGTGGAAGCTCAGGTGATTTTCATCAGGCGGACCTTCCTCGAGCTTGGCCTCCTCTTAAACGAGGCCAAGTCCACCCTGTCTCCTACTCAAAGGATAGAATTTATAGGGGCGGTTCTGGACTCGACCCACACCAGAGTGTATCTTCCAGAGTCCAGGTTTCCATCAATGTCCGAGCTCATCCTTGGTCTGCACTGCGCCCCAACTACCACAGCATGGAACTGTCTAGAGCTGTTGGGCCACAGGGTGGCGTGCACCTATGTGGTGAGCCATGCCAGACTCTGGCTCCTCCCACTACAGTCCTGGTTGGCAACGGTATATCCCCCTGGCCAGGGATCCCCTGGACTCAGTGGTGACTCTTCTCTAGGTGGTGCTGAGCTCTCTCTGATGGTGGCTCAACCCACAGAAGGTGTGCATGGGTATTCCCTTTGCCATCCCTCAACTTTCCCTCTCCCTGGTGATGGATGCCTCGGATCGGGGATGGGGAGCACACTTGGGGGATCTCAGCACACAGGGCTTGTGGTCGCAGAAGTACTTCAGGTTACCTATCAATGTCAGGGAGCTGAGAGCTGTACGCCTGGCTTGTCTTACCTTCCAGTCCCACCTGGCCAGCAGATGTGTCTCAGTCCTCACGGACAACACATCAGAGGTTTTCTATATCAACAAACGGGGGGTGCACGCTCCTCTCTCCTGTGCAGGGAAGCCCTCGCACTGTGGGACTTTTGCGTTCAGAATGCTGCCCACCTGATGGCGTTCTACCTTCCGGGGAAACAGAGTGGCCTGGCGGATGCCCTCAGCCGCTCTTTCTGGGGTCATGAGTGGTCCCTTCGTCGGGACGTAGTGCGCTCAATCTTCCAGCTCTGGGGTCGTCCCCAGTTAGACCTGTTTGCTTCAAAGAAAAACAGGAAGTGTCGGCGGTTCTGCTCCCTCTGGGGCCACAGTCCGGGGTCTCTGTCGGACGCCTTCCTTCTGTCTGGGAGGGAAGGGCTGCTCTACGCCTTTCCTCCAATTCCCTTGATACACAGGGTAATTCTCAAGATCCGCAGGGATCACACCCATGTAATCCTGATAGCACCGGTGTGGCTGCGCCAACATTGGTACATGTTGCTCCTGCACATGTCCACCCAGGTGCCCCGACACCGCCCCTGCTGCTGGACCTGATCACGCAGGACCAGGGCTGCCTCCACCACCCGAACTTGCAATCACTCCACCTCACAGCCTGGATGCTCCATGGTTGAAGCCGGTGGAGATGCAATACTCCCAACAGGTCAGACGGGTGCTGCTCGGTAGTAGAAAACCTTCTACCAGGCCACCTACCTGGCCAAATGGAAACGCTTCTCCATCTGGTCCGGTCAGCGAGGGCAGGAGCCGTTGCGGGCCCCGATTCCAGTTATCTTAGACTATTTGCTCCATCTGAGACAGCTGGGCCTTTCCCTCTCCTCGGTTCAAGTGCACTTAGCAGCCATCTCGTCTTTCCACCCGGGAGAGAGGGGCACCTCAGTGTTTGCAAACCCTCTGGTTGGTCGTTTCCTCAAGGGCATGGACAGGATGTTTCCACATGTCCATCAACCAGCTCCTACCTGGGACCTCAACCTGGTCCTCTCCACCCGCAAGGGGCCTCCCTTTGAGCACCTGGCTTCATGCTCTCTGCTCTACCTGTCATACAAGGTCGCTTTCCTCGTAGCGATCACCTCGGCCAGGAGGGTATTGGAGCTCAGGGCGCTGGCATCCGAACCCCCGTACACTGTTCTATAAGGACAAGGTCCAATTTAGACCTCACCTGGCCTTCCTCCCCAATTCCACATGGGACAAGATATCTTCCTACCGATGTTTTATCCAAAGCCACGCTCTTCTGGTAAGGCGTGGAGGCTGCA
Source organism: Chelonoidis abingdonii (assembly GCF_003597395.2). Lineage (NCBI taxonomy): Eukaryota > Metazoa > Chordata > Testudines > Testudinidae > Chelonoidis > Chelonoidis abingdonii. The sequence goes on from NC_133776.1 coordinate 52,316,634, forward strand.
TTCCCTGGATGTCCGCAGGACCCTAGCCTTTTATATTGAACGGACGAAGTCGTTTGGACGGTCGACCCAGCTCTTCATCGCGGTGGCGGATAGAAAGAAGGGGCTCCCGGTCTCCTCTCAGTGGATATCTTCGTGGATCGCAGCCTGCATACGGGAATGCTATTGTATAGCAAAACCCCCTATTCCTCCAGTTACGGCCCACTCCACCAGGGCGCAGGCCTCCTTCACAGCGTTCCTGGCTCAGATCCCGATTCAGGAGATTTGTAGAGCTGCCACGTGGTCCTCCATCCACACGTTCACGTCGCGCTATGCCATCACGCACCAGGCTAGGGATGATGCCGCCTTCGGTAGTGCAGTACTCCAGTCGGCAGTGACCTCCGACCCCACCACCTAATGTTAGGCTTGTGAGTCACCTACTTTGAATGGACATGAACAACCACTCGAAGAAGGAAAAATGGTTACCCACTTTTTAGTAAATGTTGTTGTTCGAGATATGTTGTTCATGTCCATTCCAATACCCACCCTCCTGCCCCTCTGTCAGAGTGCTGGCAAGAAGGAACTGAGGGGGTGGAGGGTCAGCGGGCCCCTTTATAGGGCACCGTAGTGGCACCACTCCAGGAGGCGCCAGGGCCGACCCTACGGACGCTGTTGGGGAAAATCTTCCAGCTGACGTGCACGTGGTCACACACACCTACTTTGAATGGACATGAACAACACATCTCGAAGAACAACAGTTACTAAAAGGTGGATAACCGTTTTTTCTAACCACTGGGCCTGACCAGCCTCATCATGGTTTTGAACAATCATCTTCTTGTGTGTTTGAACAGCCCCTGGCACGATGGGGCCCTGGTTTGTGACTGGGCTCATATAATAATACCCCTCACTGAACTTTGGGGAACTAGATGAAGCAGGATTTTATAACGTCCCCTGGGAGCCATGCACTGGGTACACGCCACATTGATGATGATATACGCAAGTATAGCTATCATTTAACAACCTTTCTAGACAAGACTCTTATGCCTACCTACAGAGCGCATATTGGTAACTATTCCTGACCGCCAATAGCAACCTCCAAACTCTCTCATCATTCTCTCCCTGACATGGGAACAAGTCATTGCTAGGCATCACGTCAGCTTGCCAGGAAAGCCAGGATATTGGGTAACATTTGGATAAAGAAAACCAGAGCAGAGAGTCTATATAACCAGACCAGATGATCACCAAGGACAATGAGAGACCAGAGCTCACCTGGCTGCAAACAGAGATGGGAGGTCTGAAACAGGTAACTTTAGTGGGCACGTTTGCTCTTTGAAGAGTGCTCTGTTTTCTCTCCTCACGCACGCCTGCTGCTCAGCTTCCACAAACATAGCTTATCACAGAGTGGAATGGCTTCTTCACATGCAGGAATTTACTTTGAGAAGTTACACATTTGTGAACCGATCACAATATTCCTGGCGGGATTTGTTGTTTGACACTGTGAATTCCTTTTCTGCACATTTTTCCATATACAAATGGCCTGTGAGCAGTTCACTGTAAACATATGAGGCCTGATTCTCATTTACGCTGTCTCTTGCACCCTTTTAGCAGAGTAAAGTGGTCTTAGAGAGGTTAGAAATAATTTATGCCCACCTCAAGGGCCTTTTACGTTGCCAGCGCAGGGTAAAGAGGCCTTAGTGTAAACGAGAGTGAGGGCCATGATATTCCTACTTCCCATTGTGTTGGTTGCATGAGTCATTTGGGATTGTTTCACTTAGTGGATTGGGTTAACTTGTAGTATTGTGAATTTCAAATATTACAGTTGAATATACACTTCGGAATTTCCTTCTGGCAAATAGTCCAGTGTCTGAGTTGAAAAGAAGTTTCTCCCATGTGTTTGTGCCATGTATCTCAGGCACTTTACTGTTCTCTGAAAGCAAATACGAAAGGGTTGGGAATGTGGTCAAACTGCAATTCAGCTAGCGAGTCGCAGTAATATCTGGGGCATTTTTCTCCCACTTCAGTCTACTCTCTCAAAATGTCGATGTTTGTTACCGAGCTTTCTATTATCTAGAGTCTCTTTGGTATAGTGTGAGAATAGAAATATTCTTGCATTCAAATGCAATTTTGTCAGGACTTCTTACTGAATTGACGATATTGATTAGGACTTAGGGGCTAGATCCTCAGCTGGTATAAACTGGCAAAGTTCCTTTGATCTCCACTGTGTGATGGCGCAGAATATTTGAGATACACTATGTGATTGTCATTAAAGTATATAGTGCAGTGTGCTGATACCAGGATGCAACGTAAGGTTGCTTATGCACCACTTTCGAGCACTTATCTGTGCAACCTGAATGTTTTCTTAATGTAGTTTTTGTAGCCTTGTTTGAAAGGGAAAACAAATCCATGATCTGTCACTATTTGGCTAGACATGTTCACTGTGCTCTCCCCCCCTCACACACAATGTGCTGTCGGCATCAGAAGGTCTACTATGCACTTTTGAAGGTTTTGTTCAATTCACACTTTAACAGCTGTGTTGTGGCTGAGGCAGCTTTGCAGCTGTTAGCCAGGCATGTGCTGCACAGCCTCCCTGTGCTTAAAACAAGTTGCTTTAAAAATCATGCACCAGATGCTGCACATTGAATGGTAGGACTGGAAGGGACCTTGAGAGGGCACCTAGTCCAGTCCCCTGCACTCATGGCAGGACTAAGTATTATCTAGACCAGGGGTTCTCAACCTTTTTGTTTCTGGGCCTTCCCCCCACCCCCAACATGCTATAAAAACTCCATGGCCCACCTGTGCCACGACAACTAGTTTTCTGTGTATAAAAACCATGACCTGCATTAGGAGATACAAGTAGGGCAGTTGCTCAGGGCCCCATGCCACAGCGGCCCCCACAAAGCTACATACCCAGGCCGCAACTTCAGCCCCAGGTGGTGGGACTTAGGGTCTGGGCGTCAGTCCCATGGAGTAGGGATTCGGCTTTTTACCCTAGACCCCAGGGAATCTAACACTGACCCTATTTAGTGGCCCCTCTGAAACCTGCTCGCAGCTCCCCAGGAGGCCCCAGACACCTGGTTGAGAACCACTGATCTAGACCACCCTGACAGGTGTTTGTCTAACCTGCTCTTAAAAATCTCCAGTGATGGAGATTCCACAGCATCCCTGGGGAATTTTTCCCAGTGCTTAACCACCCTGACAGGAAGTTTTTTCTAATGTCTAACCTACACCGCCTTGCTGCAATTTAAGCCCATTGCTTCTTGTCCTATCCTCAGAAGTTAAGAAGAACAATTTCCCCCCCTCCTCCTTGTAATAACTTTTTATGTACTTGAAAATAATCAGGTCCCCCCTCAGTCTTCTCTTCTCTAGACTAAACAAACCCAGTTTGTTCAATCTTCCCTCATAGGTCATGTTTTCTAGACCTTTCATCAATTTTATTGCTCTTCTCTGGACTTTCTCCAATTTGTCCACATCCTTCCTGAAATGTGGTGCCCAGAACTGGGCAATACACCAGTTGAAGCCTAATCAGCATGGAGTAGAGTCGAAGAATTACTTCTTGTATCTTGCTTATAGCACTCCTGCTAATACATCCCAGAATGATGTTCACCTTTTTTTTGCAACAGCGTTACACTATTGACTCATATTTAGCTTGTGATCCACTATGATCCCCAGATTCCTTTCCGCAATACTCCTTCCTAGGCAGTCATTTCCCATTTTGTATGTGTGCAACTGATTGTTCCTTCTAAGTGGAGTACTTTGCATTTGTCCTTATTGAATTTCATCCTATTTACTTCAGACCATTTCTCCAGTTTGTCCAGATCATTTTGAATTTTAATCCTATCCTCCAAAGCACTTGCAACCCCTCCCAGCTTGGTATCGTCCGCAAACTTTATAAGTGTACTCTCTATGCCATTATCTAAATCATTGATGAAGATATTGAACAGAACCGGACCAGAACTGATCCCTGTGGACCCCACTCATTATGCCCCTTCCAGCATGACTGTGAACCACTGATGACTACTCCCTGGGAATGGTTTTCCAACCAGTTTTGCACCCACCTTATAGTAGCTCCATCTAGGTTGCATTTCCGTAGTTTGTTTATGAGAAGATCATGTGAGACAGTATCAAAAGCCTTACTAAATTCAAGATATACCCCGTCTACCGCTTCCCTCCTATCCACAAGGCTTGTTACCCTGTCAAAGAAAGCTATCAGATTGGTTTGACATGAGTTGTTCTTGACAAATCCATGTTGATTGGTAATTATTAACTTATCTTCTAGATGTTTGCAAATTGATTGCTTAATTATTTGCTCCATTATCTTTCCAGGTACAGAAGTTAAGCTGTCTGGTTTGCAATTCCCTGCTTTGTACTATTTCTCTTTTTATAGATTGACACTATATTTGTCCTTTTTATAGATTGACACTATATTTGTCCTTTTCCAGTCCTCTGGAATCTCTCCCGTCTTCCATGACTTTTCAAAGATAATTGCTAGGGGCTCAGATATCCCCAGTAAGTTCCTTGAGCATTCTAGGATGCATTTCATCAGGCCCTGGTGACTTGAAGATATCTAACTTGTCTAAGTAATTTTTCACTTGTTCCTTCCCTATTTTAGCCTCTTCCGATCCTACCTCATTTTCGCTAGTAGTCAGTATGTATCTATTGAAGCTTTTTAAACTCCAGTAAAATTCATGAAAGGAAAAAGAACGGTGTACTGTAAAGATGGCAATATTTGGTGCCAGAGCCCAAAATTTCTCCTGTTCTTCCACTACTAAGGGAGTCCCAATGTGTTTCCCACAGTTTTCTCAAAGTTCCAATTTTTTTTTTAAATTCATTCTGTCAAGAATGGCATTATAAGCCCCAGTTATATCAGCTGCATTCTGTGCCATTAATTGAGGCAGGTGTATTCAAATCTCGATGAATGAGAGAGACCCAATGCCACAGTTGTAAGTAGGCACAAAAGGCTGGCATTAGGAAGAGAAAACTGAGTCTCAAGCTGCTGAAAGAATTTAAAATTCTGAGGTTCAAAAAGTGAGATGTATTTTTCTGATGTTCTTGGAAGGCCTATTAGCATAGGCCTGCTCAAAGATTGACTCCTTCCCATGGGACTCTGTTGGCAAGCAGCCCATTTCTTCAGGCTGGAGTTCCAGCAGAGTCATGTTTTGCTCTCGTGGCAAATTTCCCTCCTTGCTAAAATCGTGGTAGAGACCTTGAGGGCATTCAGAGCCCTTGCAACTGTTGCTCCACTCCATACATCGGACCCATTTGGGATCCTGCCATGTTAGTTGTTTCCATTTTGAATAGCAGTTGATTTAAGAGGCAATGGAAACGCCTCATGTGACTTTTTAATGTGAATTCTGCCCCATTTGATGAGAGTGAAAAAGAAGTTAAGATTAGAGGATATGCTCATATAGTACTGCGATTAATGATGTGTATCATTAGATTATTACTGGGACATGTACTTTTGTTCGCAGTGCATGTGTATACTGTTGCAAAGCACTACCAGGATTGACCATCCCCTGTGTATTCCCCCTGGGAATGTTGGGTCGTGTCATTTTAAGGGATGTGTGAATGGGTTCAGAGGCAATACCGATCACCCAGCCCATGCCCAGACCTAGTGCAGACACGCTGAGACACCACACAAGAGACATTTCCAGTGTCACCAGGGGAGTGCTAGAAATTGTACCTCGTGGGTAAGGAGGGGCTTGTGGGTAAAGCACTGAGCTGGGACTCAGGAGATCTGTGTTCAGCTTCTGGCTCTGCTACAGGCTTACTGCGTGGCCTTGGGCAAGGCGATTCATTTCGCTGTGCCTTGGCTCCCTGCCTGGGAACTCGCTGTGACACTCACCAAGCTGGATAGGAGTGTTGGTGGCTGAAACAATCCTTTCCTGCCTGCGAGGTGCTCAGGTATCATAGTGAGGGGCCCACAGTCAGAGTTTAGATCGACAGTCTGTGCTCACAAGCTATCCAGCCCACCTTGATCCTCCTGAGCATAGATCCAAACCTGAACCTCTGGCGCTTATGCCCATCGTGGGTAATTTCCCAGCAGGGCCAGCTCTACAGTTTTCGCCGCCCCAAGTAGCGCGCCGAATTGCCACCGTGGGCGGCAGGGGCAGTCTGTGTGCCCTTAGGGCGGCAGGCGCATTTCTGCGGCAGTGGCAATTCAGCAGCAGTTTGTATGCTTAGCTGAAGCCGCCCGGGACAGCTAAACATAGAAGCTGCTGCCAGATTGCCCTCACTGCGGATACGCGCCTGCCGCCCTAAGGGCGCACAGACTGACCCCGCCATCCGTCAGCGTGCTGCTTGGGGGCAAAACAACAGGGACTGCCGCTCCTTGCAGAATGCCGCCCCAAACACCAGCTTAGAATGCTGGTGCCTGGAGCCAGCCCTGTTTCTCAGTATCTCTGCTCACATGCAAAGTGATCCAGTGGGCCTCATTCCCTGCAGCTTGTGTCGGCATTAACACCTGTGCCAAGAGGGTGTCAGACACCGCTCTCCTAATTCGATGGCACTGGCTGCACCAGGGCAGGCTAGTGGAGAATTGGCCCAGTAGCTGGGTGTCATGGATCCACAGGATTGGTGCTGTGGGCCCAGCTTTGGAACAGCCTCTGGGAGGAACCCTTTCAGTGTGCCAGACTCCCTAGGGCTCTCACTCTTCCTTCAGGGTAAGCTACATGGCTTCACCTCCTCCTTCGACTGCAGCTTCACATGGTGAGCTGTATTCTGTGAGTCTCACTGAGACGACCCCTGAGGGAGACTTGTACAGTCTTAGGGGGCAGCACACCTCTGCAGTCAGCATCTGCTGTGCCATTCTGCCAATGCTGTACAACAGGAGAGTTTATTAGTCGACTGGAACACAGCATTGGAAGCCCTTGATTAGTATGGAGAAAAGAAAGTTACAGCAGAGTCCATGCTGGTCAGCACAGTGCCCCAAGCCCTGTCCCCCGACCTCTGTGTGTCCCAGTTCAGGTGTGTGCCCAGAACCTCAGTAGCCGACGTTTAACCCACCCCCAGCACCTCCCCAGCTCTTTGTTCTCCAGTGGGGCAAACACTGCTTGGTTCCCTGCAGACAGGTGGCCATCCATGGTCATTAGTTGCTAGGTATCCAAGTCCTGGTGATTGGAGTTGCAGCTGTCTTCTCAAAAGCTCCATTGATAAGTTCTCGACAGCTAGCAGCCATACGTATCTTAGTCTCTTACCCTGTGCAGGGAGCAAGCAATCCTTCCTACTCCCTAGGTAATGCTGAGGCCCATAGGGGAAAATGAGGCACACACAAGCTTCATACAAATATTACAAAAAATCCCCACTTTGTCACACTGGGAGGTGGTGAGCTTCTAGGGACCCCTTGCAAGTGCGGCTGGAAAAAAACATAGAGTTGTGCCATGTGTAAATTCATTCCCTAAAACGGAATGTTCTCTATATCCCCAGCCTTTGCTACAACAGCAATTAAAATCAGGGAACACCCTGTAGCAGTCCTATATAAGGGAGGAAGCTGGCAGACATCCTTTGTAAAAACCCCTCAAGAAATAGAACAAAATGCCAATAATTGCAGTGCTGAAGGATATGGCAGTGTAACAATATAAAGCAGGGATCTCGGGTGTTGCACACGATATAACACAGGAACAAAGCTTTTATGGGCCATTTATCTGTCAAGGCTCATGTTATAGTATTGATAGCAGGAGATTTTTCAGCTTCGCTTTTGCTGAGCCAATCGCAGGGTCAAGCCAAGGCCCCTACAGAAGTGGTAGGGTTAACTATACCTGGCTGTTGTTCATGTGCCTCTTCTGAGTGGCACCAATCCTTATGGACTGGTGGTCTCCAGCTGGTCACCCATGTTCCCTCAGATTTGGCCTCCTGCCTCCCCTTGTGATGGAGGTGCAGCAGGGAAAGCCTGAGGGGGCATCAGAGTGGCCAGCACTGCTCCTTCTCACTGCTACCATGGATTGGCTCTGGCACTGGGCTCACCTACTTCCAGTAGTTTGGGTCTTCTCTGCTGTGGCTGCAGGACTCACTCAGCGACATCCTCCACAGCTTCTACACGTCCAGGGAGCTGCACTGAGGGCCCACATGGGGAGGGGCATCTGAAAGTCCTTGGGGCAGACACGAGGAGGTTTGGCTTAGGGCCAGTGATGGGTTCATCCAGTCCTGGGCTGGGGCACACTGCAGCTAGGCTGGGAGAGTGGTCCCGGTACAGCAGCGAGCCCTGGCCGCAATAGGCAGTAGATAATTCAGCAGAGCCTGGAACTGACCCCTCCCAGCCAGGGGCCTTCCTTTGGGATGAGGAGCCATGGGGGGGAGAGTACTGGGGGATGCTCAGGTTAGAGCTCCCTCCATAGGGCTTGGCAGCAATGCTATTATGTGGGGGAGAGGGTCTGTGGGACTCCCCCGGGCCCCGCTGGGCCCTTGTACTAATCAAGGGGTTGTTCCCGCTGGCTGCTGCCCTGATGGTGGCGTTGGTCCAAGCTGAGTGCAGCAGTCATTTCTGAGGTGAATTCCTGCCTTCTCAAGGGCAGTGGAAGGGATTCAAGTTCCTGGAGCTTAGCGGAGGTGAGCAATGTTCTCTAAGACCTGGCACTTAGGGTCCACCCCATGAGCGCTCTGACCCAGGAGCTGCACGTGACACCATTTTATATGTACTTGGTAAGCGCTGCAAAGGAATAGCAGTGAGAAATGCCAACCTAGCCCAAGGAACCTCTGCTCTCTGCTGAGGACAATGTCGTCCAGTAAGGACCCTGTGTCTCTGGTCAGTCGAGATTAGACAGTGTTTGCAGAGAAGCCGACCTCCACGCTTGTTGCCTTGGAGCCTAAGAAGCGGCTGCGTTCCTCCAGACAGAGTAAGATTTCTAATCCAGAGAGCTCCCTACTGTTACAGCGACCCAGTGCACTAGCCCTCTGGCGTGCGCAAACCAGTGTGTGACAGCTAAGGTCCACACCGTACAACAAGGTGATAATGGTCCCTTGGTAGAGCAGCCCTTCCTGAGAGGATCCACTGGGATTGCTTAGGACCTGATCCTGCTATTAGATCTGTGTGGGTGAGCCCATGCAGGCAGGTGGTGCCCCATGGACTTTAATGGACTTCTGTGCAGATGTCAGGCTACCTCCATACAGATCCAGTTGCAGGATTAGGACTTTATATTCTAACCTCTTCAGGGCAGGGATTTGCTGGGTATGTATTTTCTAGGCAGCATCTAGCACAGCTATAGGAGAGTAACAGGGTGGTTGCCCTGAAGGGCAGGAGGGCCTAGGCCCAGCCAAGCCTGATTACCAGGGAGCCACGCCAGGGTTGGATCAGGTAATTCCACTCTAAGTAGGGTCCTACCAAATTCACAGCTGCAAAAAATGTGTCACAGACCATGAAATCTGGTCTCTTCTGTGACATCTAGTCTTCTGTATGCTTTTACCTTATACTATATAGATTTCACAGAGGAGACCAGCGTTTCACAAACTGGGAGTCTGACTCAAAAGGGTGATTGTGGGGGGTTGCGCTATTGCCGCCGTTACATCTGACCTGCCTTCAGAGTTGGGCGGCCTGCGAGCAATGGCTGTTGGCCAGGTGCCCAGCTCTGAAGGCAGCGCTGCCACCAGCAGCAGTGCAGAAGTAAGGGAGGTAATGCCATACCATGCCGCCCTTACTTCTGAGCTGCTTCCTTCAGAGTTGGGTGGCCAGAGAGTGGCAGCTGCTGGCCAAGGCCCAGCTCTGAAGGCAGCAGCGCAGAAGTAAGGTAGCAATACCATCTCGTGCCATCCTTACTTCAGCACCTCCGCTGACAGTGGCTCTGCTTTCAGAGCTGGGTTCCTAGCCAGCAGCCGCTGCTCTCCAGCCACCCAGCTCGGAAAGCAGCACCTCCGCCAGCAGCAGAAGTAAGGGTGGCAATATCTGACACCCCCCTCCAACAACCTTGTGATTCCCTCACAATCCCCTTTTGCGTCAGGATCCCTACAATTAGAACACTATGAAATTTCAGATTTAAATAGATGAAATAATGAAATTTATTATTTTAAAAATCCAATGACCATGAAATTGACCAAAATGGACCCAGAGTTTGGTAGGGCCCTAACTATAAAAGCAGCAGGACAGGGCAGCGCAGGGCTTGTGGGGAGAGCTGCTGGGACTGCCAGAGACAGGGGGCTCAGCAGTGAGCTGGGGAAGAGACCCGAGAGGACGGTACCTGTGATCTGCAAGGTAACTGTTCTGCTGTTTTCAGTTTTGATTTGCTGAGTGGGGAAGAGGAGGCAGGAATGAGAGCCTGTCTGGAAGGGCCTGGAGACTGTTTGGTGTGATGCAGGGGGGAGGAATTGTTAGAAAGGTGCTGCAGAGGCATTCCCACTCATGAGGGGGTGGCTGGGTGACCTCTGTTGTAAGTAGTGTAGTCAGCAGGCTGCACCAGTCTGCTCCCCTAAAGGAGGACGTTAGTTATGCAGTGGGGTCTCCAGGGGAGAGAGCAATTGCCGAGATCAAGGGGTGAGGGGTGGGGGCTTTGCAGTCAGAGAGAGAGAAACTGCTCAAGGGTGGAGTTAAAAATGAAACTTGGCCTGGGCACAGGCAAGACATTGGGGACGGGTAGAAAGACCCACCTGGAACTTGTTTCCCTTGTGGGGAGAAGGCACAGGAAGCCAGGCCCTGTGTCTTCTCCAGCAATCCTGAGGGAGTCTGTACCTCGGGGAGGAGGGTAGTGTCCTGGCTGAGGCTCACTGGGGGCTCTTGGGTTGTTTGGAATCTGGTAATACAACCAGCCCAAGAAGGGCTGTTACTAATTGTGGGAGGTTCTCCTTGGGTAGGATTTGCCCTGGGGTGGGCATGGTTTTTCAGGGGAGGCATAACAGGGCAGGAGGACCTAGGCCTAGCCAGCCCTGACTGCCAAGGAGCCACACCTAGGTCGGATCAGGTGGTGGTTCCACTATAAGAGCAGCAGAAGGGGCAGTGCAGGGAGTGGTAGACAGTCCCGGTAACTCACAGAGGCAGGTGGCCTGGCAGTGACCCTTGGCAGAGACCCCGAGTGACAGAGCCTGCAACCATCAGGCAACTTACGTTGTTGTTCTCAGTTTTGATTTGCTGTACTGGGAAGACTGGCTGGGAATTAACCAGAAGGGCCTGGAGGCTGTCTGGTGTGAGCAGGGCTGGCTCCAGAGCTTTTGCCACCACAAGCAGCCCCCCTCGCCCCCCCAAAAAAGCCGGGATCGTGATCGGTGGCAGCTCCACAGCGCCATTTTCTTCTTTGGCGGCAATTTGGCGGCCCGTCCTTCCCTCCGAGAGGGACCGAGGGACCGAATTGCTGCCGAAGAGTCTGAAGTGCCACCCCTTTCTGTTGGCCCCCCCAGGAACTTGCTTGCTGAGCTGGTGCCGGCTTTGAGTGTGAGGAGCGGGAGAGGGAGCTGAAGAGGGAGGAATTGCTAGCAGCATGCTGAAGAGGCACCCCTGGTCACCAGGGGATGCCCAGGAGGCAGCTGACTAGGGTTGCTAGACATCAGGTTTTTTTTTTTACCAGAATGCCTGTTTAGTGGCCATTTAATGTCCAGTTGGCAGTGCAGCGGGGCTGAGGCTGGCTCCACATGGAACCTTAGCCAATGGGAGCTGCGGAGGCGGACCCTGCGGATGCAGGCAGTGCACAAAGCTGCCTGCCCGCCCCTATGCCTAGGGACCAGACATGCCGGCCGCTGTCCAGGAGCCCTCCAAGGTAAGCACTGCCCAGCTGGACCCCACACCCTTAACCCCTTCCCGTGTCCCAACTCCCTGCCTCAGCCCTGAGCCCTCTCCTTCACTCAACATCCCCTCCTGCAATCTGAAACCCCTGCCCCAACCCTGAGCCCCCTCTCACACCCCAAACCCCTCCTCCCCAGCCCCACACCAGAGGCTGTACCCCCAGCTGGAACCCTCACACCTGGGGTGGAGCAGGGAGTTGAGCACCCCCTGGGCCCAGAAGAACCTGGCGCTTATGTTCATGGATACCCTAAAATCTCAGGCTGTGGCTTGTCACTTCCTTCCTAAATGTGCATGATAGAAATCTGCACAGTATTGTCACTCCTCTTGACCTGAGTGGTTAACTAGTATTCAGGGTCTTGTGGGTTGTTTATGTAAGGAGGAGAAATTGGTGCAGGAGTCAGATATTTTTTTTGTGCAATTCTGTTTATTTACAAAGCTATTTCTCTGAACACAGTAGGAACTAAACAAGAAGCAGCTTTGTTTGCTCATAGCTCCAAGCCTTTTTCCAGCCAGCACTCTGCCTTCAAAGCTCCTTCTCTTCACCTTTTCTCAGTGCCCTGTTTCCTGTGCCTCATTTGCTATCAGCTCAGCTTTCTGGCTGTTTTCTCATCCTGCTCTCGGCTGCATCTGCTTCGAGACACAGACTTCCTCAGAAAATACCCTGCAAACCTTTCTGCTCACATAGCTCAGTTTCTGACTGGCCTTGCACGTGGCCTATGATTTGAGCAATGGCTGATATTAGCCCAGCTTTCTTACTCTAAAAAGGAGCTTAACCAGAGCCGGTGCAAGGAAGTTTCGCGCCCTAGGCGAAACGTCCACCTTGCACCCTCCACCCAGCTAACTCCGCCCCCCCACGGCAGCTAACTCAGCCCCCCACCCAGGGAGCCCCCCTGCAGCAGCTACCCCCCCACCGTGACAGCTAATCTCTCTCCCCCTTGTCCCCCCACGGCAACAAAACCCACCAAAAAAGAAACCCACTGTACCCCCATGGCAGCTAACCCCGCCTGGGGAGACTCCCCCCATGGCAGCTAACCCCGCCTGGGGAGACTCCCCCCATGGCAGCTAACCCCGCCTGGGGAGACTTTCCCTCTTTCCCCCCACTGCCACGGCAGCTAACCCTGCCTGGGGAGCCGGCTCCACCTCCTCCACTGAGCATGCTGGCGCTGCTCTAATTTTCCTCCCCGCCCAGGCTTGCGGCGCTGATTGGAGGAGACATAAGAGCTGGGCTGTGTGCTCAGCGGAGGAGGTAGAGTGGAGGTGAGCTGGGGCCGAGAGCTGTTCTCCTGTGCGCCCCCACCGTTACTGCGGGTAGCCCTCCTCGCGCACCCCCCCAAGCTCACTTCCACTCCACCTCCTTGCCTGAAGGGGCTTTTAGGCACCCCCAACCACTAGACGCCCTAGGCGGCCACCTAGTTTGCCTAAATGGTTGCACCGGCCCTGAGCTTAACTGCTTCTTGCATTTATCCTTAATGAGGGTGGCTCTCATGCCTACCAACTTCAGTGTGGTTTCCCCCACCATCCATCAGAGCAGTAGATGGAAAACTGGTCAAGGTGTTTGAGTTGCAGCCAGGATTCCCTTATAACACTGAACAGCAAAAAATTCTGGTATGTTTCCTTTCAGGGTATTCTAGTTTAGTGCTCTAGTGTGGCTGCTTACAGGGCTGGTTCAGATTTGTGTGCTGATTTTTCCAGGTACTTTAAGAATATCTTTGAAATTAAGATGAAAATTGGTTGTAAAAATAATTAGGGTATCATTGCTTCAGAATCACCTTTTTTCGTAACATTCCTCAGCGGGCTTGATTCCTGGGTTTACCGTAGCTGCTTTGCAAGGAGACATGGAGGATAAATAAGAGTGTTGTGGATGATGGCTGAGCACTGCAGGGGAGGGCAGCTGGTGCCAGGGGCAGTTGTAGAGCGCCAGAGTTCTGCGGGGCAAGAGATCCTTACAGCTTGTGAGTTCTGCATGGCAGGGATGCTGCAGAAATTCCCTGGAGTAAACAAGGATTATCTAACTGATCAGAGACAAGTCAATTAAAGCCTATTGATATATGGTTCAGCACCCCCAGCGGGTAATTACAGACAGGGACAGCTATTTGGCTGCTTCAAGAATGTGTCTATCTAGTGGCTAATTTGTTTTTTTAGTGTCTGAAAATGTGTTTCATGGCTGGGATCAGGCAGGATGATTTCCTTTCTTGCTGCTGCACCAGGTGTCTCTGTTCTCACTTTATTTGTCGGTTCAGCCAATAAATCAACCAGTCTCCATGAGCTGTTAGCAAAACTGGCCTAAGCAGTGGTAAATCACATAAATTAGACCATGGAGAAATCTTGCTTTGCAGGATAGACCTGTTGTGGGGGGTGTGCGCGTGGTTTTTTTTTTTTACTAAAGGATTGAAAAGCCTAAGGACAGATATTACCAGCAATTATGAAAAGATGGGGGCAACAATGAGAAAAGCAAATAGAAAGTAAAGGCAGAGAAGGAAGCCATTCAGATTCTGCCCTCAGTCGCACCCTATGTGGCATTGCTACTTAATGCAGTCTTGGTGTCTCTTCATCCTCCTGAGGACTTTCCAGCACATGCCCCTTCTCGACAAAGAAAAGCAGTTACCAAACTGCTGCTCCCAGCCCATCCAAGTTTGCATTGGCTCTTTCCTATCCTATTTCTGTCCTGGTGCTCCTATAACAACTGCTTTTAACTCCCCGAAGCTTTTCTCTTGCCAGTCGTACCTGGGTCATTCTGTTCCATCCTCTAGGAGCATCCTGAGTGGAGCCCCTCATTGTAAGGAGTTAGGGCTGAGTTTAGACAGGTTAACTTGCCCATGAACCTGTTAGGCCAGTTATCACCAGCTTCCTTGAGGTGAGCTCCTTGATTGGAGCTAGCTAAATTTCTAATGCTCCCTGCCAAGGCAGTGGAGCAGTGCCTCCATCGACACTCTGTGGTCGGAGTGGGGTTCTCTACTTGGAGAGTCACACACCACGGTGTCACTTTGAGCTATTGCTGCCCAGGCAGGAAGACTGGCTCTGGCTAAATGAGTAGGGTGGCAGGCCTCTTATCCCATCCTGAACAGCAACAGATGGTGCACGGTTAGTTGTTACTAAGGGTGAACACTTGCACTCAGATAGTTCTGTGAAAACATCCACTCCATGTGTAGTGACAGTCAAAAAAGCGAACAGAATATAGGGAATCGTAAGAAAGGGATAGATAATAAGACAGAAAATATCATATTGCCTCTATATAAATCCATGGTATGCCCACATCGCAAATACTGTGTGCAGATGTGGATGCCCATCTCAAAAAAGATCTATTGGAATTGGAAAAGGTTCCGAAAAGGACCACAAAAATGATTAGGAGTATGGAACAGCTTCCATATGAAGAGAGATTAATAAGACTGGGACCTTTCAGCTTGGAAAAGAGATGACTAAGGGGGGAATATGATCGGGCTATAAAATCATGACTGGTGTGGAGAAAGTAAATAAGGAAGTGTTATTTCCTACTTATCATCACACACGAACTAGGGGTAACCAAATGAAATTAATAGGCAGCAGCAGGACCAGTGCTAAGGGTTTTAGCGCCCTAGGCACATGGCAATTTTGCCACCCCGTGCACTGGTCCCGCGGCTCTGGTGGAGCTGCCGCAGTCGTGGCTGCGGACAGTTGGCTACTCTGCAGCTCTGGTGGAGCTGCCGCAGTCATACCTGCGGTAGGTCCAGCGGAGCCACCTGCCACCCCCTCCGGCAAAACGCCGCTCACCAATAATCCTGGCATCCTAGGCGATTGCCTAGGCTGCCTAAATGGAAGCGCCGGCCCTGGGCAGCAGGTTTCAAGCAAACAAAAGGAAGTATTTTTTCACACAACGCACAGTCTGTAGAATTCTTTGCCAAGGGATGTTGTGAAGGCCAAGACTAAAACTGGGTTCAAAAAAGAACTCGATAAGTTCATGGAGGTTAGATCCATCAGTGGCTATTAGCCAGGATGGGCAGACTTGGTGTCCCTAGCCTCTGTTTGCCAGAAGCTGGGCATGGGCAACAGGGAATGGATCACTTGATGATTACTTGTTTTGTTCATTTCCTCTGGGGCATCTGGCATTGGCCATTGTCGAAAGACAGGATACTGGGCTAGATGGACCTTTGGTCTGACTCAGTATGGCTGTTCTTATGTTCTTATATTTTGCCACCCCCTTCACCAGGGCTGGGATTTCACCACTGATGCCAACTTGGGAGGCTTCCTCCAGCATGAAACTCTGATAGTTGAACAGAATGAATGTAGCCTTAATGCTTCAGAGGAAGGTCCATCTCCTGGGATCCAGGAGAGGGGATAGGAAAGGGTGTGGGAGGGAGCTCATTTAGAAGCCCAGCCCGCACTCTCATTCAGCCTCTGGGTTCTCAGGCTGATGAGAAGCCCGCGTGTTCAGGAACTGGGACTGTCTTTTCCTTCTGACTGCGAGATGTCAGTCTCTGGCCTCAGGTACATTCTGCTTTGGTTTAGTCACTGGGGTCAGACAAGTTCTCCTTTTATCTGTGAATAACTCAGATGTGGCACAAGCCTCCTGTCCTTCCCACCCCCAGCAATGATGCATCTCACATTGTGAAGGAGGACCTCTGACTCCAGTGTGTCTTTTAGACCCCCAAAGCATGCTATGTGCCCCCAGACCTGACATATTGCATGGGCTCCTGGCTTGAAGAGCTCACATTCCAAATTCAGAAAAGGTGCAGTGAAGCTGGGCCCAAAGCAGCAACAGATATACACCCAGGATACACTCAGCCTGCGGCGTGGTGAGACCACAAACACACCCACCTAGACATGTCTGGCGAAGCCCTTCTTGTGGAAATGGGACTTACGGGGATACTTGATTCTCAGCTGCTGTCATTTGGCTGAGACTTAATGATGATCCTTGTTTTTCCCTCTAGCACAGGTCAGTCAGACCTCAAATTGACTTTAAAAATCATAGGCTAATTACAGGTTAATCATTAGACTCAGCCAGCAACCCATAAGCTGCTCTCTGTGCCACTGGCCCTTGCTCATGTATTTATGTATGCTGAGCCTTCTATTTTGTGCAGTGATCTGAGGATTTGGGGATGCTTTAATTTATAAAGAGTGTAAGGTCCTGAGCTGACATCTTTCTAGATCTCTACAGAGTTAAGCTTGTTTTACATCATTTTATGACTTCAGAAACTTCCCGTGAATCTGGGTTGTTTGACTATGAATGCAATAAACATATCTGTCTTCAGGGTCAGTGGAGCAGATTATAATTGTGCCTGAATCTCTAGCTCAGCATACAGAGGAAGAAGTAGCTTCTGTCAGTGAGATAGGCAAAGAGTAACATTTAGTGACTTCAGCTGTCAGGAAGATATTGCTAATTGGTTAATATTCATTCTCAGCCTCCAGGTTCCTCCCTGGCAGAACTGACCCTCTTCATTGTCCACCACCACTTTCAGATAATTACCTGGGAGTGCTGCATTCAGGGAATAGGGTATAGGTAGGGCACCTCAGGCTAGGGTTAGGGTTCCTATGGGTAGGGCTCTTGGAATTAGGGGTAGGGTTTCTGTGGGTAGCGCTTCCCGACCTAGGGTTAGACTTCTTGCATCTGAGGAAGGAGTTCAGGGAGCGAAGCAGTGAGTCCTCCAGCTCCCCATCCTGGCTGTGGGACCGTCTGTCATCTGCTAACCTGCTGCCTTCTTATTCAGGAATTTAAATCCTCTTCTTAATATGTCTCAAGGTCTGCGTCTTGGGCTCCTAGCTGAATCACATAGGGCTTAGGGGGGATTCACTGGTGAAGCTGATACATGAGTATTGTTGTGACTGCAAAAAGGACAAGGATAGTGGGTGCACACGCTGCTGGGGAAGCGTGATTGCTGCCCATGTCGTTGGGAACAGAATGCATGGTTTCTGAGTAGGTGGCCCTTGTTAGAGCTAGCAGATCGCCTCCAATGGAAGCTCTGTGGAGGGTCTCTGACTACTGAGTTAAATTAGAGAGTAAACCGCTTTAACAGCTCTTTGCATTAGTTTCCTCTGCCAGAGGTGTGAAACTGGAACTGCCAGAGGTGGGGTCCTGTATCTTCTAACACCAGCTTATTAAAACAGAGTGTGAGTATTAACCAAAGTTTGCAGCGCATAATATTGTATTATCATATGTATCTCTTGAATAACAGTAATACAACTGTAACTGTGTAATTCTAACTGTTCTACCATTTGCTTAGTATTTCATTGATTTTAATAAAAGTCTTTATGACGATATCTGTCTCAGTGTGAGGTTCGTGTTGTACCCCTGAAGGTCCTTTTCATAAACTCTGTGAAGCCTGATTCAGGACGAACTTATCTTCTGATCAAACGAATTGGCCAGCCTAAACCCATACTAATTAATATCCATAATAATTATTATTAATATTAATTACAAATAATTAAATACAATAAAATTAAGTTTATAGATTAAATCAATACTACTAACACACCCCAAATCAGGCTACATGCTGAACCATTGCTGTAGGAAGAGATGCCTCCCTGCCTGCCTACTCAGTAGCTTGCAGTAGCCAGGAGGAAAAAGTACGGGGTGACTTTGCTCCTGGCCTGCTGTTCTGCTGAGGGTGGGGGGCCTCAGAGGTGTGTGGTTTGTCCCTCTGGCTGGGCAACACGTGGGAGGTATAGAGCATGTGGTGCATGTATCAGCCCTTACCACCCTCCCTGCCACCTCCTCTGGGATAGCTGCGGAAAGGCAACTCCCTTCTCCCAGCGTACACTGGCCTGGTGTGCTGGCTGGGGGTGCGGGTGTGGGGTGCTGGTTAGACAGAAGAGAGGAATTAGAGGCAGTGATGGGAAAGGCCATGGATCCAGTGGCTGTGTGACTGCAGGCTTGGTGCGCTTTTGTCAGTGCTCTCCCCATCTCATTTGTGGGCCAGGTTCTGCTGGCACGGTGGGTCCCTCAGTGATTTACTGGCTCACTTGGATTCATTTATCAAACGTGCTGGCAGCAAGGGCTCTGCGCACTCACAGAGTTAACACCCAGCCACTGTCAGCTAGGTACAGGCTAGCCAATGCAAGCCCAGAACAGCATGTGAGACTGCAGATACAGCGTTCTTAGCTGGGGGGAGTCAGCTGTGGCATGAGCTTCAGGAAGAGATGAGATGACGCCATAGTCTTTTTACCTCTAAGAGACATTGCTGAAACTTCCTCTGCTACTGCTTTTCTGCCATAAACCAAATGACATTCACATCAACTCCCCTGACCACCTCCAAGGAGAAGAACCCTACAAGCCAGAGCCTCCATGAAATCCACTATGGATTTCACTGGTGCCAGTCTAGTTGTTGTAGGAGATAGGGGGCAGTACAAAGCCTGAAGCTGCTGTCAGTTATTAACCAGTGGGACTCATTCACAAACACAAATCTGCCTCTTGACTAACTCCACTTTGCCAAATTCTTGGGGAAATTGATGGGCCATGCACCCTATCCCAAAAGTCAACAGATCAGACTGTGTTCTGTGGTAAACCACCCAGGTGCCCCTCATTTGTAGTTCCTGGTGCAGAGGAATAAAGAGAAATCAGAGAAGCTGTACCCACGCTTCCTGAAAACTATACATTTTAGGTTCTCAGATTTTAATATTCTTCGTGTTTAAGGCCAGAAGGGATCATTAAACCATCTAGTCCAGACAGGGGGCGGTTGGATAGCATGGAGGTTCGGGGGGCGCAGTCAGGGGACAGGGAATAGAGGGGTTGGAAAGGCGTGGGAGTCCCGGGGGGCCTGTCAGGGGGCAGGGGTGTGGGTAGGGGTCGAGGCAGTCAGGGGACAGGAAGCAGGGGGGACTGGATAGGGGGTGGGGTCTTGGTGGGGCGGTCAGGGGACAAGGAGCAGGGGGGTTGGATGGATGGGGGGCTCTGAGGGGGGCAGTCAGGAGGTGGGAAGTGGGAGGAACCAGATAAAGGGTAGGGGCCAGGCTGTTTGGGGAGGCATGGCGTAGCCTACTCTGCCCTCCATAGAGCCTTGGAACCCCGATATGGCCCTCAGGCCAAAACGTTTGACCATCCCATATCTAGTCTGACCTTCTGCATATCAGAGCATGCCATTGACCTGTTACCTCTGTGTTGAGCCAATTAACTTATGTTTGGCTAAAGTCTCTTCCAGAAAGGCCTGGAAAGGTCTGAATCTGAAGACTCTAAGAGATGGAGAATCCACCAGTTCCAATAGTTAATTGCCATCTGTTAAAAATGCATATGCCATTCATTTCTAATTTGAATTTGTCTGGTTTTAACTTCCAGCCTTAATTCTTGTTCTGCCATTCTCTGCAAGATTAAACAGCCCTTAAGTACCTGGTAGTTTCTCCCTGAGAAGGTGCTGATACATGTCATCAGGTCACCTTTCTCCAGAGCTGCTCAGATACCTGAAGGGAACAGTTGTCCTCCCCACCACGTGGCAGGGAGAAAGCTGGAGTTGTGCACAGAGCTGGTGAGTGATGGTTTTTTTGGGTTCTCTGCCAATTTCCCCCACCCCCCCAAAAAACAACCAAAAAAACCCCAGAAAACCAACACCACCTGTTTTGAGTCAAGTCCAAAACAAAAATTATCAAAAAATTTAGTGAACTGAAAAGTAAAAACTTGATGATTGGGCCAAAACATTGGTTTAGTTTAAATATCTATTAATGTAAAGCAATATATTCAGACAGTAACATCCCAATAACCAGGTCAATCTAGAGTTTTCACAAATTAGTACAAAGCAGCTCCACTTCTGTCTCAGTTGTTGTGTTCTGGCTTATACATTTCAGCTGTGTTCACTGTAAGATCCTTTAATGCTCTGCCAGGTATGGCTGAGGTTCGTTTAAATCAGGTATTTCCACAAACTGCACCATCCTAGTGGCTGAACAGTAGAATACAGATTAGCATTCCATTACATCTCCTTCCTTTATGGTCTCTATTCCTCTCGTTTACAATATTTACACTGTCATGCTGTCTTTGAAGTTCAGTATGGATCAGTCTGCTAAGTGTCTCTGAATTGTGCTGTTTTTCTAATTACATGACCTGAACACGTAGCACTTTGGTCATCTGGCTGTCTGGTAGTTGCAGCAACTGGCTGTGGTTGGATTGGAATCCTTGAGGAGTTATCATCTTGTTCTGCATCTGCCATCTGTAGAGTGTGCTCTGATTGTTCTTTCTGAGGAAAAAACTATAGGTGTAAACGGTTTCTAACTCTTAGTGATTGGTCTTGATCACTCTGTGACGGGTTGGATCACAGAACTCCCCCTTGGGAACTGCCAACTGATGTGCCAAGACTACTTTTGCCCCTGCTTTTTCTGCAAGTTTGGGACTCCAGCACCCTGTCCTGTTGGGCCAGACATGTCAGCCTGCTCCAACACAGAGCCAGGATCTGAACCACATGCCCTAAAGCTGCAGAGTTAACTGAAAGCAACTTAAGAAGTGTTTTTCTCTTTAACACTTAGATGCCCAACTTTTAATGGGGTTTAAACCCCAAATAAATTTGTTTTACCCTGTATAAAGCTTATATAGGGTAAACTCATAAATTTTTCCCCTTTATAACACTGATAGAGAGATGTGCACAGCTGTTTGCTCCCCCAGGTATTAATACATACTTTGGGTTAATTAATAAGTAAAAAGTGATTTTATTAAATACAGAAAGTAGGATTTAAGTGATTCCAAGTAGTAACAGGCAGAACAAAGTGAATTACCAAGTAAAATAAAACAGAACATGCCAGGTTATGTTTAATGCAGTAAGAAAAGGAATACAGACAAAATCTCACCCTTAGAGATGTTTCAATAAGTTTCTTTCACAGACTGGATGCCTTCCTAGTTTGGGCACAATTCTTTTGCCTGGTACAGCCCTTGTTTCAGCTTAGGTGGTAGCTAGGGGATTTTTTATGATGGCTGCCTTCTTTGTTTTGTTTCATCCACTTATATATTTTTTGCATAAAGCAGGAATCCTTTTTCCCTCTCTGGGTTCCCACACCTCCTTCTAAATGAAAAAACACCAGGTTAAAAATAAATTTTAGATTAGCTAACATGATTACATGTTACCTAAAGTCTTTACTACCCACTTGCCAGCACACAGGGATTGGTCCTGCTTTGAGCAGGGGGTTGGACTAGATGACCTCCTGAGGTCCCTTCCAACCGTGACATTCTATGAGTCTCTGAGTCTATACAGAAAAACTTACAAGTAAAACAGAGCCATCTACAGTTAATTGTTCTGGTTAATGAAAGCCATCAAAATTCCAAACCACCATTAATAGCCCACATTTTGCATAACTACAATAGAACCTTAGAGTTATATTTCATATTTCTAGTTTTAGATACAAAAGTAATACATTTATACAAATAAAATAACCACACTTAGTAAATTATACTAGTCTTTGTGCAGGAGGTCAGACTAGATGATCATATTGGTCCCTTCTGACCTACGAGTCTATAAGCTTTGTAATGATACCTTACAAGAGACCTTTTGCATGAAGCATATTCCAGTTGCATTATATTTGCACTCATTAGCATATTTTAATAAAATTATATAGAGTGCAAGGTCACACACTCAATCTGGGTGCTGAAATCATTTTCTTTATAACATCTGGAGTTATCCATCCTTTTTCTCCATTTAATTCGAGGTGATCAGAGTCACCATATTCTACCCCTAGCAGATCTCTAATTGAATGATGTCTATTGTAAAAATGTTCATAAGCTGTTTTAGCCTTTCTATCTCTTTTGGCTACTCTCTGCATAGCTGGCCACTTTGGAAACAGGTTCTTTTCCCACGTTGGAACAGTAATTCTCAATTGTCTTCCCATCAGGCATTGTGCTGGACTACATCCAGAGGTGAAAGTAAGCTGGTCTGGTCCGGTACGGCATACCGGCAAGAGCCAGTATGCCGTGCTGGACCACACCGGCTTCCACAGTGGGGATTGAAAGGGCTCAGAGTTCCCTGCCGCTGCGGGCAGCCCAGAGCCCTTTAAATCCCAGCTGCGGCTCCAGCGGCCGGGCAGCAGGGGTCACAGGATATTAAAGGCTGCAAAGCTCCCCTATAAGCAGACTGCAGGCAAGTCCAGAGCCCTTTGAATCACCGGTCACTGGCTGGAGATTTAAAGAGTCAGAGCTTCTCCCGCTGCTGGTGGTAGTAGCCAGAGCCCTTATGAATCCCGGCCACAGCTGCTGTGCCCAGGCTGTGGCCTAGGGATAGTATAGGGCCTTCGGGGCTCCCCTCAGTGGAGGAGCCTCTGGCCCTTTTAAATCATCCTGCCCTACCGCCGCACAAGCTGCAGGGTCCCCCAGTGGCGGAGACCGGGCCTTTAATTTGCCCCTTGGGCCCAGCGGGCTTCCCAGCCGCCTCTCGCAGCTGGGAGCTCCTGGTTGATTTAAAGGCCCTGGGGCTCCCCAGCCACAGCCAGTGCCCCAGGCTTTAAATCTTGAGAGGAGCACGCCATCTTCGGCATGAAGCCACGCCCTCAGGAAGTGCCAGCACGTACCAGGTAAGTCCTGTAAGTTTACTTTCACCCCTGACTATATCCAATTACTGCTTCTTGGTGTTGATTCTGTATACTCAAAGAGCAATGGAATGGATCTTTGACTGTATGGAGCATGGGGTAGATCAACCCGTGGCTTCCAGAGCACATGTGGATCTCAGAAGTTAATATGCGGCTCGCCTATTGCCCGGACTCTGGGCGGAGGTCAGGCACCGAAACTTTTACATGTGCTGGGGGTGCTCACCTGCCAAGCCCTGCTTGCCAAGGCCTGGCCCCCACTCACCCCTTCCCTGCCCCATCCCCTGCGTCTGCTGTGCTCCTTCTCCCACTCCAGAGCCTCCTGCATGCCACATAACAGCTGATTGGGAGGGAGAGGGAGGCGCTGATCAGCGAGGCTGCTGGTGGTTTGGAGACTCTGGGAGTTGGGGTGGGGAGCTGATGGAGGGGCTGATGACATATTACTGTGGCTCTTTGGCAATGTACATTGGTAAATTCTAGCTCCTTCTCAGGCTCAGATTGGCCACCCCTGCTGTAGGGTTTTCTTTGCTGTCTGTACAGCTCTCTGACTCTCCATTTGCTTGTGTGTAACACGGGCTGCTAGTAATATGATCAAAATCATATTTCATTCACAGTGACTTAAATTCTGCCACAGTGAATTGTGGTCCATTGTCCATCATTAGTTGTTCTGGAATGCCGAAGTGAGCAAAAGCACACTTCAGTTTCTCTAACACTGACACGTTATTATTTCTATATTCCTGGGAAAACAGTCCATGACAACCAGTTAATGGTGTCCTCTGAAATCACATAAATCTGCAGCTAGTCACTTCCAAGGTCTGTCTGATAGAGGTGTTTGTACACTGTATGGTTCAGCATTGTCTCTTTTACTGGATCTCCTTTCAAAAGTCAAATATCATCAGATCCTCAGAATTCTTCCACCTTTCTCACTAGTCCCATCATGGCTGCCATTCTACAGCTCAGAAGGTTATTGTTCTTTGATCTTTTGATAACATGCACTCTGAATGCAAAGTTTTTTGTCTCTGGAAGTTTTCTGTGGTGAACTGGCCCATGCAGTTCAGAATACGTCCAGGGTTAGTCAGTGCTGTGTCAGGTGACTTCAGCTCTGGGACGAGTTGAAGGTGATGGTAAGTTCCTTCTGAGATGACTGTGACATCAGCTTCTGAGTCAATTTTAAAGTCAATAGTCTTGTCTTGAACATTTAGTTTCACTCTCCAAGCAGGCTGTGTCCTCAGATGTGATAGATCCCAGAAATAATGGCTCTTGATGGTCTGTAATATGAGTCAACTTCCTGACTGCTTTGGTGTGGCAAACAGCTGCAAAATATTACACAGTGAGCCTCTGGCTAGACATGCATCATCTCTTGGGATATGATTTTTCCACACCTTGAACAAGTAGTCTGGAATTAGTCTTTCTTAGCCTGGAAGTTCTTTCTCCTTGCCTCAGGGGCTTTATGATGATCACTTTTATCACTCAAATGTCTGTTCATAATTTCTAAGCTAGCTTCAGATTTTTCAAGATGCCTCTGCCTTTTGTTCTGTTTGGCTAATTCTGACTGTTTTGGTTTGCTCTCTGTGTAGCTGTGGTTAGTGTTAAAACTTTCTTCACTAGTAGCTGCTGTGAAAGGTACTTACTTATCTGTTAACCCAATAACCAGCCTGTCTCTGATATTCATGTTTTGCATTCCCAAAATCAGTTTTCAGGCAATGTATGCAGAGCTCTTATCAAACATTCAACATTTCCCCCTGGTTCTTGAATTCTCCCATTGAACACATACCGTATCATAAAACACTTCACTTCTCTGATGTATAAAGTATGAATCAAACATAGCCAGAATCTTTTCATGGTCATCTTTGTTACTGTCTTCGGTAAAGTCTAAGGGTTTAAAGATATGCTCCTCTCACTTCCCCAGAACGTAAATTAAAGAAGATACCTATATATCTCCCAGTTTTTTTGTGGAGCTTGTTTGCAGTTTGGAAACAATATTTTGCAATATTTCAATCTGTTCATTGTGAAGATTTGTCAAAGCTGAAGTTCTTTGGGGCACTGAAGAGTGGCATGTTGATGAGATCCTGCAACCTTCTGTCTGCAACTTTTGTTGCTGTTTTTCTTCTGTTTCTGTTCTTGGTTTGCTTCTGAAACCATGTTGTATTCTTCTGTACCAGAAATGAACTGGTCACAGAGCTTGCTCATATGCATTCCTCATAAGAATCTTTAATGCTCTGCCAGGTATGGCTGAAGTTTGTTTAAATAAGGTATCTTACACATCAGGCTACCTAGTGGCTCGATGGTAGAATACACTTTAGCATTCTATTACAGGAGGGTTACAGCATTCCATTATGCTAGGATTTGCTGTGGTGGTAATTAACACATATAAACACCACTAAAATGTCAAGGGTAGACCTGTCCAGTGTGTGCCAGGGCATTCAGGTCAACCCCTCTTTGTACTGCAGCTGAGTAAAAAGTAGGAACCTTCCTGTTTCCAGTGTGATTATTCTGAGCAGGGTTTTCTTGTGCAAATATATTCCCCACAGAGATGCCAGTAGGGTATGTTCTGGAACAAATGTATTTGTTCCTCTGCCCTTCCTATACCACAAGCACTGCTTCCATACCAAGGGCTTTATGATGCGGACACTGATACACGTTTCTAGCACTCAGTGAGGTTGTACCACGGACTAATATAGGGAAGATAGCTCCGAGCCCCAGGAGTCTGGTTTTGAACAGCAGGGTCTCCCAGCTGGCACCAACCAGCCCTAATCAGATTACTGCTTGCAGTCTTGCTGGCTCTAAGGTCAGTGCTGTACACAGTATGTGTTGTTGTGATAATATCTAAAGGGGGACCCTGGAGGTCACATATTCAGGAAGGAGTCATAGCCATTGACTTGTGTTCATGTGGCCAGGGCCAATGCCAGGGTGCAGCGTTCCACTCAGGATGAAGATTGGGAAACTTTCCCTTTGTCCTCAACCATCACAAAACCTGGTCCCATTTCTCTGCTGCTCAGTGTGAACTTTGGGGGTTGCTTAGAGTGACCATATTTTCCCAAAGGGAAAATGGGACACTGTACGGGGCCAGCCCATGGTGCCCCCTCCTCCCTTCCCACACAGGTCTGGTGTTGTTGCTCCCCCCTCCCCCATTCCTCTGCACCCCGCTAGGGGTTGCACCCCATTTTTTTTGACACAACTGGGAATTTGTCCAGTTTGCTCTTGCCAACTGATCATTTGGCAAGAACAATGGGACAAATGTCCAGTTTTGCCAAAAGAGTCAGGACAGGGCTTAAAAAAGAGACTGTCTTGGCCAAAATGGGACATATAGTCACCCTAGGGTTGCTCCCATCCTCCATTCTCTTGCCTCCATGACCATGGGGGTGCCAGCTTCTCCTGGCACCAGTGGGTGCTCAACCCCCTGGCCCAGCCCTGACTCCACTCCTGTCCCGCCCCCATTCCAACTTCTTCCCCAAAGACCCTGCCCCAACTCTGCCCCCTCCCTGACCCTATTGAACTCCTTCCCCAAATCTCCACCCCGGCCCTGCCTCTTCCCCGCCTCCTCCCCTGAGCACACCGTGTTCTCACTCCTCCCTCTGTCCTCCTGGAGCTTGTTATGCCGCAAAACAGCTGTTTTGCGGCAGCAAGTGCTAGGAGGAGAAGTGGGGACATGGCACTCAGGGGAGGAGGCGAAGCAGATGTGAGCTGGAGTGGGGCAGGGAGCTTGGCTTCCGGTGGGTGCAGAGCACCCACCAATTTTTCCCCATGAGTGCTCCAGCCCCGGAGCACCAATGGAGTTGGTGTCTATGCCCATGATGGGGTGTGAATTGCTGCTTGGTTCTGCCTTGCTGCCTATGGTAGATATGCTGCCTGGGTCAAGAAGAGCTCGTATTGATTGGGTGCACTCCCTGCCCTCACATGGTCCCTAACTTGTGCCGCAAATCTGCCTTTGCCAAAGTGCCGCAATGAAAAAGAGCCATTTAGAAACTTAAAATAAAATGAGAGGCAGAAAAGGCAGCAAGGTGAAGCCTTGCGAAGGGCTTGATTTCCAGAGGGACATACAGGATTTAGCTGTGAGCACATAAAGGATACACACATCTGACAAGAGCAGGAGGTTTCATGGGGCTGCAAAGGGCCATTTCCTCTTAAGCAGAACACCCCACTGACTTCAGTGGCATAATTTGGCCTGTGAGACTGGAAAAAAGGAATGTGTCAATGAGCCCAGGTGCAGTGATGGAAGAGGTCACTATAGGGCAACCAGTCCACTCCAGGTAAATGGTTAACTCTCCTGGGGTGGAAGGCACTTAACCTGCCATTAACACAATCTTGCAGTCAGAGTGCGTTGCTCAAATTCTGGTGAGATTAGCATATGTTCATGGCAGTTGAGCAGAAGTACAGGTGTTTCGTCCGATGGAGATCTGCATTGTAACTTACAGCACCACTCACTCCAGCTGCAAAAAAGGACTGGCTCAAGCCCCTTCTGCCTCCTGCAATGCACATTGCAATTAAGAGCGCAAAGAGGCCTGAGCAGCCTCCCAGGTATTTCTGAAAGGCCTGACTTCAAAGACTTTAAAAGGGAGGGAGGAGGCTTCCCTTTGCTGCATTGCTGCATCTAATGGAGGAAGGGTAATAATTAGAGCTGGGTTCAGGGTGTGATCAAGGGATTGCTCATCATCCTCACACACAGTCCCCCATCTATTTATCTCCTGCTCTTTGTGAGTCAAGGCTGCTATTTACTGACGTACGACTCCATTAGGAACAAAGGCCACATTCTGTTTGATGTGAATTAAATGCAATCTATAAAAGGGAGGAAAAATGCCAGGTTCACCTCAAATAACCTGTTCTTTTCTTCTCCTTCACACACTGTCTGGTACTCCAGATGGCTTTGTTCACCCCCTTTTGTGCTGGAATCAGGCTGTGCCACATGCAAAAAAGAGAAACTTGAAAAAGATGTTTCTGAGCTCTTCCTCTTCTTTTAGGCAGAGCAAATGTAACCCTGCATTGCCCACAGGGCCAGCGCTTCCATTTAGGCGACCTAGGCGGTCGCCTAGGACACCAGGATTTGGTGGGGGGTGGCATTTTGCCGCCCTTGGTGGCAATTCGGCGGCGGGGGGTCTTTCCGCGCTCCGGGTCTTCGGCAGCAATTCTGCAGCAGGTCCTTCACTATCTCCGGGACCCGCCGCCAAAGTGCCCTGAAGACCGAGAGTGCGGAAGGACACCCCTCCCACCGCAGAATTGCTGCCAACGACCGGGAGCGCGGAAGGACCCCCGCCTAGGGTGCCAAAAACCCTGGTGCCGCTCCTGATCTCCCGCAACGAAAGATTAACCCAAAGTTTCCTGCAATCCCTGCCACAATGTAGGGGGCCAAATTCAAGAATGGATGCTGGAGAGTGATTTATTTTTTTCCTCTTTTCAGAGGTGAAAATGGTCTGGTCTGGTACTGCGTACTGGCAAGAGCTGGTACATAGGCGACACTACTGGCAGGGGGCAGCTTCCCCAGGCTGGCAATTTAAAAGTGCCCTGGGCTCCTGGCAGCGGCCAGAGCCCTGGCCCTTTAAATCACTGCCAGGGCTCCGACAGAGAGCTCTCCCAGCGCTGCACATACTCCACATCCTGATGGGATTTAGCTTGCAGCGCTGTGGCGGCACTATTTACACTGACGCTTTACAGCGCTGTATCTTGCAGCGCTCAGGGGGATGTTTTTTTCACACTCCTGAGTGAGAAAGTTGCAGCGCTGTAAAGTGCCAGTGTAGCCAAGGCCTTGGATGGTGTTAAATGCCCTCTGGTCAAAGTGAGCTCACTGAAAACTCAGTAGGTTCCTGTTTGCCTAAGAGATGAGAGAAATCCTCTCTGCTTTGTATGGAGAGAGGTTAGCAAGAGTTGAGAGTGTCACCGAGAATCCTATGAGTGTGAGAAGCCCAGACAGCATGTGCTTTGTGTACCACAACCTTAGGGCAAAGCCCTGGCTTTGGAAAATGGGACAGCATCTTTTAAGGCAATGAATTTTCTAGGAAAATCCACTCTGAGGATCTGGGGGCCAAATTCTGCCTTGCTGGCAATGGGGAAACTCACTTGACTTCACTAGAATGGCAGTGACTTATACTAGGTCTCAATGGGGCCTAGTATGTGTCTAGACCAAAAGTGGGCAAAATACGGCCTGCGGGCCATATCCGGTCTGTGAGCCTGTTCTGCCCAGCCCCTGAGCTCCTGGCCCAGGAGGCTAGTCCCTGGCCCCTACCCTGCTGTCCTCCCTCCCCCACAGCCTCAGCTCACTGTGCCACGGGTACAATGCTCTGGGCGGTGGGGCTGCGAGCTCCTGAGGTAGCGCAGCTGCAGAGCCCGGCCTGACCCAGTGCTGTGCAGTGTGTCACTGACTCCAGCTGCTGTCCCGGTGCAGCCGCGCTGCCAGCCACCGGTGCTCCAGGCAGCGCGGTAAGGGGACAGAGAGTAGGGGACAGGGGTTGGATAGAGGGCAGGGGAAAGTTCAGGGGGTGGTCAGGGGCCGGGGTGTGGATAGGGGTGGGGGTGTCAGAGAGTGGGGAACAGGGGGTGAATTGGGTGAAGGTTCCGGGGGCATCAGGGGAGCGGGGGTGGGTGGATGGAGCAGGGGTCCGGGGGTGGGGGCAGTCAGGAATGAGAAGGAGAGGTTGGAATGGGTAGGAGGGGGTAGTGGGGTGGGGGTTCTGGGGGCGGTGAGGGACAGGAAGAAAGGGCTTGTCTGGATGGGGCAGGGGTCTAGGGGGAAGTCAGGAAAGGGGGGTTGGACTAGGATGGTGGGGGCAGCGGTGGGGGGCAGTTAGGGGCAGGGGGTCTGGGGCAGTCAGGGAGAAGGGGTGGTTGGATGGGGCAGGGCCCGGGGGGTCTGTCAGGAAGGAGGAGAGGGGTTGAAGGGATGGCGGGGAGCGTTAGGGGCGGGGGGCTGGGGTGCCTCGGGGACAGAGAACGGGGGATGTGGATGGGGAGGGGTCCTGGGGGGGCCGTCAGGGGGTGAGAAGCAGCGGGGATTGGATAGGGGGTGGGGACCCGACCACGTCTGGCTGTTTGGATAGGGACAACCTCCCCTAAATGGCCCTCCATACAATTTCTGAAACCTGATGTGGCCCTCAGGCCAAAAAGTTTGCCTGCTCCTGGTCTAGACAGGGCTTTGCTGTAACTTCAGACAAGAGGATGCCCTGTCATCAAGGCCTCCTAGATAGTATGACCCAGCCAGCATTTAACTAACTGTCTCTTCTGAGCAAAAGAAAATTAGCCAATTAGCAGGGCAAAGGTCTGTGCAATCTGGGAGCTCATTCAGTGCTAGAGGCAGAAGGAAGAGGAGGTTTCTCTTGCTAGCTCTTTTCCCAGGTCTAACTTTAACAGGATTTCCACACTGCAGAAAGCCATGTCTGCAGCTGATGTTTGTTTCATGAGGTGTTTAAGGTTTAAATGTAGCATATTTCTGCAGAGGAGCATAGTCTAGTGGGTAGAGCACTTTCCTGAGCGTCAGAAAACCTGGGTTGTGTTCCCAGCACCACTGCTGTCTTGTTCTGTGACCTTGAGCTAAATCTGTACCCTGGGCCTCAATTCTTCCTACCACCATTTATCTGCCTTGTCTATTCAGATTGTAATGGTAGCAGCTGTCCTTTGGGCCCATGCTCTTTGTGAGAGAGCACTGAACTTCACTGGGGACACCCTGTAATATAACCAATATTCAGCAGTTTCTTAGGTGATCTTAAAAATGAATGGTGGAATTAACTAACTACCATGGTTCACTTATTGTCAGAGAAGACATCCTCTGACACTTCCAAAACGTCTGAGAACCTATTCTCTTGGAGGCCCGTGGCTGTCTAGACGCTGGTGATGAGGTAAGAGAGAGGCTCTGTTCGAAGGCTGGTATCCAGAAGGTACAGTGAGGAGACACACTGTCAGTTATTTGATTTGACCTGACAGCCAGTTCATTACACTTACTGTGGTGCAAGCAATGTGGAGTTTATTAAATGAACCCAGTAATAAACAGGGTAGCAGCAAAGGCCTGCAGCAGTAAAAGGTGTGCTTCGGTATTAGAATGCTGAAGTGCAGTGGCTGTGTGAACAGCTGCAGTCATGCTTGACGTGTGATTTTTGTCACGAGTCTTGTGATAGCTTGTGTGTGTTTTTCCCTTTAAAGCTGCTGTCCATATGAGAGAATCACAGCTTCCTTTGCAAAGACAAAGGAAGCGCCTGGCTCTTGTGGTTGCTCAGAAAAGCTTAAAACCATGACCCGAGTGCAACCTGAAGGCTCAGAGACCCAGAGGGTAAAGGGAAAGAACCAACCTTTGTGACCTTAAAAATCACATGTCGGTGACCATGTCATAGAATGAGAAATGTAGGCTCAGCCCTCTGCACTAAGGCAGGACCAAGTAAATGTAGACCAATCTGGTCCATGTTTGTTCTTAAACCTCCAGTGACGGGGATTCCACAACCTCCCCTGGAAGCCTGTTCCAGAGTTAACTACCCGGAGAGTTAGGAACTTTTTCCTAATGTCCAACCTAAACCTCCCTTTGCTGCAAATTAAGCCCATTACTTTTTCTCCTGCCTTCAGTGGAGGCGGAGAACAACTGATCCCCATTCTCTCTTAAACAGCCCTTCACATATTAGAAGACTTATCAGGGACTCTCCTCCTCCTCCTTCTTTTCTCAAGACCAAACATGCTCAATTTTTTTAACCTTTCCTCATAGGTCAGGTTTTTCTAAACCTTTGGTCATTTGTTGCTCTGCTCAGGACTCTCTCCAGTTGTCCACATCTTTCCTAAATTGTGGTGTCCGGAATTGGACACTATGCCCATGGAAGCCTCCCCAGTGCCTAGTAGAGCGGAGCAATAACCCCCCACCCCCCCATCTTACATATGACACTCCTGTTAATACAACCCAGAATGTTAGCCCTTTTGGCATTTCATGACTGTACTGTGACCCCCAGAGGTCAGTCATGAAATGCCAAAAGGGCTAACATTCTGGGGTGTATTAATAGGAGTGTCAGGTTTGTAGTGTTCCACCTTTCACTTACTTCAGTGGAGGGCTAGTGACTGAGATCAGGAAAACAGAATAACTCAGGCTGCCTTTCCCCTGTGTCAGCCTTCAGGACTTTGTGTTAATATTTAATAACACCCCCTTTCAGTGCAAGCGGCCACCCCTGGCAGTGCCCAGGTCGAGTGCTAAATGGTAAACTTCCAAGCAAGCTGTGCCTTGCAAACCTTTCAGAGGGGGATCTCCCTGGCTTTGTAGACAGAGGCTGGTCTTTTTTACTGAGAGCACTAACTCTCAGTGCTCAAGTCCGGAGCCAACAAAGTGCCAAGGCAGGTTTTGTCCCAAGATGAGCTGCTTAGCAGTGTACAGCGCTCCTTCAGGGGCCATTCACCCAGCCGCTTTTTATTCGATTTCAATACAGGGAACCTTTAGGCTTGCATCAGTACCATGTTTACAATGGCGCCAGTGGCACCATGGCACTGGGCCCAAGCTCAAAAGGGACCGCGGCCCAGCCCACTCCACCTGTGCTGCACCCGGAGCAGCTGGCTCCTCCCCCACCACTGCTTGCTCATCTCAGTCGGCTCAGGGCTTCTCTCTGCCCTGGCCCCATCTGTCGGCTCCTCCATACCCCCTGATCCCTCCCCCAACCTGCTACTTGCTCCTCTCAGCCAGCTGAGGGCTCTCTCTGCCCCGTCACTGACTGGCAGCCACCGGCAGAGATGGGGATGGAGAGGAGCCTTCAGCTGCTGCCACTTCGGGCCGATGACCGTCCGCTTCTGGCTACCCAGGGGTAGGGTCCACCTCTCCCTGTCACTTTGCGGAAGCAGTGGGCTGAGGGAGTTGGCAGCTGCCTCCCCCGCCATCCCATGCAAGGAAATGCCTCCTCTGCCCCGAGCATCACCATCACCAGGCGGATAGGGCTGGGTGGGGCCCCGGGGAATGGGGTTGCTCTGTGCTCCAGAGCTTCAGCTGTCCTGCCCCCTAGCACTGTGCTGGTATGTGGGGGTGGGCTCAGCAGGGTCATGGGTGAGTGCGTCTGTGGTGGGGGGATGCTGGGCTGGGAGGAGGTAGAAGGCTCAGGTGCTGGGCAGTGAGGGGGGGTTGTGTTTTGGGATGCTGGGCAGTGGGGATCTGGGGGGGTGTTGTGTAGTTGTGGTGGGGCTGTGGGGAAGGATACTGGGCAGTGAGAGTAGGGGAGATCTGTGTGTGGTGGGGTGGGGGGCAGTTGGGGGGTCTGTGATGCACTGTGGGGAAGGGCAGTGAGGGTGAGGGAGATCTGTGTGTGTTGGAGGATAGGGAATGAGGGTTCTCTGTGGGGTGGTGGGGCTGAGGGTGGCGGGTGCTGGGTAGAGGTGGTGGTGTGCAGGGCACTGTGCATTTGTGGGCAGGGGTGCTGGGCATAGCAGGTCCGGGGGGGAGGGGCTGTGTGGCGTGGCATGGTTCTGCCCCCAAGGGAAGGGACACACTGGCAGCACAGCACCGGGTTGGCTAGTGTGCGCCCGATGACTACCAGTTTTGTAAATAGGGCCCTCGCACTGGGTGGAGCAGGTCCACCCCAGCCATGCCATGCCCCATTGCCCCTGGCTGGCCCCTCGCTCTGGGGACTGACCTCCCTGTGCCATGTTCCATTGCCCCCATGAGGGCCCACAAATATGTTTGGGGCCAGGCCCACTAAAGATTAATCTGGCCCTGGTTTGCATGTTAATTCTGATTGTAGCTCCTGACAGAGGGAAAGTTTACACATCTGTAATTCTTCCCTGTCTCTCAACACGGATTGCACCATGTTCTCTGTCAGCCCACAACCTCTTCCCACAATGTGCAAAGGCTGTGTTTGAGAAACCATGTGTGAGTCAGCGTGCAGGAGAAGGGCCAGAACCGTGTGTGGGCAGTGCTCTCCATGAGAAACGGGGAACTAAGCCTCGGCATTCTCATGTTTGGCCTCGGGAGCTCAGTGTATTGCTGTTACAAGGCAGATTTTTTTAACTGAGGTCAAAAGCAAATAATATGTCTTTCAAAGGACACTTTGTCACCCTGGCAGCCTTCTGCAAAACACAGCTTGGAAATAACAGAACCTGGACATCTCAGTCTGGTCCTATAAGAAGCTTTGCAGGTGACCAGTATCTCTACTCCTGGCTCACATGCATCTGGCACAGCCTGTGGCTCTGATCCGAAGCCTGCTGCGAAATGGGAGTTGTTTCAGGGACTCCGCAGGGCTTTGGATCAATATGTGTCTGACACGTACGTGGCTGTAGCGTGTGCTGGTTAGCCACACACAGGCAGTGCAGCTCAAGGTCTCACACCTGTTAAATG
Organism: Chelonoidis abingdonii; assembly: GCF_003597395.2. Classification (NCBI taxonomy): domain Eukaryota; kingdom Metazoa; phylum Chordata; order Testudines; family Testudinidae; genus Chelonoidis; species Chelonoidis abingdonii. Next base: position 52,351,031 of record NC_133776.1, read on the forward strand.
GAGCATATTGATAACATATAATTACTGCTTCTTTGGGGAGGACCACAGATGCGATGGTGATACTAGTCTGAAAAGAGCTGAGGCAAATGCTGTTGTTAGATACATAGGAGAAGGAGATTTTCACGGGTTTACAATGTGTCAGAAGTGTCATTTTCCACTTCTTGTCAGTATGCTGCTGGCCGTCATGCTGCCCTTACTGCTGGCCAATAGGAAATTGACAGGAGTTGACCTACAGTTGGGGGGAGATATGACCCTGTCCAGCTACATGTAAATGCTTCGCTGCTTGTGACTCTGGTGGAAACGTTTGCAGTGTGAAGATTTTACCTTCTCTGGCTGGGTCTCTCTCCCCTCCCCACTCTTTGTCTTTTCAATATTTTCACAAACTTTTCCATATTTTTTTCCTTATGGCAATAAACCTTGCAAAAAAGATACCATGTTAAAGAAAATTCCATCCCCACCCCCAGCCCCATTCACGTCTTTATTGGTGCAAAAATTTCCCATCCAGGGTCCACTCCTAACTATGGCCGTGGCCGAGGCACAGAGCTCAGGAATTGCACTAAACAGCTGGGTGAGGTTTTGCCTTTAAGCCAATCTAAGAACTGGCTAAGAGTGCCTAGCCTGTTGTTGTTGTTACCCTCTCTCGCCTGCTCCACACCCAGATCTGCCTGTTGGTCTCATCACCCATGATGTCTCCTCTTTCAGACTGCAATGTCTGGGAGACAGAGACTTCCACATGTTTGTACAGCGCCTAGCACAACAGGGCCCCAACCTGGTTGGTGCATAGGCACCACTGCAATATAAATGGTAAATAGTAATAAAAAGAAATGGACGTTCCCAAGATAAACTGCATCTGCGTCTCACTGGGTACGGTATCTTTATCCCAAACACTACGTTTGGCAAGTAGATCTGTGTTTAATGACGCTTTGGGCGTCGTGGACTAGGAATAAAAGCAAATGAAGATGCCAAGCTGATCTGCACTCTGCAGGATGGAGGTTAGTCATTCAACCACTTGTGTGGCCAAACGGCTGTTTTTGCCCTGGCATTTGGTCCAACAATGCCTGAACTTTGCAGCTGCTTCTTCAACTGGGGAGAATGAGGGGCAGAAATCTTATCCAATGGTGAAAGCAAACCAAGGGATAAAGGTCCAGTCCAGGCAGGTATGGAGGACCTTTGCTCCTAGGATCTTCAATAGGCACAGAGAGCACTCAGCACCTTGCAGGACTGAGCCTCTAGCCAACTGCCTCCTACAGAGCTGCTAGGGGAAGCTGGACATGCTGTAGTGAAGTGCAACACTCTGCTCTGCAGGTTAAAGAAGGTTTCTGCTGAGACAGGGCTAGGCAAAAAGACTAGGAAGCAGAAATTTGTTTGGGGAACTCTGGGGTGGTTTGTCGCTGACTTCAGTGGGGCCAGGATCTCACTTGTTCTTTTTAAAGAAGGGGCATGGAAGGTATTGAAAGCATCCAGAGGCCGGGTTGTACGGAGAAGGTGTACCTTGTACTAGGGGAACAGGGTTAAATGGCAGCTGCTGAGAACAAAGGCACAGGAGTGGATGTGACTCTTGGCCGCAGCACAGGCTGCGCAAGCTGAGGAGCTGATCACCTGGGCCAAGGCCGGTGCAGCATGTGGGATGGATGGTGGGGGAGAAAGAGGAAGTGTTCAGAGATCAATAGGGCTAAAGTTAGAACTCAGGAGCCAGCCCGGCAGCATAGTCTACTGTGACATGGGAACAGCAGGGCTGGTCGCCCCTATAGGGGGCCAAGTACAGGACAGGGCCTATGAGGAGAAATCTTCACAAGGTTCCCTTCAGCCCATTGGAGAGAGGGAGCTGGGTTTGTTCCCCACTGAAGCAGCTTAGGGGCCTAGCCCCTCAAACCATCCCCAGGACCCACACAGGCCTGAAGGAGCTGCTGCTCAGAAGGCCTCTGGGCTAGGTCCTGTGCCCTCTACTGCTCTCCCAGAGCTACCCCAGCTAACGGTGCTCCTGGACCCCTCTGAAAATAGGGGTTCCTGTGCATAGGGGGCTCTAGTACAGTGTTATAGCCTGAGACGGTGCCTTCCCTGGCTCTACCTCTCTGGCTGCCTCCCCTCCTAGCATGGATTCCTCTGGGGTTAGGACAGAGACAGGGGTCTAGGTGGCACCATGATGGGATGGCAAGGTCCTTGGTAACTCGCAGATCTAGAGGATTGACTCAGCCTAGAATATGTAATTCTGACCTCAGCAAACCGGATCGCAAGGCTGTTCTTCCTGCAATCGCCCATGCAGGCAAACAGGAGACTAGGCACAGATTACAGCTGTTACAGAATGTTTTATGTTTGATGATCAAACTAGCCCTGCTGAAGAGCTGCTATGGGAAGGCTGTTTCTGGTGCAAACATTGGCCTTATTGCCTGACTTATAAGGCCCCGAGTAGGGCTCTGATCTATCCATCAAGCACTAACGAGCTATGCGTGGCTCCAGGAAAGTTCATGAACTGGCAGAGGTGCAATGCAAGTCCATCATACCAGCTGGTGATTCCCTTAGTTTGGCTTGTTTCATTAGAGTAATTAATTCATGACCTACAACAATCCTAGGGCAGATCTCAGCCCTATGGAAGGGATTTTAATTCCTCCCCTTTGAACAAGCAGCACGACTTGCTGCTTCTCTCTGGGACCACAGGGTCACTGTCACTTCAGTGGCGTTACGCGTGATTTAGACCAGTGTGGGCAGAGAGTCAGGCCCTGGGGGGTATTTCGATACATCTAACTGCAGGTTCTGGTACTTTTAATGAGCTTTGCACACATGGCATCCCACGCAGTGTGAGGGAAATACAACCCTTTTGAACAATAGGGGGCACGTTTTAAATGCAATGTAAGAGACTTAGGGCCTGATTCTTATTTTCATTCCAGCCCTTTTGCACCACACCGGCTGGAATTGTAATTCATCCCCCATTATGGCCGTTTCACGCCTGGAGCGATGTGGTGGGGTTAGTGTGACTGAAAATCAGGTTCTAAAATGTCGTCATCTGTGCGGTCTGAAGTAGGAAGCACCTGTTATTTGTCATCTTTCCCTATTTGGGCTCTTGCCTCCTGAGTCTTCTAAGGATCTTTGTTCCAGTCCCCTGCCTGGAGCCATGCTAGCAGCTACAAGGAATGATTTGGAGCCTCTCTTGCTGTAATTTATACAACTGAATGAAAACGCACCTTGCTTTGTCAAGGCTTCTTTCTCTACCTGAGGTTTCCCAGCTGGCGTGGAAGCTGCCCTGCATTTGCTTTGAAAATGACACCTGCACAGCAACCGTCAGTGCTCAGCTGGCTCCCCCACCCCACCTTCGAGCAGTGCTGAACAGCTCATGCAGTCGTGCAGGGGCAGTTTACTGCTGGTTTGCAATTCCCAGGCACGTCCATCTCCAGCACTGGCGGGCTGAGCGATTGCTCGTGGCCGTTCCCAGCTGACTTCCCCGTGAAATGTGGAAAGCATGGCGCATTTAGGGAGGTTCTCTTGGGTGCAGCATTGCAGTGAGGCTTTGGGGGAGAGGATGCAGAGGCCCAGTCTGTATAGACAGCATTGGCTACTGCTCTGCATGGCTCTTTTCTGGACCTCCTATGGGAGCCACTCTGCCGTTTGCTGGTTCCTGCTGCAGCTACTCAATGGGTGATGGAGGGATTCCCCAGTGGAGTTAATACAGATCAAAACTCTATTGGCTCCCAACCACCTAGAGGCCAACCTGGAAGTTGGCCTGGTATGCTGGTGATTTCTGCACCAGTGTGCAATTACTGCCTGGTCTACCCTGCCCCACCTTTAGAACTGTGTAGGGCCCCTTCCACAAGTCACCCATGGGGGAGGAGCCGGCAGCACCCCCTCATCTGGGGGATTCTCCAGTGGAGAATCCTGCAGGCCTGGCTTTATCACCACCTTGTCCCATGGCGCATTGACAGCCCTGCCAGCATAAAGTGTCTGCACTTTGGAACAGCAGCGGCTCAGTCAGCTGAGGGAGAACAGGCCTGGCCATGCTCAGAAGTGCCCTCTTCTTGTTCCTGGACTTTCCCAGCTCCTCCGGCTGTGCTGCTGGCTGTTCTGAGAACACGGCAGCAGACCGGGCCAGGATGCAGCTTACCCCAGGGCTGGATGGCAGTGACACGTGGCAAGATCTGCTAACGCTCTAGGATGTCACCAGGACACAGATTTCCACACCAGAACAGCCTGGACTGGGCCTCGGGAGAGCTGGCTTCTATTCCAAGCTTTGCTTATGACCTGCTGTGGGACCTTGGGCTGGTCACGGACCCTCTCTGCGGTTCGGTTCCCTTTAGGAAAAATAGGGCTCGTTCTCCTTCTCTATGTCACCGAGCTGCTGTGAGGCAGAGTCTAGGAAGGCCTGGGAGGTGCTAGGGCTCGTGCGATTACTCCACGAGAGTCGACACGCCCATGGGAGTAAATAGATGGCTGTGGTTCTAGCTGGGGGGCTGGACTAGAATTTCCATGGCCCAGATTTGGCTGCGCACCCCAGCCCCCACTGTTGAAGTCTATGGGTTTCACAGACAGCAAGTGACGGCAGGATTTGCCCCCGTGTGTCCCCTAACAGATCCCCGACAGAGAGAGGCTGTGGTAGGGCAGTGCAGCCAGGTGTTAGCTAAGTGATTATGCTTCATGGCGAAAGAACTCTTTCCACTATCAGCAATCAAATCAAGGCTGAAAATGGACAAGGCAGAAGGATGCCTTGAGACATGATGAATAGCAAAGAATCATTGGCAGGAGAAACACATTGTCCTGATTGAAAATGCCAGCGCACTCCTGGTTCTGATCAGAAGCCACCATCCAAGGCCTCCCCCAGAAGTGTATTGGACGTAGTATCTTATTGCTTCAACATCATGCAAAAATATGGATCCCCGTTTCTTATTGAACACTGTGGTCTAGTTCCCCAACCCTATGAACAATGCCACTGAGGTTGGAGCAACAAGCACAAGCAAACTCCTCCATGTCAGGCATGCTAATAGTGCCCAGGCCAGGATTTCCCAAGGGATTTGAAGACACGATTCCCATTGGTGTGTCATTGAACTCCCCGAGCCACCTTTGAGAGTGCCACTCTTTCTTAATGATCAGTTTGGTTTGCCTGTCTTACAGCAATGGCAACAAAACCGGAACCTCTAATGACAGAGGCCAGGCAAGCAGTCAAAGAGCAGAGTGCTCTGTTAACAGCCTCTTTTATTGTCTTTTATGCTGATAAACAGAGCTTGGCATTTTCTCAGCCTGCTGCTGTGCTAGTCATCAGCTCTCTTGGCCCCTGGAATGTGCCTCCACCCCCCAGCTGGCATGTGGGATGAGCGATTTCTCATACTCATTGCCTTCCTCCTGTGGAAGCACGAGACAGTTACAATAGCATCAAACACATGTAGCCTGCTGAGGACCGTTCCACTCGAGGGCTGCCTTCATGCATACACATGTGGCTGGTGCACATGGCACATCACTGCTCCAGTGGGGGCCGGTATCTCTGAGCATGGACCTCCCATGGCAGCGTAGGCAGTGCTTAGACTGATACCTCCCCTCCAGGTTCTACTGCAGGGAGCAGCTGGGACTTCCTGGGTGCCCTTTCAAGGGAGCTTCCCCTGTAGGTGCTCTAAATGCACACATGCCCTAGGCCCCACATGCTTCTGTACCCTTGGCTCAGAAGGGGAATGTGCTGTGCAGACAGGACAGCTCAGGACACATGGCATTTGAGATGCTCAGCATGGTGTGCATGAGACTCACACTTTCTCTGTTGCAGGTTCTGTTCTTACCTCTGCATCAGCTGAGGTCATGCAGTTGCTCTTACCTTATTTCTAAAATGGAAGCTCTGATTAGACTGCCTAGGAGAGTAGGTGTCTGAAGCCTTGGCCAATGAGCAGGGCTAGGAATTGCACTGAAATATAAACAGCTCAGAGGTGAGGTTGGAACCTTCCCAGCTCAATGCAAGGTCTGCTAACCTAAAGGGAATTTGAAGAGTCTCTCCCATACCACAGTGACCAACTTTGCGATTTGGTGGAATCAAACTCGAGTGTGCCTGAGCCCTCTGCTCCTATTCTATGCCCCTGTCTCTGAAGGTCAGTGTTTGTAATCCCAAGCCACACTGATACATGGAAAGCATTTCCTCCTGACTAATCGTGGGGCACCCAGAATGCCAAAGGGATTAATAATTTACCACTTATTGCTCCCAGTTGCAGAGCTGTCGCCTGTCACCATGTTCCCTGCTGGCATTCATTTGCAAGGCTTGCATGAGGGCCTTGCATAGTTTGTTACCTGAGAACCGTCAGGGACGAATTCAGAGATTTCAGCAATCTTGACAAATATCAGCTGTTTTCTCAGAAAAATGCAAGGGGTGTGTGGGCTAGCTTGAATTTCCTGTGCCATGGGCTACCATCAGCCTTAGATGTGAATAAGAAAACATACTTCCCAGCCTATTTTATACACAGAAGGATCCATCCGTGAGTGCTCTTATCCAGCTAGTATAAATTGGGTCAGTCTGGCAATTACACATGGCAGAACTCATCCAATCTCTCCAGGCCTTTGCAGAGGTGGCTGGAGAAAGAAACACTCGGTCAGACTGCATGGTAGATAAAAGGAAATACTTTCTTCCTACACACAAGAAGCCTGTGGAACTCATTGGCACAAGATCTCAAGAGCTAAGCAGGACTCAAGAAAAAGGACTGTCTGTTTATACGGATGAGGGGATGTCTATAGTCACATTAGACAGAGGACAGGATACGCCAAGCTCTGCTGAGGGGGGAAGAAGGAACTGGTCATTCCATAATTGCTCAGTGGGGAGTACTTACCCCTTCCTTTGAAGCAGCTGTTGCTAATCACGGTCTGAGACTGGAGCCCAGCTCTGACCCAGCCTCTGAGAATTCGCTTCCTCCAATCTCACTGTCAGACTAACAAGGATAATGTCACTGTTCCTTTGTTGATGATTGTATTTGAATGCAGGTGTTAAGTGACCCAAGCGGCTGGCACAGGGACCAGGTAGATAAATATATAGATTTGGCTGATCTATGTCTTTATGGAAAATCGTCAGCGATGGCCTAAACCAGCCTGTGGCTTCAGTGGAGATGCTAGGTGCTGACACACCAGAAAATCAGGCCACGTAAGAGCTGCCTAAGGATTAAGGCCCTGATCCTACAAACATTTACTCACATGCTTAACTTCACACACATAAGTAGCCCCACTGAACTCAGTTGGCCAAATTCTCATTTATACTAAGGCCTCTTGCTGGCAGTAGGAAAGGGCCTTAAAATGAGTAAATTACACTTACACCCACTGAGCAGCCTTAGTGTAAGTAGCAAGAAGGTTGAATGGGAATGCCTGTGTGTGTTTGTTGCACCTAACTTTAGGTACCTGTCTTTGATGCTACTGGCTTGAGGCAGTGTGGTCTAGTGGATAGAGCACTGAATGGGGACTCAGGAGACTTGGGTTCTTTAGATCTGGTTCTACCACTGGCCTGCTGGGTGATCTTGGGCAAGTCATGTCCCCTTCTGTGCCTCAGTTTCCCCACCTGTAAAATGGAGCTAATGCCGCTGACCTCCTTTATAAAGCACTTTGAGATCTGCTGCCAAGCACTATACCAGAGCCAGGGTCCATATTTAATCTTTTACGTTCATGTAATTAAAAAAAACAAATGCAAGTTGAATGAAACGAAGAACTTTAAATGGCAAGAACAAAGGAAAAGGAGGAAGTGTCAGCTGAGTTGCATTAAGTGCATTAAAATCAGCATTAAGTCCCTCTGTGGTCCCAACTCAGCGTGAGTGCCCCATTGGGGGAGTCCGTGCCCTCCCGCACACCACTTGGCCAGATTAGGCCCCACGAAGAAGCCCATCATTAAGTTGTCGTCTTGAGTTCTTTAAAAAACAGATCAAACCCAAGTTTTAACTGAAACTTCTTGGCAGTTCTTCCTGGACAGCAGTTTTCCATTTTGTAACTTGTCTTGTAGGGGAACTTGGAGGATGCTAACTGTATTGTTCTAAGAATAGAAGTCCCCCTTTTTTTTTTCTTTTTTCTTTTTCTGTGTGGCTACAGAAACCAAATGGAGCTTGCTGCATTCGGGGAGATTTTCCATTGCTCAGTCTGTTTGAATATTTTTACCTTCAGAGTTTCTAAAGTGACACTCGAGCAGTTCTTTCTTCAAGTGCTTCCCTTCTAGCAGATCAGGTTTTGCTGTCTGGCATTTAGGCAGGCAGTTATTTCCTTAAGCTATAATAATATTCAAAGGGGATCCCAGCAGCAGCTGTGCAGCACTGCCTTGCCAGGAATCATTAAAACAAAACCTTTTTGCACAAAAGAGGGGTGTAATTAAATAGATGGGCTCACCCCCACCCCCACCCCCACCCTTGTGTGCTAAAATGCACTAAATGCAGACACTAAAGCACTCAGGTGCGCAAAGTCGGGTCTTTGCCTTGTTCCTATTTGATTCCCCTCTCTGATTTCTCTGGAGAGGGAAATTCCTCTACCGAAGATTCTCACCACCCCCAACCGAAAACAAACAAAAAGAAACAACCTCAAGAGGGCTGGGCAAAAGATACAAAGCTCTCCAAGGCGGTGGGACTCCTCCTCTTGACAACTGGCTTCTCCTTTAAATGTCTGCAAAGGCAGGTTCCAGTTAGAGTTGCTTTTGTGGCTGCTGGGGGAAAGTCTGTTCTCCTTCGGGATGGGGCACTGGCCTCTCTGGGGCTCACCGACCACATGTGCCAGTTAAAGCAGGCAGTTCCTATGCATCCTCTTTTCTGAGCATCCCACCACAGTGCTGATTTTTCTGCTTCCTTCTGGAAACCTTTCCTCTATCTAATGCCGGCTAAGAGGCCAGGTGGAGAAGGGGATCAGCCGGCACGTGTGGCTGTGAGGAGAAGGAAAGTGGAGGGGCAGGCTGCGTGGCCAGCTCTGAGGAGCAGTTGAAGCTGTGAGGCTGCTACAGTGAGAATCTTGGCAGAGTCCTGCTCCCGGAAGTGACCTGGGGGGATGGGGGATGAGGAGGTCTCCAGAAGTGGTTGTCATGTGAGCCAGCTATGCGAAATTGGAGTGGATTCCTTAGCAGAGTGCCACCTGCTTGGGGTCTGAAGACAGGAGGGCAGGAGTGTTCCTGTGCATGGAGCCGGTGAAGAAGGCCCCCTGATGTCTGCTTTGCTGGTGGCCTGGGCTGTGCTCCTGCACTCGGGGTTCACCAGCTACCTGGCCAGTGGAGGGACGTCATGGCAACATTGCACAGGTAGGAGCAGCTTGACATGGGGGTTAGTACAAGTTGTTTGATAAGCAATTATTAGCCATCTTGCAGGGGGTGGGGGGATGGGGGAAACTGGTTGTGGAGGACCTTGCAACCCACCTCCCAGCCTCTGCACTCAACGCTGCCCTTCCATATCTGGGAGATAATCACAAACATGTCAAACATTCCTTGTCTGGAACAGCCACAGCTGCAGTCCAGGGACCCTGATGTGGAACTACACCCAGCATGGCTCAGCCATTGATGGTGTCCTCTGGCCCTCACCCTTCAGCGCTGGCTCTGACATAGGGGCGAATGAAGCTGGTGAACATGCCAGATATTTTGGGTCTGCCGTGAGAACCCATGAGTCCTGTTTGCCTGGGAATTTGATCCAGTGAAGTGGCCTAATCCACACTCAGAGGCACAGCTGGGTTTGTTTCCTTCTCCCTCGAGGATCTTGTGCTGCCCCTCTGGACAGTTTGCTTTCCTTTGGCTTGGCTTCCAGTCACTACGATCGGCGACCTCAGTTCAATGGCACTCGGAGTTTTTGGTGAGAAAAATCCCTATGCCGTAACCTATGGATGGAAATTTGTAAAAGCGGGCAGGGCATCTGACTGAGCCAGAGTTAAGTGAACTGCTGGGTCTGCTTGTGGGCTTTTGGCTCTGCAATTTATTAAAGATGACCTGATTTCTTTGCTAACAAGCTGGCTTCAGCACCATGCCAAGTATTGTGATGAATAGCATGTGCCCTGCCATTCATCTAATGACCACCACTAAAAATAAGGGAGGAAATCAAGCAGTCCGGGCTTGGAGTATTACAGCTGCCATTGACTGGGCGCTGCAGAAGATGTGGCCAATAGTTACACAGATTTAATCTGCCAGGATATGCTGTTGTCTCTGTGGCCTGTATTGCTGTAGGGGAATTGTGTGAGGGTTGTAAGCATGGGATGGAGGCAACTGCCAGCCTTCTGGATTTGCTGGTGTAGAAAAGGTGTGGAGCTATTGACAGTGACAAGGGCTTCGTTTGGACCAGCTAGAGCTATTTCAGAACCCAGCCCAAATGTCCTCCATCCTGAACTGTCGTCATAGCAACCGATCTGGGTGCTTCTCTGGCCCTCTGAGCAGCGCCATCATTAAGAGGACTTGATCCTTGCAGTCCCTGCCTCCCGGGGTGTTTGGTCCCCGTTTAGTAGGCAGGGAACCGCGACACAGGGCGGATGATATCACTTAGCAAGGTCACCCAGGAAGTCCATGGCTGAGGTGAGAATGAAAGCTGGGTCTCCCAAGGCCCTAGCCCTTCACTCATCTTTCCAGTTGGGGCTAGTTCCAATTCCTCCCATTAGTAAATCTCCCCAGGGACTCCGGAAACCCATGCTGCAAGGTGACAGCTGACAAAGACGGAGTTCGTGGTAGGGCCGTGGTAGGAGTAGGCAGGCTGTACGGGGGCATGGAAGGGGCGAAGAGTGGGCAATATATAGCACATGGTAGTGGAAGAGGAGTGGCCCTTGTGGGGCTGCCACCTTGTTCTCCTGCCTCCAGTGGCATCCTCTGCTTGCAGAAACCCATAAATACAACATGGCAGGGACAAGACTGTCTGCCCGTGCGCGGGAGGAGAGCTGCAGGGGAATACAGCTGGGGGGAATCAGGACTCAGGCAGGTGGTAAGTAGTGTGTGAGGGGGTGTACAGGGTGGGATGGGGACTCGGGCTGGAAGCTGCTTGTGGGCAGAGGGACAGAGTATGGGGAGGGGGATCTGAACCAGCACTGTGATGGAACCGAGATGGTGGCTGGGAGCTGGGGAAAGGGAAGACTGCTGAGTGGAATGGGGGTGCAAGGAGGTGAGTGGGTGTTGGGGACTGGCCATGATGATGGAGGATGGGCAGTGGAGTAGGAGCAGGACTGGCAGTGCTTTGTGCTCAGGGTGGTCCCTAGCCCCCCTGGCCGGAGACCTGCCATGGAGAGCCAGTGGGCAAAGGGAAGGCTGAGCATTTCTGCTGCACAGCAGCCACAGCTGATTAATGAGTGGGGCCACTTAGCGATGTGTCCCCATGCAGCCTAGCCCCAGCAGTGCCCCTGAGCTGTGTGTGGGGCAGCAGGGCAGGTGCAGGTGATGATGTCTGCCTCTCCCCATCCCACAGCTGGGGTCTGCCAGCAGCTCAGCCCAAAACCCCATTGGCTTCTTGCTTCATGTGCATGCTGAGTTTACAGTGTTGGGTGCAGCCAGGCTGACACTGGGGTGTTGGGAGTCTGGAGAGCGGGGCAGCAGCAGATTGTGTCTTGCTGCTACGTTAGGTGAGAGTAGCCCTGGTGGATGGTGGCTCTCACTCTTCGGACTCTGCACAGACCTGCAAGACACTGCTGGGCCCAAAAGTTCAGTGGCAACACCCTTTGTAAATGCCACCATGGATCCTGATCTGCCGTGCTTTGTAGGTCTTGTATGAGGCAGGGCTTGAGACGTGTGCCCATGCCATTGAGCCCATATGTGCTGGTTCAGGTCCACACACTGGGAAGAGGTTTGAATCCCTTTCTGGACAGGCTGTCCCTGGGATCCTTTGCCGTGGCACTGTTGTAATTAGTCATCTCTGCAAGGGGAGAGTCAGGGCTCATTGTGAGCCCACAAGCCTGAGCCTGCTGCGTATAATAACAGTGCAGAGTGTTTATCATCTTTAAGTGCTTTGCAGGCACTGAACACCCCTCCCAACAGCCCCGGGAGGTACCTAAGTAGGTGCTATTATCCTCACTTCACAGCTAGGGAAACTGAGGCAGAGATTAAGTGTTTTGCCCAAGGCCACAGAGAAGTCGGTGTCAGAGCCAGGGTTAGGCTCTGTTCCTGTTGCTCAGGACCAGGTACACACTCTTGCTTCATGATCATCTTGGAATTGGAGTCAGTTCTCTCCCTGCCGCTCTGACAGCTAAAGCAAGGAGCGGCGGCTGCATTCACAGTGTGCTCTCTGAGCGGCTTTGTGACACACTTCACACAAGGCCTAAATGAAAACACTAAGAACAGAAGGGTAAGGAAAGCAGCCCTCAATACCCAGGCCCTGCCCACACAGCGCCAGCGTCCTTGCAGGGAATGGGTAACACGACCCAATTCGTATCGCAATATTGCAGGGTGGATGTTTCTAATTGAAGAGATTGCCCCAAAAATGACAGCTGGGAGTGGGAGCAAGGGCTGTGTGGTCAGTGCCGCCGCTAGAGAGCAAAGCAGGATAGGGTGGGGGATAAAGGAGAGAGAACAGGGGCAGAGTTGCAGGGGTGCTGGCGCAGGCTGGTAGCACTGCGATTTGGAGAGCATCTTCTGGTGAGCTTGCTGTGCTCTGGGTGCCGTTTTAGTGCTGCCCCTCGGATGCTGGGGGAGCTGCTGGGGGTTCCCATTCACAGAACCTTCTCCACAGCTCTACTTCCACATATGGGGCACAGACCCCGAGGGGCGGCAGGGGCAGAGATGGGGAGGGGGCTGGGAGGAGACCATTTTTATGCCAGTGTTATGTCACTCAGCTCTCAAAGGGTTTGATGGTCCATGGAGGTAGGTGTGCATCTCAGCTGGGGGAGGAGGCCTAGCAGGCAAAGGCCACACTCATTCACTGTAGCGCTGTGACCAGTAAGCGAAGGACCTCAGCATAGGGTGGTACCCTCACCTGCAGGACCTGCCCTGAAGCTGGGCTGGGGCCAGTGCCTAGGCCAAGGGAAGGACATGGGAGCTCTGAGGGGTGGTGCTCAGAGGAGTGAGCTGGAATGACACCCGTGGGAGGCAAGGGACACTGCTTGGAGCGGCGGAAGCAGGGCAGGGAGCTGGCACCCAAGGGCTGGGAGTGGTGCTGGCGGTGCCCTTCCTGGAGGCCGGTTCTGCACCCAGCTTGTGTTGCGTTTTTGGTCTGAAATGCCCGGACTGGGGGAGAGAAGGGAAGAGGAGGAACAGCGCATAAAGGGTGAATCAGCGGAAAAGAAATGGGGTTTCCTAGATATATCCCTGGCCCTAGAAATATTTAGCTGGCTCTCCTCTTGGTCTGTCTCATGGTGGTTTGAGCTCTTGGTTGGGCAGCTCTGAGGTGCTCAAAGCAGGCTGGGAACTGGGTTTCCTGGCCCATGAATGTTTCTGCGATTTCAGGTTTTCTTGTTCTCCGTCAGGACGGAAGCGCGAGCTGAGCTGGGCCAATAGTCCTGTGATTCAGGCCCTTGAACCTGGTTCCTGTCACTGTCTTTCTCTGGCCACAGATTCCTCCCTGGCTCTGATGCAAATTTAGTCCAGACTGGTGCATTCCTGCCAAAAGATTGTTCTGACAAACTGGCATTTGACAAGGAGATGGGGGGGTTGGTTGGGGGGCAGGGGACTGGCTGGGGCCAAAAGCCAGGGAAGGGATAGTGGGAGGAGGCTGAGATTGGATGAGGAGCCCAAGGAGGGAATCTGGGACTGGGAGCTGGGGGAGGGGAAAGACTGATTGGGCCAAGAGTTGTGAGTGGGGAACTGGGACCAGCTGGGCAAGGGGAATGGGATTGGGATGTAGGGGAGGGATAGCTTAGTGGTTTGAGCATTAGCCTGCTAAACCCAGAGTTGTGAGTTCAATCCTTGAGAGGGCCACTTAGGGATCTGGGGCAAAATCAGTACTTGGTCCTGCTAGTGAAGGCAGGGGGCTGGACTTGATGACCTTTCAAGGTCCCTTCCAGTTCTAGGAGATTGGTATATCTCCAATTATTACCTTTATGTGAAGCCTGAGATTGCAGACTGGTCCTGGGTAGGCAAGGATAATGGGACTGAAAAAAGGAGCCAGAGCTGGGACTGGGACGGGGACAGGGCAGAAGGGGAAAATGGACAGAAGAGCACACTCCCCTCCAGAGCATGAAATGGAACCTCAGATGCCTATGAACTAGGACTGTCTGTGAAACCTACAGACATCCAGATGGCAAAGTGCGTGTCTTGCCCCCTTTTATGCTGGTCCACACAGAGGATAACAACCTACTACTTCTCTCAGATACTCTGTTAGCTCGAGCGACAGAGCTCTGTGCAGTGATATAACGGTTCCAACTCTGCTGATCAATCAGTACTATGCCACAAGATGGAATTTCTGTTTTTCAGTTTGCTTTGTTAAAAATCTAGGAAATGACCCACAAAACAACTATGTTAAAAGCATCTGATTAAGGTAGCTAGGTCAACTTTAAGTTTGCCTCTGCAAACTTAATTTGGCCCTCTGGGGTATATGCATTATGATACAGTTTTTAATTACATGATCACCTCCTATTTTTTCCACAGGACCCCTACCTCATTCAGGGCACAGGACGGAGTTGCTCTGGGGATGAGTCGTGGCGGTATAGTGAATGAAGCTTTTGTCTGTAGGCCCTGTCTCATTTGTTGCAGAGACTGAAAGGTGATTAGTGAACGAGGCAGGGGTTTGCAGGTAGAGAAAAGGAGGATCTCATGTTCAGGCAGTGGAATGCTGCCCTGGAGAACTGGATTCTGTCCCTGCCTCTGTCACAGAATTCCTAGGTGTCTCAAATTGAACCCCACAAATTAGTGGAAACTTTTGACCTTAATCACTCTGTGCCTCCGTTTCTCAACTGTAAACTGGGGATAATACCACCCCCATCATTTCACAGGGCTATTTCACAGCACTTGGATACTACAGTGATGAGGGCCATAGAAAAGACCCTGGGGAGATTAATAATTGTGCCTTTAGAAAATAGTTTGAATAGTTTGCAATAAATAAGTTCTGGGGTCACACCCTGAACAACAAGGAGAATACAAATATTGAATGGCTGCTCATTAAGTGAGCACCATCCATCCTGTGCACTGAATGAGGCAGGTGTCCTGTGGAAAAAAATACTATGTGATTATGTCATTAAAGACCATACCATAATGCACACACACAAGGGGGCCACATTCAGGTTGCACGGACAACATTAATTATGGCATTTCCTAACTATTGACTTTGCAACCTTACCAATGTTCTTTTCATGCAATTATTTTGTGTGTAAAATATTTAATATTATAAAAATGAAACCTTTCAATAAGGTCCTTTTAATCTTTCCAAATCAAAACATTTTGGAATTTCCATTCTAGGAAAATTTCCAAATTTCAACTTTTCCTCCCGATTTAGACCAAAAAACAATTTGGAAAGTTCTGAATTTCCCTGGGAAAGAAATTTTGTTTTCTGGGCAGCCCTAACACTTCGATTGTCCCTAACGTGAAGAGCTGACAATCTCGCTGTTATATGTTTGTGCTGTGCCTAACACAATGAGGCCCTGAGCCAGGACTGAGGCTATGAGGGGTCACTGTAATACAACTAAGAC
Source organism: Chelonoidis abingdonii (assembly GCF_003597395.2). Classification (NCBI taxonomy): domain Eukaryota; kingdom Metazoa; phylum Chordata; order Testudines; family Testudinidae; genus Chelonoidis; species Chelonoidis abingdonii. The sequence continues at coordinate 52,366,508 of NC_133776.1, forward strand.
AGCCTCTTTCAGTGACTTGTAGTTCTTTTCTGCTCACAGAAATGAGCATGGCTGTATGCAGTGTAGGGGTAGCTGTGTCAATCCTATGATCATAGAGAGACAAGGTGTGTGAGGTCATAGCTTTTATTGGACCAACTTCTGCTGACGAGAGAGACAAAAATGTCTAGTAAAGGAGATGACTTCACCCACCTTGTTTCACAAAAATGTTCAGGCTGGTTTGAGTGCAGGTAATGTTTGCTGTCTGCATTGGCAAGCACGGCTCTAAATACACCACCACATTCAGCCAATTCCTTATGCACTGAAATGCACCTATTTTCTTGTAAGAGCATTCAGACTTTTTTTCTCTTATCTGTACAATGCTTCCACCCTAGAGAGAATAGTGTTCCTTTTTGCCAAAGGTAAGCGGTAGCTCACCAGATTCCAAAACATGAAAGCAGCCAGAGATCCAGATCTTTAAACTGACAAACTGCTCTAAACCACCCCAGCTGCTGCTCTAATCATTAATGAGGTTTTGTGTAATCACCAGCTGTGTTTTAATAATTAACAGGCCTGTAATGTGGGAGCTGAACCAAAACACAAATCCTTGTCTTTGGTTTTCATTGAAGATTGACTTGGAGGGATAGTGGCTCTCCAGCATATTAAAATCTGACTGCAAGCTATGGAAAGCTTGGGTGCAAGAACAGCTCCCATTAATACAACTTATGAAACTCCTCATTCCAGATGCATAGCCCTGTGGAAATGATCTCTGCATGATTCATCTGCACAAAGCAGCTGTGATTAGGGAAAGAATCCATGAGTTGCTACTGATGGCTCTGTAAATCCATACAGAGCTGGAAACCCAGTCCTAGGCCCCTGGTTCTTCAGCCTCAGAAGTACAGATGTCTCCCACATGAGCCAAAGAAGATCACCCTCTGCTGAGAGTTGGACGGCCACAGGAGAACATCACAGCCCAGGCCCACCGCTGACAGAAATTCTGGGCCCCAGGGCAGAATAGTCAATAGGCTCTCCACGCGTTCGCAAGTCACGCCTGCATGGATGTGGCCTGCCTGACCTTTGGGTTGTGCTACATCTGTGCTGGCTGGTGCTCAGTAAGCTATTGGCTGCGTTGCTGGACCTGCTCTTCTGGCATGGCCAGGGCTTCCACACGCCCACCTAGTAGGGTTGCCAACTGTCTAACTGGGCAAACCCAACGACCTTTGCCCTGACCCCTACCCCACATCTTCCCTGAAACCATGCCCCTGCCCCACCCCTGTTCACTCCATCCCCCCTCCCTCCGTCGCTCGCTTTCCTCCACCCTCACTCACTTTCACCAGGCTGGGGCAGGGGATTGGGGTGTGGGGTGCAGGTTCTGGGAGGGAGTCTGGGTGCGGGAAGGGGTGTGGGCTGTGGGATCGAGTTTGGGTGTGGGAAAAGGTGAGGGGTCGGGCTCTGGGAGGAGTTTCGATGTGAGGTGCAGGCTCTGGGCTGGGGCAGGGGGTTTGGCGCTGGCCAATGGGAGCTGCGGAGTTGGTGCTCGGGACGGGGGCAGCATGCAGAGACCCCATCCCCAGGGACTGCAGGGACGTGCCAGCCACTTCCAGAAGCAGTGCAGAGCAAGGGCAGGTAGGAAGTCTGCCTTTGCCCTGCTGCGCTGCTGGCGATGGCTGGGGGCCCCCTGGGCCCTTTGAAATTGCCCGGGCCCCTGGTCAATTGTCCCCTTTCTTCCTCCCCTACCCCATTGGAGGTCCTGTCACAGCATCAGATGCATACAAAGTTGGTGCATGCATTCGGCTGGGATCTTCTGTATTGGCCTAGCTTTGGTCCTATTGAAGTCAGCGAGCGTTTTACTATTGACTTCAACAGGAGGTAAGTTAGGTCAGCGGTTCTCAAACTGTGGGTTGGGACCCCAAAGTGGGATGCTACTCCATTTTACTGGGATTGTCAGGGCTGACTTAGCCTGAGCCCCACTGTCTGGGGCCAAAGCCTGAGGGCTTTGGCTTTGCCCCCCCCCCCAAGCAGGTTTCTTTGGCCCCTCACCTGGGGTGGCAGTTATCAGGCAGGCTCAGGCCTTGATCCGCCCTCCTGGGGTTGTGTAGAAGGGGGTTACGGCGCAATGAGGTTTGAGAACCCCTGAGTTAGGTCATTGCTGAGCCCACGCTCCTGTTAGGTCAGACTGTGCAGCGAAGTCAAAGCTGCCTCACTGCTAATGCAGGAAGCAGTGAAACGCTTTGGGCATCAAGCAGCAAAACATGAGATTCCATTTCAGGCTGAATTGCCAGTTATTAGATCCAAGAAAAGCATTGGGACCCTCCAGGATCTTGGCATTGGCCAAGGCTGAGCTGATAGGCTTCCATTGCCAAGGCTCAGGAAAGATGTGGCGCTGCCCCACCCACCCATCCTTGTGGTGCTAGTCTCTGGAACGATACTCTGCAGGCTCTCGCTGGTGTGGCTCCTAATCTGTTGCTCTAACATCTCCATTTTCTGCTTGGCTCATTTCTTGCCTGCAGAGGAGGTGGCCAGGTGCCCGGTTTTCAACTGGAAAGTCTGGTTGAAAAGGGGACCTGACAGTGTCCGGTTAGATCTACTGACTGGACACCCAAAGTCCAGTTACTGTGGGTGGGGGAGGTGGTGAGGTACTGGCTCATCATCTGTGCCAGCCCCTACTCAGCCAGGGACACCTTTTACCTGTGTTGGGTGGCTGCAGCTCCCAGCCCCGGCTCCACAGGCAAGTTCCTCCCCACATATGTAAGTGGGGGGGAAATGGGGCAAGAGCAGTGAGTGATGGGAAAGAGGAATGAATGGGGGTGATGTTTGGGGGCAGCGGCTGGGCCTCAGGGGAAGAGGTGGGGCAGGGCCTTGGGGGGAAGGGGCAGGGCAGGGAAGGTTCCTGCACTCCTGCGGGAGTGTCTAGTTTTTAAATATAACAAACTTGGCAATCCTACTGCAGAGTCATTTCACATGGCACCTCTTTTCTACTTGTTCTGCAAAGCTCCATGGGTTCCCCGAGGAAACAGAACAAATCCAAATATGTTGTCAGAGGCTAAAGATCCCACTGAAGTCTCTGGGTCATGTTCAGTAGTTGTGTAAGCTACTCATCAGCTGTGCATGGGTCACAAAATGCTACACCCCCCCCCCACCCTGGGGGGTAGAGGATTCTGATTGGATAGTGTTTTACTTGTCCAAATCTCAGTGACTAAACAACCTGCCAGGCCATGGAGGATCCAGCCCTTAGCACCGATTCATAGTTACACAGATGTTAAGGTCAGAAGGGACCATCCGATCATCTAGTCTGCCTGCCTGTGCAACACAGGCCAAAGGGTATCACCCAGTGATTACTGCATGGAGCCCACAATGTTGGCTGAGCTGGAGTGTGTTTCTGAGGGTGTGCCTGCACTGCTGCCAGAGGTGTGACTGCAGCAGGCATAGACAGCTAGCTAGCTCAGGGCCTGGAGCAGTGGAGAACAGGCTTCAGTACAGGTTAACCATCGAGTAATTAGCCAGGGGTCTGAGCAGGTTTGTACAGCCCACGCTGAAGAGTGCTCTCTGCACTGCTAGCCATATGTGAGCTAGCTCAGGTAGATCTACTCCAGCTGCATCATACCGCGGGACTGCGACACAGTCCTACTCACAAAGAGACAGCCGTTGTTGTCTGGAAGAAAAGTGTACCAGGTGATCTTCCTAACTGTTCACCCCCTCCCCGCCCCCAGACCAGAGGCTGTGGGGAAGGGCTGGAATTTGATGGTAGCAAGGTAGAGCTGAGTAAATTCAGGGAATGGGTGGGGAGAGACTTTCCCACAATCATTGATTTGAATTCAAACACAAATTCAGGTTCCGCCTTGTTCATGACCCTTCACAGCTGGCTTGCCATGAACATCTAAACTGCCAAGGCTTAGCGTAAATAGCAACTAAAAGCAAATGCTAAGCTTGAATGCAGGCATTTTGACTAAAAGGGAATTTTGAATTGTAATTTGTTTGAATTGTACATTTGGTGTCCCATTACATAAATTAGGGGGCAGAAATAATAGCCTGTGACTTATGATATTAACCATCATGGAGCCATATTCCAAGTTCAAATGCAGATTATTTCCAACTGAGTGTTCAAGAGCTCTTCGTATAAGGAAAATAGCCAGGAAGAAAAAAACGAGGAATTTGGTGTAATGCATGCAATCAAAAACTCTGTGATTTCTTTGCTAACCTTTTACCAGCAGAAGAAGAGGTGAAATTCAACAAATAATGTTTTCACTCATAACCCAACTAACTATTGGGTGCTCCACTAGGAACCTGGGAACTCCTCTATTTAATTGGATTATGGAAACCAAGACAAATTTGTATGGAAAATGTGTTAATTTCATTCCCTAAAATGTAACCAATTCAAAGGGAGGCTACAGCATGGAGCTGACAAATGCCAAAGCAACAAAAATGGCTGCATCCCAGAATGGTGAGAAATTGAACCTGGAATGGTAACCAGGGTCATCTCCTTGGTGCCACAGAATGCTGCCAGCCAGCCAGCCCAGCTGCTCCACAGATGAGGTTTAGGTTTCCCGAGTGCCTGGTGAGTTTTATTTCGCTCTGATCCCATGGTGCTAGTCCACGGGAAATGCACGGAGACTCACACGGAGTAGCATCATACTCAACTGTGTTTAGTTAGCCAGCTCTCTAAGCAAGGTGCCACTCCCCGGGATGAAGGGGATCAGAATCTGGCCCATTGCAGGTAGAAAATATTCACTTGCTACAGACACCTGGAGAATCTCACATTGAATTCTGGGAGTTCCCAAAGCAGGTACTAGTAAGCTCTTTGGGGCAGGACAGTCTCTTTGTTCTGAGTTTGTACAGCGCCTAGCATAATGTGGTCCTTGGCCATGATGCGGGCTCCATGGCATTACAGTAATACAAATAATGATAAAATAATAAAATAATAATATATCTTTTCCTACAAGCAGGAGCCAGTAGATACCGAAGCCAGGCAAGCTAACTGTCTAGCACAGTTCTGCTGAAAGGTATTTTCACCTTAAAAGCATCGGTGTAGCTATGGGGGGAAGGAACGTCAATGCACCAGATTCTGCGCAACGGACAGATCTTTACTCAAATGCACAACCAGTGCAAACCCTCTGGTCTGATCTGCCTTTGTTACACAAAGAAGGTTGTCAGGGACCCCGACAGCAATTAAGAAAAATTAGACCGATGGGCAAAGTTTGCTCCACAGCACGATATTTGTGAAGAGATCAAACGGCGGGTGCTCTTAACTGGCTATAATTCGGCATTGCTGGTATGGGCTTGAAGCGCTGCAGACAGGTTGTGTGTGGCCAGGCTGACGTCTGCACTTCCCAGCTGGACCCAATCAGAGGCTGTCTCCTCGCTGAGTTTTTCAGTCCGGGCAAGATACCCTGAGGCCATGTGTGCGTTGCTTTCTTCTCCAAGTAGATGTTAGTTCTTTAACAACGATGTCTAATGGCTCTGTGTGCGGGTGAGTGGGTGGGTGGATGCGTAATTAGGGATGGGCCATCTGGATTCTGAGCCCCAGATCTAAACCTGCCCCCTTGACTTGGATCTCAGTTCAGATGCAGAAACATTCAGAGCCCTTTGTGGGATTCTGGGTCTCTGAAACTTCAGAAAAGCAGCACAGCTCCCAGGACTTTCCCCTCCTTTGACTAAATTCCTGTGGGAATGGCTCCAGAGGCTTTGATGACCTTGATTCTGCACCCAAACCCCAATGCTGCTTGAGCCTCCAGCCTGAATTGTAGCATAAATCCAGACCTGAACTTCCTCAAATGCAGATGCAGGCTCTGGTTAAGGATGATTTCTAGCCTAAAACTATATCGGAATCCGCATCCCCATCGCCTCTGCCATCTCTCTGCCTGCCAGACACGCAGTGGGTGAGGTAGTGCTGTACAAAGCATTTACCAGCAGGAGTTTGGGCTGCCCGCAGTCCTCCCCAAGGTGTTCTGTGCTTCCAGGAGTGTTTGGAAAGCTGTGCTGACACTGTTGCTTGTGTCCCAGGGGGCATGTAAAGCCAGGCACCTCAGTACCATACTTGGAAGACTGTATTATACTAGGTGTGTGTTGCCCCCTAGTGGCAGCGAGAATATGAGCCCCATTGAAGGGAGATGGCTTTTATCTTGCGGGACAGTGACCAGTAGTTTCGGAAGAGAAGGTCCAGGATTCTAGATCTGGCTCCTCACCACTCCCATGCATGCTTGATTGGCTTAATCATTGATTGGTCTAGTCATTGGGCATGTTGTCTGCAGCACACAAATTCAGTGCCACGCCACTGAGCAATCCCTGAAGTAGCCGTTACAATGCCAGGATTGCAAGGGCCAATCTCCTGGGCCATAGCAGGCCTGGCAATCAAGTGCTATGTCTCAGTGGGAAGCTGGCCTGATGGGTTGAGAGCTACTGGCTCTTTAACCTGTCCCTGGCACAGGACTGAGCAGCGACTGCCCTGCAACTCAGAGCAGGGTCATTGTTTCCCTGGGGTGGGGAAGGGAAGGAAATGCCCTCTCTCCGAAGGATGGGAGTAGGGGGCTGAAGAAGGAAATAAATGTGTTTTTAAGCAGTTGTCTGAAGCATCTTACAGGTTTGGGCTGTCGGAGTGAGTCCTGCGGAAGATGGGCAGAGTGCAGGGGCGGTGCTCAAAGGCGCATGACAAATATAGTTTATCAGCTGTCCATGCTGTGTGGTACATGGATATCACCAATCCTTAGTCAGAGGTGGAGCTGAGTGTGACTTTCCCTCTTGGGGATTCTGAACGGTGTGGGCAGCATTAGTTTATGGCCAGGGATCCATGGGAAAGACGTGCTAGATCAGAGCTTCCCTGGCCACTCTGATGCAGGTCCCACAGTGGAGGGAAGGGAGAAGCTACTTTCCATCAACACCTGGTTGATTCAAAATGTATTTTATTAGAATTTTTTTTAAAAAAATGGTTTTGAATTAACCAGATTTGTTTCTGGTTCAGGACCCAAATGGAAAAATCCATTATTAGCTCAGCCCTACTGATGATCTTCATGCCATTGGCAAGTGTGGTGAAGCAACCTTAGTGACGTGGCTCTGTGATTTCTCTGGCACAGACCTGCGCCCCCTGGATATTCTCTCAGAAGTGGTTCCGACTAGTGGTGTGAGAAGTGGGATTCGGATGCTCCAAGTGCAGGGGGCACGTGGGTTTCAGTTCTCTGCATCAGCACGCCATGCCCTGAGCTTTCCGGCTTCCCAGATTTTCCTCTACTGTGACCTCTTCCCAGAGGAATTCTCCATCATCATCACCCTGAGGGTCCTCAGTGTCCCACCAAAGGTAAAAACCAACCACGCCAAGGAGAAGGGCCTGCACCAGGGCCCTGGGTGTGGGTGCCCCTCCCCTTTGGTGTATGGTTAGGATCCAAGCCCATATCCAGGCCAGAGCTGCACTCCAGTGTCTCAAGTACAAGCTCATCCTTCCTGCTTGTGAGCTCTCAGTTCACCAGTGCAATCAATGAGAAAAAAGGTTTGAATGTATAGTCGTCCATGGGCAGCCTCCACACCCCAAATGCTGACCTCAGAACTAACACTTTCCCTGCTCTTTCAGAAAAATGAGTACATCTTCACTGTGATGAAGGAGGAGAGCAACATGGTGCTGGTTGGGCTCAGGTACTCGCTGAACAAACTCCACTTCCTCTTCTGGAGCAGAGAGCTCTCCAGTGGCTGGCAGACCCAGGTCACCTTCCAAGGCATCTCCTTAACTGACAACCAGTGGCACATGCTTGTCTTGGCCGTGTCTGGGCAATTCTTCTCCCTGACTGTGGACTGCAGTATCCCCATTGATGTGTATGTATAGTAAGTGCAATTTAGGAGGACCTCCTGGGTGTAGGGCTGGCTGGTGGGAGGTGAAAGCTTTTCAGATGTGGGTGCTCTGCAGGCTTTGCTGTTGCTCTGCCTACTCCTGCCTGCTCACCCTGGTACATGTGACAAAGCAGAGAACCTGGATGCTTCCCAATGCTACACAGAGGACAGAACTCTATGTCCTGGCCCTGGCCCTAAGGCAGGGAGTCCTGGAAAGCAGCATCTTGCTCCAGTTCTCACCAGCCTGGCATTCTCAGAGGATACCCAGCAATGTTAGTAATTTTTTGGAGGACTCAGCTCTCTTCCCCAATTTTGGAGCCAGGCTCCTTGGTACTGGGGGTGACCTGCCTGCCCCAAGACGAGTTCCACAAAGGTCTCCTCAGGGGCAGGAGCACTGAGATAATCCAGATTCACAGTCTCCCCTTTTCTGTGATATTCTGCCATGGAGTTACAAAGAACAGAGCTGGCTGAAGTCCCATCATGCCGGGCTAGAGGCTTGTCAGTCACTCTGGACAGGTGCCACGAGTTGGGCAGGGCAGCAGGAGGGTACACTTGGGCAGCATTGGCAGGGTAAGCTGGGTGAGGGCGGGGAAGATGTTTTGGGAATGAGGAGGTAGGGAATGGAGAAAGGAAGGTGTCTTCTTGCTTTCATCTCCCCCCCCATTCCCCCCCAGTGCTCTGCTTCTCTGTTGTTGTTGGTCTTGTCTCTTTAGCCTGTGTTTCAGGCCAGGGATCTGGTGCTCTGAGCTATGTTGGGGCTGGCTGGAAAAATGTCACCAAAAAGCCAGTTAAAAACAGGGTTTCATTGAAAAATGATTTTTTTTTTTTTTTACCTGAGATGCCTGTTTTCAAGGAGTTTTTGAAAAAAAAATCTAAATGTTCATTTGGAAATAGCAGGGAAAGTCCCCTCCACTGAAAAAAGGGAGGGGGAGTAAAAGTGTGGGAAAGGGGGGAGCCCTCCTAAAACTGAAATATTTTTGGAATCAAAATGAATTTTTCTAAATAAAATGAAAATTTTCCATGTTCATTTTGCAATTTTTCATAGAAAAATGAAAACTCGAAACCAAGTGAAACATTGGACAAAACAAAAACTGTTCATTTTCTTTCCAATATTTTTGCAACCCCTACAAAATGTGTAGTGCCCAGCTCCAGGGTTGTTCAGTGCCCAGGGCAAGATGGATCAGCTGGGGAGAAGGGCCTTTGGGTGCTACTGCAGTATAAATGCTACATAGTAATCACCAAACCGGCTGCAGGCAGTCCATAGGCTGCTTGGCTCTGCTGTCTGGTGACTTTAGTGTGAGAAGAGTCCACCATTGGTTCCCCTTTTGAGGAGGGTCATTACTGGGGAGGAAGAGGCTCACCTGTAGCTTGGCTGGCTCAGGAGGAAGGTTCTGGGGGAGCGGGTGCCTTCCCCAGAGGGAAGGAGATAATCTGGGGCATCTGCAGTGTTACAAATGGAGAGGGAGGATTTGGTAAGTAGATGTGAAGGGGAGCAGACACAGTCTCATCTTAAGTGATCTCGCTGAAGACCTGCTTTGGGGACTTGTCATCTGAAAAGCCACCGGATGTTCTGTCCAGATCAGAGTCAACGCAGCCTGTGAGACCCAGTTCTTCCCTAAAATCCAAAGGCAGCATGTCTGTAACCGAGAAAAGGAAAGACTTTAGTGCCCATCACAGAATTACCTTGTGGAACTCTCTGCCACATGAAATCATCGAGGCAAAAGTCTTTTAGTAGGATTCCAAATATGAATAGCCAAGGCAGGATCCCAGGCTGAACTAGTCTGGCAATGCCTGTGTTTCCATTTATCTTCCTAGCAGCTGAGCGCTGTAATTACACGAATCTCCTTAGGCCAGGCAGGCCCAGGGTTGGTCTCTCCAATCATTGGTGGATGCCATGAAGTTAGCTTCTCTGTGCTCATGTGCCTCTTATTGTAATCCCTCCAGGGCCATGGATACACCCTTCCCTGCATCCTTGACCGTGAAGGGATCCAGGTTTTATGTTGGGAGCAGGAGGAGAAGGAAAGGGCTATTCACGGTAAGTGTCGCTCGTGGCGTGGGATTGGCTCGGTGTGCTCTGAGAACACTATTATCAGATACAGGGCAGGCTCTGGCTCCCCTGGGCTCCAGCTAGATAAGTTAGCAGTGGCAGTGCATGGTTGCCCCCGTCTCTGGGCCAGAAGCATCATGGGTTTGAGACACACTCTCCTCTCAGGAAGACTGGCCCCAGGTAGCACAGAGTGGCCGGGCTGTCCTTTGGGAAAGATGGCTGCACATTTCTAAGCTGAGCTCCCGAAGGTGGGGGAGGGGACCCCGATTTAAAACTCTTCCATCTGAAAAAGGCTTAGGAGCTCCCTGGTATGCTGGCCTCTATTGTCTCCCTCCCTTAAACAGCATCTAATGGCCAAGGCAGTTCCTGAGCATATATTGGCTCCCAGCCACATTGGCCTCCGGTCACTGTCCTGATAGTATCTACGCTGGGTTTCATTCTAGCTCTTTATTCACAAGCCCAGGCATCCGTCCAGTAACCACAGCCCCTGCCTGCACCATACACAGTAGAGAGATGCCAGGATACTGCAGAGAAGCCAGTCCTGGGAAACTCTTTAGTTCTTTGCAGAGTTCTTTGGATTTCCCTGAGGGTGCAAGGGCTTATCACACATTCTCTGGATGGCTCTGCTAATGTGAGCAAACCCTGTAGGACTGGAGCCAGGACGGACGGTGCTGATCTGCACTGTTGTGGCTTCTCCATTCACGATTGTGGCAGTTACAGAATTTTGATAGAGATTCACATGGCTGCTTCTGTTCCCTGCTGATTTATGGCTGCAAACGTGAGCACATTTCTGAGCCGAGACCGTGGGCTTCTTCCCATGAAGTCTTTGCCCCCTGTACGGAATTCAGATGGGAGGCAGCATGACCAAAGTCGCAGAACAAACCTAGAAAATCTGGGGTCACTTCTTAATAGGGTAGACCCCCGTCCTGCAACTGATAGCATGTGGGCAGACTGCTGTGCCAGTGTGGAGTTCCTTTATGAGCATCGGGCACACGGATTTACCCATGTGGTTCTTTTTGCAAGACAGGGGTATTACTCCTTTTAGCTATTTTTGGATGGTGCACTCAGCTTCTCCCTTAAAGACAATGGCAGATACCAGATTACTCTTATTTTTGGAACAGCCACACCAACCAAAATTCAAGCATTATTCAGTTGCCTGTTTCACAGCAGGTTACGGTTGCTGAGTGAAAACAGTGTGTGTCACCGATCCCATTAGTTACCAAATGCAAGCACTTAAGATCAATGAAGTGACTAGATAGGGGAATCGATCTGTATCTGCCTTTTGTCTCCCCTCTTGTACTTAGATTGGAAGCTCTTTGGGGCAGGGACTGACTTTTTATTGTGTTGATGCAGCACCCAGTACAATGGAGCACAGCTGCATGTTTATTACTTACATGCTTTGCACCAAGAGGCCCTGAGCAGGAATGGGGCCTTTGAGTGTTACCACAATATAAATCTCTATCAATAATACCAATCATTATTATAATAAACCTTCCATTGCCCATGTAATCAGCAACCCTTTATTCTCATAGAGTATCAGGCCAAGTTCATCACAGGAGAACAGCTTTCACCCTGGACAATGGTTTGGTGGGGTTTTGTTGTCTCTGTTTTTGTCCCTAAATAATTTTCATTAAAAGGTGTTGGCAAACAGGGAAGTAATGTCCATTAAATGTATTTATTAACTGGCCACCAAATTTTGTTTTGTCAAAGTACTTACAGTTTGTTTGAGAATAATGGTTTCTATGTAGTTTAATAGGTGAAGCGTATAATCGTCTTGATTTATAGTGAAATGATAGGTGCATGGGTCTTATACCGGAGACTGATCCATGTGTCTGATGTAGCATTCGTTTCTTTCTTTCAAAAGGGTTTTGTGTTTTGGGGTTGAGTAAATGATGGGTGGGTAAGAACCTTGTTGCTTTTTAAAGACCGTTTCCTTGCTTGGATTAGTAGCAAAGCAGGAGCAGAGAAATCCCAAACTCATATCACTTGGCAGGCAGGAGCAGGGAAAACAAATTAGCTGGCTCCTTAGCAACTCACCCAGTCCTGTGCGTGTTTGGGTGCTGCTGCATCTGTGCTCAAAACACAGAGAGCCACAAATCCTCATGTCAAATGATAAGGACTCCCCTGGAGTTTGGGGGAATTCAGGGGGCCGGTCACTGGTGTGGGGGTAGAGGTTGTGCCCATCCTGATCACCACAGAGGAGGGCCCTCCTGGGTACCATCCCCCATTCCTGCCCAACAGCTGCAGCGTTTGACCACTCTGTCTTAGGCTGCTCCGCCCATGAATGTTCCCAGCTAACTGAGAACCACGGAGAAAAGTGTTCCCCAGTAGAGCTGGGGAAACACTGTGCATGGGCATTGCTATCCTGATGCCCTCTCTCGTTGCCAGGGGAAAGAGACATCATGGAACATGCCCCTGAGCAGGGGGTGGGGTTGAGGGGAGGTACCAATCCCCTGCCTGACTTTGACTGGTTCTCTGCTGCCCCAGAGCATGCCCAGGACATGGCACAATAGCATCAGATTAAAGGAATTTTTAAAACCTAATTGATCTTTCCCCATTTATGCTGTTTGTTCAGTCTTTGCATTTCTCTCAGCTTGGGTTGTGAAGAGCAGCTAGTCAGTTTCCCCCTGGGGCTTTCTGACACAGGTCTTGTTTAAGTTACAAACCCCTTTGTGACAAGTTTAAACCCAAACATATGCAATGGTGCCAGTTCTCGTGATTTTGTTGCTAGTCTTGTGATAGCTGCTGTTCATCAGTCTGGGACAGTTCCTCAGATTTATCACCTAAGAAGAATGGCTCAAGTGTGGGGATCTCCCTCATATCCTCTTCAGTGAAGACTGTATCTATTGGGTTTCTGGGAACTGGGCGGGCGGAAGCCTGCCCATTGCTAACAGATCCCTCCCCCAGCCTAAGGGGAGGATCTATAGGACCTCAGAACCCCACTGATTTCGGGGGACAACTAAAGAAAGAACAGGGACAGGAGTGAGGTCAGAGGGTCATAAGGAGGGAGCCTGACGGGGACATCAAGCAGAGAGCCCCGGACAGCGCCCACTGCTCCTCAAAGGTGTCAAGAGAGCCAGTGGACGCCGCCTAGAGGAACTCCACCCGGATACGTGAATGGACTAAGGACCGGAAACAAGCCCCACAGTCACAGGAGTCTCCATCGGCCAACCTCCTCTCCCCAGTGAAGACTGTAGTGGGGCAGCTGCCTCATTCCTGCAGGCCAGGGGTCAAAAGCAACCGAGCTACGCTGATAGGGGAAGCAGCCACAGCTGTGGCCAGCTCAATTAGGGCCCAGCTGGCCCTGATAAAAGGGCTGGGAACCAGGAGCTGAGGAGTCTCTAGCTTTGGAAAGAGATGGACCTACCTGCCTGGGAGCTCAGGATACTGTAGACAGAGCAGTGCTGGGGAAGGGGCAGGCTGAGCTGGGGAGCTCAGGCCTTGAGACCTCCCAGGCTGTGGCCTGATAAGAAGGCCTAGAGAGGTAGTGGGCTGCAGGAAAAGGCAGTAGGTCCAAACCCTCCTTGCCAGTGATGAGTGGTTTATAGACTGTAGTCTGCCCCAGTGAGTGGGGGCTAGATGATGACTAGCAGTAGCCACTGATGCAAGGTGGGGATAGAGGGTTGCGGGAGACCCAGAGCATCCGGTTACTGCTGGGGCAGAACTCCTGGCAAAGGACACCAGGGTCTGAGAGGACACGGGGCCAGTGGCAGGTGACACACTATCCAGCAGAGGGTGCTCTGAAGCTGAAGTTGAGCTAATTCCCAGGATGACCAGCAGGAGGTGCCGTGCCAGCGAGTCAGAGCAATAAAAAGAATTCGTTTAACTTCATCACTGCACAGTCCAGCATAACAGACAGCCTCAACCACTGAGAGCATCAAGGCTGGTATAAGGGGATGGGCTGCAGAGCCAGATTCAGGTGCATTGGCAGAGCTGTGCAGAGAAATGATCCAGTGTGGCTGGGCTTGCTATATCAGCATCTAATCAGCTGGGGGGGAACCTCATTTTCATTCCAACCCCCATGCAGCTTATTCAGCTGTGAAAGCCTAGGAGTGTGTGGGAGCTCTTTGTACATACAAATGTAAGAGCCAAGTGTGGCAGGATGGATTCAGTCTAGCGGCTGGGCACTACATGCATGGCCTAGACTACTGGGGACGGGGTTTATTTCACAGTGCTAAAAGCTGCAACACTTCTGCCTCTCAGCTTCACCCTTTCTTAGGAACTTGATGGTGAGTTCCTTGAGAGAGCAGAGCAAATAATTCACAACACATGCATCAAGATTTAGCATCTCTGCTGCTTGGTGAATATCTGTGATCCCTGGTGATTTTCCTTTAATGTATTAGTTATCCACATTTATTCAGTCAATGTTGTATTGAATTGATTTTTTGCCTTCTGAATTAACTGAGAGCCGGTCTCCCTGAGAATTTCAGTGCTCACCAGTTAAAATCTGAGCTGTGGTAGCCAGAAAGTCACATGGTATTGTGGCTGGATGAGATTGCAAGGACCTCCAAATACTTGTGGGTGGGGATTTAAAGTTAGTTTCCCCATAAACACTCATGTGTTTGACTTTGAAATTGGGTTTCTCTGAACACTGATGTGAGTAAATCTCAACTGGTTGAGTGTTTGTGGAAAGCAAGCACGTAGGGCAGCAAATGTGGCCAAAGAGAGTTCATTTAAATGTGAGAGTGAATGTTGTTGGAAAATTAGTTATCCTATCATAGAATCAAAGGACTGGAAGAGACTTCAAGTCCAGTCCCTTGCACTCATGGCAGAACTAAGTATTATCTAGACCATGCCTGACAAGTGTTTGTTCAACCTGCTCTTAAAAAGCGCTGATGATGGAGATTCCGCAATGTCCCTGGGCAATTTGTTCCAGTGCTTAACCACCCTGACAGTTAGGAGATGCAATATCTCACAGCTCTTTTCCAGAGTCAGCTATGCAGCCAGGTGAGTTATTAAAACATTAGACAGTAATTTGTTTCTCCTGTCCCTCATCTCTTGGTGCTAGTTGGATAAATGGGTTATCCTGAAACCAGCCTCATCCTTCACTGAAACAGCAACAACAAATAAAACTCTCTGCACACTCAGTGATCTATGCCTGGAGACCTTCCCTTCCTCAGGCCCACATCCACAGGCTACAAATATGAAATGAAGCATGCTTGCGACATCATGGATAACTTGAAAGCAAGAGAATGGCCTGCAGCCACCCTGTGATCACAGGGTCAGAACCATCAGCCAGAGTCCACTGAGTTGCCAATACTGGCTGCACAGGTGGAGAACTTGGTGAGCGAGTCTTGCAAAGGAGGTTGTGGAAGGGGCTCAGAGGTGGAGCACACCGTGGAGGAAAAGGATTGCTAATGGAGTCATTTCTTGCTGCTCTTGAACACAGAATCCAGCAACCTGTTGGGTGCCATTGCTGAGTCACCTGCAGGACATGCCAAGTTCTTTCCTCTGGATGGGCTGTCAGAGTTCCAGGAAATAGGGCCCTCCAGAAAATGAGGGTGTTACTGGGGGCAGGGGAAGATTTTGGTGGTTGGTGAGTGGGGACAGGGAGGGTTTGGGGGTTTGAGGGAGGGCAATTTGGGGGGTTAGTGGCTGGGGAGGGGAGTATTTGGAGGAGTTTAGGGAAGGAGTTTGGGGGGTTGGTAGGAGGGGGAGGAGAGAATGAGGGGGCTGGGGAAGAGGGAGAAAGGAGTTTGGGGGAAGGAGAGGCTAGTAGTTTGGGAGGACTGAGGTGGGAAACTTGGGCGTGAGGGGCTTTGGCTGTATTGGTGAGGCTGCAGGAGGGGCGAAGAGGCCTCGCTGTGCTGGGCCTTCTGCTTGTGCAAGGGGCTGGTGGCACTTCGGGGCCTGCCTCCCTCCATCTTTGCTGACAGAGTCATGGCCCTGAGGACAGAGGCCATTCAGGAGCTGGGTTGGGCTCGGAGTGCTGCTAGCGCAGCTCCCAGGAGGAAGGCCTTGGAGAGGTCTGAGTGCTATCCCCACATTGGGGCTCTGCCCCAAGCTCACCTTGAGGGTGACATGGTTTAAGAGCAGCCCTTGAAGGGCAGGGCAGTGGCTTGGCCTGGGTGTCCCTATGGGGTTGAATGACAGCCTTTTTCCCCATACAAGAGACCAGGGCCTGAGGCGAGTTGCAGGAGTGAGTGGGGCAGATGTGTGGGGCTGGACTGGGAATGGGCAGAGCACTGACTCCACTTCCCCTTTTCTGGCCAGTGCAGAGAGTTGGGGAAGTAATTTGTTGTTGAGACGTACCAGCAGTAAATTACCATCCTCTGTGAGCAAAGGGAGGGACCTGAGCTCATACGGTGGTGCAGCAAGGACATAATCCTTCTTCTGTGTGCCATGATCAGGTCTGTATTTCAAGCTGCTTTTACTTTGCCAAGCCATTGGCAATAACATCAGGTTAACTTGTGTGTTTTCTGAGAAGTGGGCATGGTGAATGTCCAGAGTGACCTAGGCAAATTGGAAGATTGGGCCAAAAGAAAGCTGATGAGTTTCAACAAGGACAAGTGGAGAGTCTTGCATTTAGAATATCAGGGTTGGAAGTGACCTAAGGAGATCATCTAGTCCACCCCCCTGCTCAGAGCAGGACCAATCCCCAGACAGATTTTTACCCCAGTTCCCTAGATGGCCCCCTTAAGGATTGAACTCATAACTCTAGGTTTAACAGGCCAATGCTCAAACCACTGAGCTGTCCCTCCCCCTCTCAGGAAGGAAGAATCCCATGCACTACTACAGACTAGGGACCGAATGGCTAGGCAGCAGTTCTGCAGAAAAGGACCTGGGGATTACAGTGGACGAGAAGCTCGATATGAGTCAGCAGTGTGCCCTCATTGCCAAGAAGGCCAATGGCATATTGGGCTGTATTAGTAGGAGCATTGCCAGCAGATCAAGGGAAGTGATTATTCCCCTCTATTCAGTACTGATGAGGCCACACCTGGAGTATTGTGTCTAGTTTTGGTGGATTTTGTAAAGGCAAGGGGACAGTTGCCTGTGGTCATTCTTGGTCCCTAATTTGGCAACGATGTGATGATGGCTCTAGAACTGCTGTGGATGGACATCTTGGAAAGCTAAGATGGTATCATTAAACTCTGATCCTTGTTCATGAATCACACCCACTCAGACTGCAGGAGTTTAAGGGAAATTCAAACCACAGACCATCACCTTTCATTCACCATGACCTGCAGTCTTGATAGATTTGATCTCCCTAGTTTTTCTTCCTCTCTTTTCAGGGCTTGTTAAGACAGCTAGTCCTGTTGCCAGGATCTGATGCTACCTCAAGGATGTGCACTAACATGAACTTTAAGCTAGCCATGCTCTCCATCCCCCCAGTACTGCAGGATCTCCCAGTGAAGCCAGCGAGCAATGAGGTGCTGAAATACCCTTACGGTCAGTAACATGCAACTGATAGTTCACGAGGTGCTTCACCATCATGCATTAGTAGAACATTAGAGCAGAAGCTTATTGCTGCTTTCTAACTGCTCATAGCCTGATGCTAGTCTGATGGGAAAGCCAACCATGGTGAGCAGACTGCATAGCAAGAAGGCAAGAGCTGCAAGGTGTTTTGCATCTCAGGGGAAGGAATTTTTGTCTTCCATTGATTTTATCCTATTGTTTTTCTTGGAAACTTGCAGAATCAGTCATGGAACAGAGCAGTCTTGAAGGTATTTCCTATCATGTACCTGTGCCAGGCTTGGAAGGAATAGCTGTAGCTCATCTCCTTTCCCAGAACAACACTTACATTATCTTGCATATTGCTGTTAGCTATTTCCCTAAGCAATTTCCTGTCAGTACAGTATAGGAAGAATCTTATCTCAAGACAGTAGAATATTTAGAAGAAGGATAGTACTGTGACTAAGGTAAGGGGCCTGGGCAGCAGCAGATCTAGGTTCTTGTTCTGCTACGAGCTTACTGGATGACTTTAGGGAGGGCATCTTCCTGAAAAATGAATGGCATGTTGATCAAAGGTTTTGAGAGAGACAAGGGTTAAAAATGAAAGTTTTTTCCCCTTCTGAAGGTTTTGTTTGGCTTGTCATAACTCCAAAATGGCTTGGCCCAGAAATGACTGGTTTGGTCTAGTCTATTGGTCTGGGTAAGAGTTGATACTATGGAATAGTCTTAGGATGGGGCATATGGAGAGGGGGCCCAGCGGGATGATGCAGGGAAGAGAGTTGGCCCATACAGCAGTCCAAAGACCCACTCCTGAAATAAATCCAGCATTCAGTCTTCATTAGACTTTAGACAAAGAGCTCATTAAGTAGCATGGAGACAGTTCAGGCCATTCATATCCATTGTGCCGAGCTGTCTGCAGGCTCAGGCAGACAGCACTATTGTGTTTTGCATTCTGTTCCTCTGTGGAAGGGGTTTGTCAGTACCATAATAACTACCACCGTAATTTTTTTTTAACATGAAAGCTTAGGCTAGAGTCCAGTTCTGGCAAGGGGTGGATTGGGTGGCAAATTCTGCAAAGCCCTGTCAATAAGGAAGCGGGTTTTATCCATTGGAAATAGCATGAGAAGCTGCATTTCTGAGTCTGATCTTTGTGGTACATGTCAGTTTGCAAAGGCCACTTCTGAGAATTGCTTGGGAGCAAGGCAGTGCCCTCTGAATTGCAGATCAGCTAGTGAGAGGTGTCCTGGGGATATAATGCCTCTAATGCACATTAATATTCTCATAAGAGCACTGCTGTGTGGAGCTCCGTGGAAACAGGTCTGGGCTGGTCTCTCTTGCTCAGAAAACAGCCCAGCGTTGCCCCCTATGCAGTTATTCTAAGTACTGCTGTGGTTCTATTTCCTCTTCAGGCTAATTACTATCATTCTAAGCATAGCGCAGCTTCTTCCAGGGCTTGTAGCATGTGGAAGGATGATGGGGTCTGGGCTCTTTGTGTCCTCAAAGGGAATAGAGCGGGGAGCTCACTCTGGAATTCTGGGATGAATCCATTAGTAAGTCTCCATGCCTGATTCTCCTCTGGTTCATGCCAGTGTGATTCCTCAGATGTCAGTGAGTTACTCTTGATTTGTACCAGAGTAAAAGCGAGGAGAATCAGGCCCGAGTTTCGGGAGTCACTGGAGAGCAAAGGAGAGCTGGGCATTGAGAGCAGAGGGATCTGACAGTGCTCTCTGTGGCCTGCAGGGTGGTTGTGGCAGCGGGTGATGTGAGCCAGAAGGAGGAGAGAAAGAGAGAGCAGTTCCGCCCCACCAGCCCAAATAAGAGTTAGGTGACACTAGGTTCTGGAGAGTTCCGCAGTAAGCGGCTCAGAGAAACTGAACTAGCAGCTGAATTGAGAACAGCTCCCATTTCCCTGGCAGACTCTCCATCTCAACTGCTTTCATGGGGAAATGGGGAGACTCAGCAGAGAGAGGGGGTGTTATGTTTTGGGGGGGTTGGCTGGGATAGTAGAACATCCCCCTCTCCCCCTGCAGCGTCTGGGCTCAAGTGTTTAATTCCAGTTTGTATTTATGCTCCAGTCTCCCTAAGGGTATGGCCTGGAGTGTGATCCTGGCTCTAGGAGACATACACGGGCTAGCCCTGATCAGTCTAGCATGCTGAAAATAGAGACTAGCCATGGTGGTGCGAGCAGTGCGACAGGTTAGCACCTTGAGTGCATACATGCCCTAGACTGTAGGCCCATACTCGGGTCAGCTAGCTCTTCTTGCTGCTCACACTGCTGTGGCTACCCTCTACTTTTAGTGCTCCATCTCAGCTAGCACGGGCATGTCCCCTCCAGCTGGGGATCATGCCCCCAGCTCCAAGTGTAGACGTCCCCTAGACCTGACTTGGATAGGCTGCTTGTCCCCGTAACAGAATAACAGATACCAGGGGGAGAGCTCGGAGTAGAGGGAGAAAATTTAAAAAAAAGAAACATTTTTCCACTTTAAAAACATATGGAAATGAGGCAATGCATAGTGATCGATATGCAAATTAAGCTCGTGTACATTTGTATGATATCTACAAATTTCTGGACCTGAGGCCTTAACAGATATGGAATCGGTTAGGCCCTCGGAGCTCTGCAGCATATTTGCTGAGTCTGGCTTTTTCTTGGAGCAGTGCCCTTGCTATTGCTCCTGCAAAGTGGACATGCAGTCTCTTTCTCGTGAGTGAAGGCCCCATTCAGCACAACACTAAAGCACATGATGACATTAAGCACAGCCATACTCTAATTGACAGGAGGGGGCTACACTGACGTACTTCAAGTTAAGGGTGTGCCTAGGCGCTTTGTGGGGTGTGGGTCCTAAGCCATGTAACCCACTGTGATCCATAGGAGTCTCTATCCAATCCAGGCCACCCTACGCTATACACTCAGGCAGGGCAATGTGCACAGTGGGTCTCCATTTTTAATGGTCCGATTTAATCTTTCATTGTATCGAGGGCATTAAAGGGACCTGTTTGCTTTTGTTTTGTGTTCAGAGACTGACATGAAAGTGACTCTGGGATCCCGACCTCCCTGCACGAAGAATGAAAAGGCCCAGTTCTGGTTTAACGCTTCTCGGAAAGGCCTCTATCTATGTGATGGGAGTGCATGGGTCACCATGCTAGAAGGTAAGGGATCTGTGACCGGTGGATAGCTCTGCCATTATGGCTTACTTTGTTGCTCCTAGTGGTAGAGATTTAGATTGCGAGTTCTATGGAGCTTAGACTCAGTCTTCTCATCTGGGAGCACCTGTGACTGCTCTGACACTCCCCTGGACACACCTTATGAAATTAAGATAAATGTTATTGAATTAAGTTTAATACCTTGGGATCTATGTATTAAAAATGCAAGTGTAAATGTGTTATTGTGGAGCTTCTACAGGAGACTGACTAGTGCAATCTCTGGGATGGATTAGGAACTTCTGAGGACTTTTTGGGTACCAGAAGTGTGAAGTGGAGCTCCTAGGAAATACGTGAGGTGAGCACATTGCAACACCTCACCTACATACTCAGTCTTTGAAGCTTCGTCCTGAGGGGGGCACCTGTTGTTTGTTGATCACCTGTTACATGCGGGCAGTTCAGAGAGACAATCTGGATTCTCTAGAGACCAACAGACACAGAAAGGACCTCACGGAAAGATGACTCAGGGCCTTCTCCCTGATTCAGCAAATCAGAGGGCCCCAATCTTTAGGGTTGGAAAGATTTGACCATCTGAGGCCTCATAAGACTGGGTGCTGGTTCTGAGCTGAGGCTTCTGACCATAGAAGAGACTGCTTTGTGGGGTGTGAAAGAACTTCTCCTGCTATGGTGGAGTTGGAGTGACCTCTGGTAAGTTTATCTGCATGCACATAGGTTCTCTTATTGTTTTTAATATGTTTCCTCTGGAGTGCTTTTACCCAAAGAATAAATGTGCTTGCTTAGGAAGAGCTGTGTGGTAGCTTAATTGTGATCAGAAAACACTATTAGTCCCTGGAAAGAAAGCAAGCAGGTGTGCTCAGACAGATTGTCTTTTCCTGGGAGTAATACTGGAATAATTGCTGGGAACTGTTCAGCCTGAAGACACCCTGTTCAGGAAGAAAAGAGACACAGGTCTCCACCCAAGAGAGGTGATGGCTGGGATGCTGGGGCCCCTTGCTGTACCACTGAGGGGAAACACAGGTGCAGTTGCCCTGAACTGTGACAGCACCTAACATATATTTGGTGCTATATGAATAATAATGATTATCAAAAGGTGTAAGTATGGCAAGATGAGGTGTTTTCTCTCTTTGTCTCTTGTGTGGGGTTGTTCTTTGCTAGTGGGTGTGTGAGATCTCAGCAGAGGTACAGAAAGATCTTTTCACTGCTTTCCTGCCCTCATTTTTCATTGTATGTGTGATGGGTTCAATCACAGAGACTCCCCTTGAGACTGTCACTCTATGAGCTGGGATACCACTGAGAACAACCCTCCTGCAAGAACAGGGTGCCTCTCCACTCCTGTCTTGCTGAGTTAGACACTCCAGCACAGACCCAGAGGTTGGACCATGCCTCTCTGCAGTTCACTGAAACTGAGATTCACTCAGCCCAGGAGCGTCTCTGTTAACAGGGACTTTTCCAGTGCCCAGTGTTCAGCCTTTCTGGGAGCCTGTACCCCAGATAAATCTGTTTTACTCTGTATAAAGCTTATACAGGGTAAATTCATAAATTGTCCACCCTCTATAACACTATAGCACAGCTGTTTGTTCCCCCAGGTATTAATCACTTACTCTGGGTTTATTAATAAACATGTGATTTTATTAAATATAAAATGTAGGATTTAAACTGTTTCAAGTAATAACAGACAGAACAAAGTAAGTCACCAAGCAAAATAAAGCAAAAACACCCAAGTCTAAGCCTAATACATTAAGAAACTGATACAGGTAAATCTCACCCTCAGAGATGTTCCAGTAAGTTTCTTTCACAGACTAGACTCCTTCCTAGTCTGGGCCGAATCCTTTCTCCTGGCACAGTCCTTGTTAGTTCCAGCAGACATCTCAGGTGGTAAGCAGGGATTTTTTTATAGCTTTGGCACAAGCGGGAATTTTTGTCTTGTGCTTGTCTCCACCTTCGCCTCATCAATGGAAAAGTACAAGGATTAAGATGTATTCCAGTATTATGTGACATGACCACATGTCAGTTAAGACCCCTAGGGTATGGCTACACTTGGAAATGTGCAGGCTGGGAGTTACAGCTGTGGTCGTACAACTGTGTAGGAACAGCGCTGCAGTGTGGCCACACTGACAGCTGCCAGCGCTGCAGTGTGGCCACATTTGCAGCATTTGCAGCGCGTTGGGAATGGTGCATTGTGGGCAGCTATCCCAGCGTTCAAGTGGCTGCAACGTGCTTTTCAAAAGGGGGGGGGTGTGACAGGAGCGTCGGGGGACAGAGAGAGCGGATTTTTGGAGCAGACACTGTGACAGCTCCCTGCCTTGCAAGTTCAAAAGCGGGGGGTGGGGTGGAGTGTGACAGGGAGCGTCGGGAGACAGAGAGAGCGGATTTTTGGAGCAGACACTGTGAGCTCCCTGCCTTGCAAATTCTGGCCATTTTCCCCCACCTCTCTCTCAATCACTCTTAAATGTAAAAAGGCTTCAGACCAGATAAGCACGTTCTCCGACGGACTCCCTCCCCCCCGCCCTGCTGTTTGTCTCCTCAAGCAACAGCTGTGAACATTCCAAAGCCTTGGCTCGGCTTGCTCGCTGGAGCAAAGAGCAGCTGTGTTTGTAGCTCCTGGGAGTACCTTCCGGTTTGTTGTAGACAGGATTTCTGGCATACTCTTAATACCCTGGAGGCCAATAACAGCGTGGTGGAGTGTCCACACCTGATGAGCAGCGCTGCATCACCAGCGCTGGATTCGCTACACCCGTAGCAGACCAGGAGTACAGCCAGCGCTGCAGCCAGGGAGTTGCAGCGCTGGCTGAGCTTTGTAAGTGTGGACACCGAGTAAGTTGCAGCTCTGTAACCCCCTCACCAGCACTGCAACTTGCAAGGGTAGCCGAGCCCCTAGTCTCCATTCTTCCTGGGTTGGCCCACAGGTACACAGGAAGGCTTGCAGGTAAATAAACCATTTACAACCAATTGTCCTAGTCAATGGGAGCCATCAAGATTCTAAACCACCATTAATAGCCCACTTTCACATAATTACAATAGGACCTCAGAGTTGTACTTCATATTTCTAGCTTCAGATACAAGAATGTTACATGCATACAAATAGGAGGAATATAGTCAGTAGGTTATAACCTTTGTTTTGATAATTTACAAGAGACCTTTTGCATGAAACATATTCCAGTTACATCATATTCACTCTCATAAGCATATTTCCATAAATCATATAGAGTGCAACGTCACAGTATGGATGTAGATTCATCCTCTGCCACTGCTCCTCTGGTCCATCTCTAGATTGTCTGGATCTCCTGAAAGAAATAGCTAGTGAATTATCCCATTGCACCACCCAGCCTCTTTCCCCACTTATACAGACCTCTACTGGTGTTAGGTGATACCCCTCAAGCGACGGCTCATTGGGTTGTTTTCTTCCCCTATTGCCATTCTGGATGGTGCTAATAATCCACCAATCTGGGTTACTCCTTTTTTGTTCTGATTACAGCTGGTCAGAATTTTTCCATCCAAATGTGGGGTTTTTGGACAGAAAATGCAGTTTCAACTCCTGGGTGAAATTTTTCAGTTTTTCCTGACGGAAAATTAAAATAGATTATTTTGTTTCAGGATGGTTCAATGCAAATTGAAATATTTTGATTTGCTGAACTGAAATGTTTCTTTCACGTCAGTTCAACATTACATTTCATCTTCCTATGGTGGCACACTGCTTCATGGGAGTTGTAGTTTGGATGCCTGATGTCCCCATTCTTCCCTAGTCTCCAGGTCTCTGGCTGGACTACATCTCCCATGATGCAACATGGTCTCCTCTTTGATTTAGCACTTGTCTTCACTGCAGTTAACTCATGTTCTAACTTGAGTGTTGCCCTGAGTCCCATCTACAAACAAAACCACTTTACTCAAGTCTGATGGTGATTTTAACGCCAGTTGTCTAGCCCGCCAGGGGGTAGAGACTAAAGCTTGAGTTAGCTGCCAACATTACCACTCTGTAGTATGAATACAGGCTAGTGCCACTCAAGTGCCGCTAGTCCTCCAGAGCCTTCGCACAATTCCCCCTGTTTGCCCAAAAAGGACAGACTAGTTCTCCACAATTTACTGGGAAAAGATTCATACAGTAACTGACCTTAGTGCAGTACAGAGAACCACAGAATGGGTCCCCAGAAGTTTTAGCATCATACACAAGTGAGTGCAGCACTAATGTGGACACAGAAGCTAGCATGTCATTTCATAGCATGGCTACTAGTTTCTCACTCAAGCTAAGCTAACTCAAGGGGAGTAACTTAAGTGTAGATCATTTGAGTTAACTCTGCAGTAAAGACTGACCCTGAGTAGCATGGTGCATCATGGGAGTCATACGACTGCAGATATAGTCACAAGACATTTTGAAATTTCTGAATCAAAATTCTTCTAAACTTTTCGTTCTGCAAAAAAGAAAAGGTTGAAATTGTGGCATTTCCCCCAGAATGGAAATTCTGATTTTTCACTCAGCTCTATGCCTGAATCTTCCCTTTAGAAGTCTATAGTGACTCAGTTTGAGGTGTAGAATTATAAGCTGGTTATGAGGTAAAAACCAGTACAGCTCTGTGGATGAGCTGCTAAGAAAGCTTTATACAAGTAGGAAACTATCTGGAGTTTTGAACCATTCAGCTTTAAACTTTTTCATAATTTTTAAACTACTGAACCAATTTCAAACCTGGTTTGTTCTGTAGATTGCATAGAGACTTAAAAATCAAGCCAAGTTTTAAGAAGTTATGCACTGTTATTTATTGTAAGTCAAGTCCGATCAGAAATCCCAGTTTGCATTCTATTATATTTTATATTATTTGGTAAATAATATATAATGATAAAAAGAGGGATCGTGTTTTATGGCATAAACACAAGTTGTCAGAACTAAGAATGGGCTTTTATTCTTACTCTGTACTTCCTGACTTCTGATTTCTCAACCTTAATGTTGCATCAGAACTAGTGTTCGTTGGTTTTTGGTTTTCAATAGAGATAAAATGATATGACAACTGGAATATTAAAAGACCAAAGGTCAGGCTTTCACACCTATTCAGCATCTGGTTGAAAACTGCTTGACTTCTTGGTAGTAGGAAAACTGATCTCTAGAACTGCACTGCATAGGGCACCAAACTAGGGTTCAGTGCACCTGGTTTCTATTCCCAGCTCTGTTATGAAATGGCTTTGGGGAAGTCATTTCAATTCTGTGTACCCAGGGCTGATGGAGGGTGGGGAACTGGTACAAATTACCGGGGTCTGGCGGTCCGGAAGGGGGTCTTGGGCCTGGCTTCCCTGGCTTTGTTGGCCCTGTTTCGCCGGTCCGCCCTTGCTGGGGGGCCTGAAAAAAAATTTTTCACCGGGGCCTGAACCCGCTGTCGGTGGCCCTGTGTGTACCCACCTGTAAACTGGACATGGATTTGACCCCATCACTGCAGCATAAAAGTACCTCTCAATATTTAGAAATGGCAGCAACATTTATCTACTTCCTGCCTTCCACTCCTGCAGGAGAACTAGCTCAATTAGCTGTTTGTGTGTCAGTGGGTGGGTTGTGTGTGAAGAACTTACTGAGTGAAGGCAAGTTCAATCATTGTAATGAGACTCACCTGCCTTTATTATGCACGTTGAGATCTAAGATTGAACAATGCTATGTATTAAGTATTAAACAGTTCTGTTATGAAAGAGGTCTTACATATAGCTGAGGTCTGCACAGTTAAGAGCTTTAAAGAGCAAGTGAAAAATAATGGTTGCAAAATGCTATGTACAAAATATTATTAAAAGGGGTCAGTTGTAGGGGTGGGACTGGAACTTCAGCTGCAGACTCAAAACCTCCCTGTGCTCTCCTTTAAGCCGTGTGATTTCAGTGAAGTCTTGTGGTTGGGGAGAAATCAGCTTTTAACATTCCTTGCATGCATAAATGCTAAGTTTTCTTTTTTCCCCCTGAGGATGCTCCCCTATACCCTGCCCCAAGGCCCCACCCCCGCTCCGCCTCTCCTCACCCCTGCTCTGCTTCCTCCCCGTGTTCCGTCCTCTCTGTCTTTTCTTGACCCTCTCCAACCCTTTCCCCAAGACCCCGCCCACTTGCTGCTCTTCACCCTCCCCCAAGCACGTCCCCCAGCTGCTGAACAGCTGTGGCTGGTGGGTGCTGAGCATCCATGATATTTTTTCTGTGTGTGCTCCAGCCTATAGTCCAGGGGTTTTCACAACAAATTTTTTGGTGGCCTCAGAGTGCAACCACCAACTCTCAGTGGTGGCTGCACTGATACTTTTTTCCTAAAATACTTAATTAACTTTAAGAAAAACAATTAAATATGCACAGATTTACATCCAAATCATTGTCATTTATAGTTGTAGGGTTTTTTGGCCGAGTCAATAACAAAAATAATGCTGTATCCCCCTCAGGACCAGCTCTAGGTTTTTGCCGCCCCAAGCAAAACAATTTTTGGCTGCCCCACCAGTGCTGACTCCGCCCGCTCCCCCCTCACCTCCAGCTGGTCCGGCGCTGGCAAGGTTGGAGTAAGCTGTGGGGCTCCCAGGCTGCTTCTCAGCCCAGGGTCTCTCCAGCCAGGGCTTCTGCCTCCAGGACGGGCCAGAACCTGGGAGGGCAGAGCTGGGGGATCACCCCAGCATGGGGCTGAGGGACTGGGACAGGATAGTCTGAGAGGGAGCAGAGCCCCTGAGAGTGGGATGTGGACCCCACATGGCAGTGCCCCACCCTCTATGGCCCTGCTGCTGCTCCTGGCCACCCTGCCGCAGTCCCTGGGTGGCTCGGACCTCTTCGCCCAGCCCTGGCTGCTGCACTGGGGGGGCGGCTACCCTGCAGAACCTGGAGCGGGGCAGCCTCCAGCCCGAGTGTCCCCTGCTTGAAGCCTGCCCAGCCCAGCCACAAGGTGCGAGTGTTGCTCCCCCGCGGTGCAAACTGCAGCAGCCCCAGGGCGCCTCCCGTGCATGACATGCTGCTGCTGCCAGGGCTGGCTCTAGGCTTTGGCCACTCAAAGCAAAAAAAAAAACATGAATGACGCCCCTGAAAATGTGCCGCCCCAAGCATGTGCTTGGTTTGCTGGTGCCTAGAGCCGGCCCTGATCCCCCTTCACCTCTCCTTTCCCTGCCCCATGCAGGGCTTAGTGGGTCCTGGGGCTTGCGGTGAACAGTGATATTTGTTAATATCACAGCCAGGGACAGCTCTCTGTTTTTTCGCCGCCCCAAGCACAGCAGTCAGGGTGCCTGCAGTGGCATTTCTGCAGATTTGGCAGTGGTTCTGTGGGTGATCTCCCGGTCACGTGCCTTCGGCGTATCCACTGCCGAAGATGCGGGAGTGGCGGACCTCCTGCAGAAAGGCTCCCTGACTGCTGCCCTCATGATGATCGGCACGCCACCTAGCCTCCTGGCTTGCCGCCCCAGGCACATGCTTGCTGCTCTGGTGCCTAGAGCCGCCCCGATCACAGCACACTTAGTACTGCCCACTGCCATTCAGCCAGAGATATGGGCCAGCCCCCGGGACTAGTGCCTGCTACCACATGGCCAGAGCTTGGAGCTGGGTGCTGGAGCCAAGAGTCAGCACCTGCCATTGAGTGGCTGGAGCCAGCGCTCGCTGCTGTGTGGCCAGGGCCAGGAGTCAGCACCTGGGACCAACTCCTGTCACAGCGTGGCTGGAGCCCAGGTACAGAGCTGTGCTTTGGTGCCTGCTGCCGTGCAGCTGGGGAGGGGATCAGCACCAGCGGCTGGGGCCACATGGTTGGAGTCCGGGGCCGGTGCCCACCACCGCACTGCCGGAACTGGGGGCCAGAGGCAAACTGAAGCTCTGCTGCCAGAGCCAGGGCTTGGCACCCAAAGCTCTGTGATTGGAGCCTGTTGCCATGCGGCTGCGGGTTGGCACCTGTGGCCAGTGCCTGACACTGCACAGTTGGAGCCCGGGACTGGAGCCGAGAGCCAACGCCTGTTGCCACACAGCTGGAACCAGGGGCCACAGGCTGAAACCCTGCAGCTAGAGGCCATGGCTGTGTGGCAAGAGCTGGGGGCGGGGTCAGTACCCCCTGCCCTGGAGTCAGAGCCTGGGACTGCACAGCCAGGTTCCTGAAGTCTCACTGCTAGAGCCTGCAGCCCAACCCCCCTCCCCCAAAGTGGGTCAGGAACTCACCTTGCTTCTGCAGCGTTGTGCCCCACTTCTCTCCAGAGGTGGCGCAGGATGGTGGAGGGGCTGATGCTTTGCCCCCCTCTTCCCCCCCGGAGGCTGTCATTTGCTCATGAAAAGCCCCTGGCGGCCACATGAGACCACAGTGGCTGCATTTGAGAAATGTTGCTAAAGTCGGTGCCTATGCTTGCATGTTTTGAATTCTCTTGGTGAAGGAGGAATTTCAGTGGATAGTTAAATAGCTGTGTGTGCATGCATACTACATTCATGTTTGAAATGTCTGTGTAAAAGCTAATGACAGAGAAGCTGGGTGACGTTATATCTTTTACTGGACCAACTTCTGTTGGTGAGAGAGACAAGCTTTCAAGTTATACAGAGCTCTTCTTCAGCTCTGGGAAAGGAACTCGGAGTGTCACAGCTACATACAAGTGTGGAACAGAGAAGGAGTTAACACATGTTGCAAGAGATCATGCAAGGTGAAGTGGGTAGTTAACATCTCTACAGGCCTAGGACAAAAGAGGATTACTAGGTTACCATCCTGTAGTCTAAAAGCTCTTTTCTACTGTGCATCGGCTATGGAATATTTTCAAAACTTCATAACTTCATTTTATCTTTCAGTTTGCAGGTGCCTAAATCATGCACTTCCTACTCCTTGTGGATGTGCTTTTAGGTTGATTATTATTTATGTGTATTGCAGTAGCACCCAAGACCCTAACCAAGATCAGGCCTCGTTTTGCTAGCTGCTATACATAGTGTAAGAGACAATCCCTGCCTAAAATTCACATATTACAAGGATAGAAAGGACCATTGTGATAGTCTGATCTCCTGTATAGCACAGGCCAGGGAACTCCTCCTAATAATCCCTAGGGCAGATCCTTTAGAAAAACATCCAGTCTTGATTTAAAAATTGTCAGTGATGGAGAATCCACCGTGACCCTCGGTAAATTGTTCCAGTGGTTGATTACTCTCACTCTTAAAAATTAAGATCTTACTTCCAGTCTGAATTTGTCTTGCTTCAACTTCCAGCCATTGAGCGTGTTAGACCTTTCTCCACTAGACTGAAGAGCCCATTTTTAGATATATGTTCCCCATATAGATACTTACAGACTGTGATCATGTCAGTCCTTAACCTTCTCTTTGTTAAGCTAGATAGACTGAGCTCCGTGAGTCTGTCACTCTACGGCAGGTTTTCTACTCCTTTAATCATTCTCGTGGCTCTTCTCTGAACCCCTCTCCAATTTATCAACATCCTTCTTGAATGGGGGACACCAGAACTGGACACTGCCTTGATCAGCAAGAGAGAGGAGGGTAAGGGAAAGGAGTATAACCTACAAGTAGAGTGAACAATCTGAAGGTGACGTGTTTGTGGCATGATAGTTCCACAATTATTATTTTTTTTTGCTAGGCTCAGCTCTGGCTGGCTGAGTTTCTGGCTGTCTCCTCCCAGTATTTTTCCCACCTATGGTTGATGGGAAGGTAGGGGTTCTGGTGGCTGCGAAAGGGGAATCCTTTGTACAGTTCTGGGTCTGGGGTGCTGAGGAGAGGGTTTAATTCCAGCTAATCTCAGCTCTCCCCTAAAGGGTATGGCTGTACCTGCTTTTCTCCCTTCCAGGTGGTTCCTTCCGATGGTCTCCTCAATGAGATTCAAAGTTCAGTGCCTCTTCCCCATCCTTTTTTAAACTAAAAACATTGGGGGGGGGGGTTGTTTTTTTACCCTCTCATAATGGGAAAATGCCTGAAGGGATTTTGCTCCAAGTTTCTAGAACCATTCACCTGCTAACAGAGACCAGACACACAGAATGCAGCTCTGGAGGCGAATGTGTTGGAAAATGATCACTATGTGTTACGCACAGGGAGGTACAAAGGAAACTGTTCTGCATCCTTAAGCAGAGTAGCCTCTGCAATACATGTAACATCCTTCCACTGGCAGAGCTGTGTTTATGGAACCCGTGTCTTCCTGTTCCATGCTGTCCATTGTCTGTGGCCATCACTTGTCATGTCACTATACCTAGGGTTGGACTGTGCTGGTACAGCCCAATAGTAAATTAACTTGCCCTTTAATTTTTCAAGTCCTTCAGCACAGGACTTTTAATTTGGTTACTCAGTGCCATGCATACAAAATAATGAAAAATATAGCCCTCCATTGAACTTTGGAACACAGTTGAATTAAGGAGGCATCTATTTTTCATTTCCATTCTTTTTTTTTTGGTTATTTCCTAGTCAAAGAGAGGCTGGACTATGTAGAAGAATATCAGAACTTGATGACCAACTCTGAAACCATGGGCATCGAGATCTTCGGCATTCCAAAGGTGGGGTTTTTTGCAGCCACAGCCAATCGGTATACTCCGCCTGGGTCAGCTATCTACAAATGGACTGATGGGAAATTCCAGTCTTACCAAAACATCCCCACCTACCAAGCTCAATCCTGGCTCTATTTCACCATAGGAAAAAAGGTAATTCCACTTTTAGGGTTCCTTTGGTGCTGTGTCAAATTGCAAACGCTAGATGACAGCTTCTTCTCAGAAGGGCTGACCCAAATTTGGGTCTTGAAAGGATTAATGTTTTAGGGCCAGATCCTTAGCTGGTGTAAACTGGTGTAGCTCCATTAATTTCAATTGAGTTGTGCTGGTATAATGGGGCTGTTCCCATGTCTTTGGCTAATCTTCAGTTGTACATAGATGATGGGGAAGGGAATGTCACTTTTCTTTGTTTTACTATTGTACAAAGCAGCAAAAATCCATGCTAAGCTGATATCAATTACTGACACTCCATAGGAAATAGATACTTGTTTGTCTCTCCATAGCATTCAAAACTCATCAGTCAGTCCTTCTTGAATTACTATTCTCCATGGGATGTAAGTTTATATGAAGCCTCCAAGCCCATGATTTTGTTCTCAAGACTCTCTAAAACAACAATTTGTTGTGGCTGATTTCTGGTGGACTCTGTCTGCTCTCAGCTCAGACATTAATAGGTTTCTATTAAAATCATATTTGTGAATGTCGCAATGTCCTGTTCCCATGTGGGTCATGTATCCAGCAGAATTGTCCCGTGGATGGATTTTAATAAGTCTAATGGGTATGACTGTCACAGTCTAATAACTGGCTTTCCTGGGAACTGGGCTGTCTGACACATGCTCACTTTGATTCCACAAAACTATGTAAAGTTCCCACTGTCTAGAAAAGTACAATCAGTTTCCAAACCTGGGCAGAGCTCCATGTCTGTAACATGAACCTTCTAGAATCTTAGCCAGGACATGCTTCCATTTACTAGATCTGGAGCCAGATTCTCTTCTCCGTTGCACTAGTTTTATTCTGTTGTGACTCCATGGATTGTCCAGTCTGTTTCCAGCATAAAAGTGGTGGATGATGGAGTAGAGAATCAGTACCTTGTACATTGCTTCTCTTTTCTGATGTGCTCGTAAATGGAATCACACCTTGTGTTATGTGTGTGGCTGCCATGGTTCAGGGCCAGCTGTCCCCGTGGCCCAGATTATGTCTCCCCTAGTGCACCCAACTCCTGGTGTCAGACCTCGTGCCGTCACCTGCCCTGTGTGAAATCCCATGGTTGTCCTAGTCTTAGAGTGGGCTGTGGGCTGCAGTGCCCAGTGACTGCTTAGCAGTCCCAGTGGGATCATTGGCTGACCAGTGGATAGCACAGGACCTGACCAAACAGCCTTCTTAAAACAAATTGTTTTCTCTTAGCAGCAGGGACACAGCACGAGAAAGAGGATTTTAAACAGTAAAGGCCTTTACACTGGTCAGTTGACCTGGCCCTTAGGAGGGACCAGCTGCTACAGACCCATCCCACAAGGCCTGTCTCTGTGTCAGTCTGTTTCTTCACAAATAGGCTCTGACAACTGCCTCCTCGGCAGTCACTTTTGATCTGTTTCAGTCCTTTCAGCCCAGCTGTGCCAACCTGGGAAAACAGCTGTGTAACCTAGCTCACTAGTTCAGGCCCCTTGCAAGGGTTTACCTGGAGGTTTCTTATCTATTTGTGTTCCCTTCCTGCCACCTCTGCTATTTAATATAGTCCTAAAGTCAGGGATGAAAGTAGAAATAGGGACTTGCCACTACGAGGCTGGGTTAGGGCCAGCTCTGGCCCCCAGAAGGAAAGGGGTCTCAGGTGGAAGGGGCAGGGATGGGGGGGTCAGAGCTACCACAGGGCTCTGGCAGGCTCCAGCGGCTATTTAAAGGGCCCAGGGCGGTAGAGGCAGGGGAGCTCCGGGCCCTTTAAATAGCTCCTGGAGCCCCGGCGCTACTCCAGGGCTCTGGGGGCTATTTAAAGGGCCCATGACTCCTCTGCTTCTACTGCCTCAGAACTTTAAATAGCCCCTGGAGCCCTGGGGTAGTGGCAGTGGGGCTCCGGCGGCTATTTAAAGGGCCCAGGGCAGTAGAGGTAGCGGGAGTCGCACACCTTTAAATAACCCCTGAAGCCCCACAACTACTCGAGAGCTCTGGCAGCAGGGCTCTGATGGCAATTTAAAGGGCCCAGGGCTCCAGACGATGCTGGGAGCCTTGGGCCCTTTAAATTGCCGCCTGGGGAAGCCGGGCTGCCCCAGTACGGTACACCAGCTCTTGCCGGTACAGTGTACCAGGGCGTACCGGCGTATTTTCACCTCTGACTAAAGTACACATTGCCCATGACCTGGTCACATACAAACTTCGTGTATGAATACAGATCAGTAGTATCATTATTCTTATGTTATTACATCTCAGCCCCACCTCCTTCACACTGACCTCTTGCTCTACATACTGCTCACACCTTGCTTCTGGCCTCATGGGAGCTTTCTGTGCAGGCTGCATGCATATGTTACGTGCTCAGCCATCCACACGTGCTGTCTGTTGGGGATGGGCAAAGAGGTTCACATTTGGACTTAGATGATGTTTGGATCTGAGCGTTCTGACATTTGGATGATAATCATGAATATTTGGATTCAGGAAAATGTATGTTGATCTGGGGAGAGGCGTTGGTAGAAGAATGGCAGTACTTTCCTAGCAGATTGAGAGAGAAGGAGAACCACATCAGGAATTCACCAGCACCAACGCCCACCATAACAGCTGGGCCCCAGGGTTCAGAGACCACAGACTCAGCCAGGGAAGCATCCACCCGGGAATGTTAGCGGTGCTGTTCTTGGCCGAGAGCTGGCAGCTCTGTGCAGATGATTCTGTGGTGGGTGTTCATTCTCTCACTCACTTTGTGCTTCCTGTCTGAAGGGGCAGATTTCCAACACTGCTCAACCACACAATCTTCAAAAGTTCTCAGCAGCTCCTGTGGCTCTCCCTGGAGCCTGCTGGGGGCCAAACTCTTTTGAAAATGTGGCCCCAGTTGGGAGTGTAGAGACCTTGAAAATTTGGTCCTGGGCTCTTTTGCAAAGCTGGCCCTTCGAATCCCACTGTTGGGAATGTGTTACTCAGGTGGTTGCTGTCTGGCTTCTGCTCTGGTGCCTGCAGGCAGAGGTAGGGAGCTGGGCCCGCAGCTTGTGAGAGGGCCAGCCGGCTGTCTGCAAACACTTGAGAAATGTCTTTTCACACTCATGAACATAATGTGCTATGATTGAAACATGTTGAAAACAAAGGCCCCCAAACTATACACGTGCACTGCTTATGACCTCTTCAACCTCTGTACATCTCCTTTGACCATACACAAATCCTCCCAGTCCAACCCCCCAACAATCACATCCCAGCTCCTTGTGCAATTGAAGCCTAGAACTCTGCGAAGCCAGAATTCACCATCCCATGGCGAGGATGGCAGTAATGGTGGCCTGCCTGTGCCTCCCTCTCCTCCTCCTCTTCTTTGCCACTCTCATTCCATTGTAAACAGGTACTGCAGCAGCACCTGTATCATGATCTTGCACCTGTACAATTTCTCATGTGGCAAGGGAAAGAACTGGCCCCTTTTTCTTAAGAATCCTGGATGTACTCTTCAGTTAATTCTGGGTACCCTGTATGTCTCAGCTGTGGAAGCCTTAGTGATAGGAATAATAAAATAGATAGTTGATCTAGCTGTCCAGAAAATGTAATAGCATCTTACTGGAAGAAAAGTTGGGATAGGTTCTTAAAATGTCCTTGTAAACGGGTTGGGACTCACCAGCTGGTGCCTCCTTCTGGTGACTCTGGGAATTAGTTTGATTCCAGTAGAGCACCCCCTCCTGGTGGTGTCCCATCTGTTGTTCTGCCCTCTGCTCTCCACTGCTGTCACTAGACCCGCGTTGCTCCCTGCTCGGCGGCATCCTCTTTGATGCCACTGCCCTCCGGCAGTGTCCGTTAGTCCATCTAGACCCCCTTCTGGGGATCAGTGATCAGCAGTCCTCCACTCCAGCTACCATGTGCAACCACACCCCCAAAATCTAATCCCTCTTGTCAGGGATTGGGCGTAGTCTATAATGGCCGCTCCCTACGGCCAATGGCTGGGTGTACTGCAAGAAGGAAGCGGGGGACCCAGGCCCACCCTCTACTCTGGGTCCTGGCCCAGGGACCCTCTGGCATAAGCCTCGCTGTCCTTTTTCTTTCCCCTCCTCTGTCTGTTCCCCTGGGTCGCTTCCCCTACGGCCCCTTGCACCCGCTAGGCCCTTCCCTTCAGGGCCTGCAGCCTGGCGGCTATGGGCTAGAGCCTTCTAGCCTCCCTGAAAAGGAGAGAAGATTACTTTACCAGCGACATTGTAATGTCATCTACGAAAAAAGACATAATTAGTTTGACATTGTTCATCAAGTGTCTGCTGTTTCCCACATAAGGTAGCTCACATCACAAATTACAATTCCACAATATGAGATCTAAAATTAGGGGCAGTTACCACATAACTGAATCAAGGTTTCTTAACAGGATATGTTACAGCTACACAACTGTGAGAGGAAGCTATTGGAGATGAAAGGTAAAGTATTGGATGGAAATTAACATTGTGATTACTAGGCCTTTGTCTTCTCGCTGGATCTGGGCAAATCTTTGCAATGGGAGGTTTTCTAACAGTAGAAATACAGCTTTTGTTAGAAAACAGCCAAGGTTGTTTGTCCCGGCATTACCTACTCCAAAGCAATCCATCAGGGATGCCTAATACAGATTGCAAACAGAGCGATTATCTTCTCTTCCTAAATCCATCCTTTCGGCGGGATTAATCCCCTGTTGCATGCCTTTGAGTGGCTGATGCATCTAAACAAACTGCTGTGAGAGGCACATGCACTGGATGGGTTAGTGAGCTTTTCTGAAAGTATTTTTTTTCCTTCATTCTGTAGCAAAGTTCATTTAAAAATAAAATTGCAGTCTTTTAAGCCTATGATTGTCCCAGATTAGATTCTGTCATTTGGAGCTTTGTGATAGGGTGCTTGGAAAGCCAGGCAGCTAGCAATTAGCATAACCCAATTTCCAGCCCTTTGCTCTCTGTTAGGCGGTGGAGGGGCTGGTACCTGACCCTAATCTGGAATCTTCGGCTCTCCACCTGCATCTGGCAACAGCTCGTAAGTGGGTGCGCGAGGGGGACCCTGTTCCTTCCCTCTCCACATATCCCAGTCCAGGCCCTGTGGAAGCAACACTGGCATGGGTCTCTCTTCAGGGAGCCTAGTTCACTGGCAAAGCTAGAGAGAGACCTCGTGGGTCTGTTGCTAAAGAGGTTGGGCCTGTGAGCTAAGAAACTGCTCCCTTTGTTCTTGGTCCTCTGTATTTGGAGAAGCAGGAGTTTGTCCGTTCCTTGTTAACCAAAAAGATGCCAAGATGAAGCAAAGAAAATAGGAGCCTCCATTGATCTATCCTTCCGCTTTGACTAACTGGCTTGGATCAAAGAGGGGCAGCACACGTGTAGGAGCGGGACCAAGTTTCCAAGGAGACTAGAGAGATTGTGAGCTCTGTTCCTGTTGAACCAAGAAATAACAATCCCAGCAAAAATAAAAACAAGACTTAAAGCAGGATCTAAGCGAGACTGGGAGTTACCAGAGAGGGCTCAGAGATGACTTGCACGCTGAGATGAGATCCCTTTGGAACAGCAATACCAAACCCAGACGGATTGGGAAACCCAGCTACGACACACCCAGGCTGGAAATGGTCAAACAGATTGACAGGGTGACCCACAACCTGACTGCCACAGGCCAGAAATTCTGCCATGGGATATGTAGCCCATACAAGCTCTGGCCAGTTTGAACTTGCCTACTGTGATGAGTTGCAGCAATTCAGTCCCTCGAAGGAAATCAAAGGGCATTGACCACAGCAGAAGCAGTCGCCTGGCTGATGAACTGGGCAGCCAGGGGACATTTTACAACAGTTTGCTACCCTGTTTGTAATGCGCAGAGGGCCAGAGGGGAGTGGCAGGCTGTCCAGCTCAAATAACTTAAAAGCTGTTGAGGTTTATTTGGCTCAATTCAACACTATAGCTCAAATGAATGGCTGGAAAGAGGGGAAGAGGGTATGATTGGCAGCCATCTTGGTGGCCAGCTCTGATGGTGCTGTGCAACTACCCCCAGAAAAGAGACTGGTTATCCAGACCCAGGACAGAACTTTTGACATGTGGTTTGACTATGCTTGGCTACACTGGGAACTTACTTTGGCATAGCTTGCCTCTCAGAGGGTGAAAAATCCACACCTCAGAGAAACACAGCTATGCCGACCAAAATAACCTGGTGTAGACAGCACTGGCTGATGAAAAACTTCTTCCATCAACCTCGCTACTGCCTCTCAGGGAGGTGGATACCTACAGCAACGGGAGAACCCTCCCATCAGCATTAGGTAGTGTCTACACCAGTGATAGTCAGCCTGTGGCCCATTTCGCACAGAGCTGCAGCCATGTGACATCCTCAGGCCCAAACAGGTGTGATTGATGCGGCCCAAATAACACATCGTGGGCGCACATGTGGTCCACAATGGTAAATAGTTGAGAACCACTGATCTACATTGAAACATAGGCCAATAGTGTCATGGCAGGGTGTTCCTAAGCAATCAAGAACCCGGCGGAGCGGTGTTTCTGTAACGCCTTTGTGGGATTGTTAAACTAGCTGTTGTAATGGCTGAGGTGGTGACACCAAAGAGGACTCAGGAGATAACACAGGTGCCTGGCTCTACACAAGACACCTATGTGATGCTCCTTTATGCCTCATTTTCCGATGGGATAACATTGCTTTCCTATGGGCTACCTCTTTCCTGGGGACCAGTCAAGTGGTTAGTCCCTGAGGTCTGGAATAGCTCCAGAACAGAATGAGTTTATTAAGGCCCTCACTGCTCCTTGCCCAGGTGCTGTGAGAATAAATCAGTAATGTGGACAGGGTGGTATCGAGCACCACAGAAAAGCCTTTACATAAAGCCAGTGTAGTACAAGCTTCCTCTGACTGGAGGTGTTGTGGCCGATGTAACTCCATAGGCACCCCACTGCTGTGATCACACAAACACTTGTAATATGAGTGGCATGAGTGTGACACACATGTAGACACGCTTGCATACATACATGTTCAGGCAAGTAGATACCACTGTGCAATCAGCTACGAATTTTTGACATCCCAAATTTAGGGCCGGTCTCTAATGATTAGAAATACCGTATAAAGCAAAAATCTATGGCAAAGTGGCATGTAATAAAAGACAGTTAACTGGACAATGCTACACTAGCAGGGTTCGGCTAATGAATCTGCCTGTTGTATGGTAGAATTCTATGGGTTTCTAACCAGGGACTTGACAGGATGGCGAAAGCAGGAAAAACAGGAACAGGAACAAGAAAGGAAGAGGTGCCCACAGCCATGTTGCTGTCATCCTCTACCACAGGAGTCGACTGGTGCCGTTCAGCCACCAGGATTGCACGGTACCCGACCATACCTCTGCAGTGCCACTGGGGTGCAAAAGTCAGCATTAGAGCTGGACAAAATAACGCAAAGCAATTTCCACTCCTGTGGTTTGAATTTGAAATGAATCTCTGCCACCACCACCACCTCCGTGCCCTGTTTGTACTCCTTGCCAACAAACATCGAGAACCATGCACTTCAGCTGGCAAAAATGCTTGCAGAAAGAGAACGGCAAAGCTGCATGCTGAGTAGCCACAGAAAGGACATTTTAAATGTGTGTACGTATTTATATTATAGGGCTTTGTGCTCAACCAGTCAGGGAAGAGAAGCAATACCATGTACTTAATGGCCAATCATAACAACAGGCAGGTTAAATTTAGAATATTCCCCATCAGTCCACAGACTATTGTTTAAAGAACAGGAGTACTTGTGGCTTGACGAACTGGAATGTTTAATGTTTTCTGAATACGGTGTTGGTGCCTCAGGTTCCCATGCAGTTCTTAATTATCTAGGGGTGTGATAAGGTGTATGGTTGCACAGAGCAAAGGGACAGGGTACCTAAATGCCTGACACTCTGTCTCCTAGCACTGATGGCCTGGGCCCTCTCTGCAAAGGTGCCAACTGAAGGTGTTGGAGACAAAGAGATCAGCGACCTCCTGGCCTGGGAAAGAGAAAAAAGCCCAGAGAAGCCAGGGGCTAAAGAGGGGTTTCAGTTTTGAAGCTGGCTGAAAATAGAGAGGGCTGCCCCGGCAGGGCTGGGCTTCCAACGGGCTGTGGCCTCCCTGGGGGCCCCAGATGGACCTAACCTGCTGTCTGTGCCTGGAAGACCTGTCTTGGACTGTGTTCCGTTGTCCAAATAAACCTTCTGCTTGACTGGCTGGCTGAGAGTCATGGTGAATCGCAGAAGCTGAGGGTGCAGGCCTTCTCTCCCCCAAACTCCGTGACAGTGGCACCTTAGAGACTACACACATTATTGAGCATAAGCCTTTTGTGGGCTACACCCCACTTCATTGGATGCATAGAATGAAATATATTGAGGAAATAACATACATACAGAAAATGAAAAGGTGGAAGTAGCCATATCAACTCTAAGAGGCTAATAATTAAGATAAGCTATAATCAGCAGGAGAGAAAAAAACTTTAGTAGT
This sequence comes from Chelonoidis abingdonii, assembly GCF_003597395.2. NCBI lineage: Eukaryota > Metazoa > Chordata > Testudines > Testudinidae > Chelonoidis > Chelonoidis abingdonii. The sequence continues at coordinate 52,405,901 of NC_133776.1, forward strand.
GGTAATCTATGGCCTATTTCAGACAGTTGACATAGGCATGAGGATACTTAACATAGGGAAATAGATCAATCTGTGTAATGACTCAGCCATTCCAGTCTCTATCAAACTTAAGTTAATGGTATCTAGTTTGCATATTATCGAGTTCAGCAGTCCCTCTTTGGAGTCTGTTTTGAAGCTTTTCTGTTTCAAAATTGCCACCTTTAATCTGTTATTGAGTGACCAGAGAGGTTGACGTGTTCTCCTACTGGTTTTTAAATGTATGATTCCTGATTGTCAGATTTGTGTCCATTTATTCTTTTGCGTAGAGACTGTCCGTTTTGGCCAATGTACATGGCAGAGGGCATTGCTGGCACATGATGGCATATATCATATTGGTGAAGGTGAATGAGCCCCCTGATGGCGTGGCTGAGGTGATTAGTCCTATGTGGTGTCACTTGAATAGATATTGACAGAGTTGGCATCGGGCTTTGTGTAAGGATGGTTCCGGGTTAGGTTTTGTTGTGTGGGTGTGTGATTGCTGGTGAGTATTTGCTTCAGGTTGGAGGACTGTCTGTGTTAATATTATTGTTTATTTTCATAAACATTTATACCATGGTAGCACCTTGAGGCTAACCAGTTGGCTACAGTGTGGAGATATTGTCGCAAGAAATAGTAAATGACAGTTCCTGCCCAAACGCTTGCAGTCGGAAAGGATTTCCTGGGGACCAATTCCATTAGCTCTGGCGAGTTCCCCAGACTGTGGGGAAGCTTCTTGGAGTGTCATGGCAGGCCGGGATGCTGGTGCAAATGCCGAGCGTTGATCGGGCTGCTCCATGGCTGCCTGGTTTTGTAAAGCTAACCTCAGACAGCTTGGAGTTGGATATCAGCTAAGGAGGAGTGCCAAATGAAGGGAAGCTTCTCTGAAGCTAGTGACAGATGTCTTGGTCTGATTGGTCGAGCTAGAAGCTGAAGATCAGAGGTGGAGGAAACCAGTGAACGTTGCTTTTCTGAACCTCAGAAAAAAAGCTTTATTGAATTTGGGGTCAAGGCAGGGGGGCTCTTCGTTACCCGTAGAGCTCTCAGAGCAGTCTCACCTTGCAAGGAATTTGGGGTGCTTCAGAGTGATCACGGTGGTAACTGTAACTAGAAGAACTCACTCCCCTCCCGCCCCGTGGACCCAGTAGACATCAAAGATATCATTGACAAGGGCCAGTCTGGAAGGAAGGAAAGTGGGCAGACAGACTAGGCCGACTCTGAGCCTCCAGCTGGTGCCACATGGATCCATTGGGCACAAAGCAGCCTGTAGGGTCTTTACAGGGGCCCAAACGCTCACCCGTTCTGCTCTGCCTTCCTAGCACTCTGAATGCCCTGCCATTCTCTTCCACCCCTTCCCTCCCATGGCTCTCCTCCCTCTCCCTCCCTCGTGCAGGAACAGGAGAGGGAAGAGAGAGCTGCTCTATGTGGTCAGAAGGGGGTGCACTTTTTGCCCAGTCCTTCAGCACCCTCCTCACCCCACCGGGAGCAAATAGCAGCTCTGCTGCCAGGCCGTGCGTGATCAGTGGAGGTGCCATGTGCCACACCCAGCCCTGTGTTCCAAAGCGTGCCCCATTTTCACTGAGCCTGCGCTTGAACATTCCCTGTAAGGGGAGAAACTGAGATTCCTGGCTTGTTATTTTTCAGATCTTCCTAGCAGTGGTAATTTTGAGCAGAAGAAAAGGGGTCAGCAGTTCTCTGTAATTTACAAGTGGAGCTACAGAACAGAGAAATTCTTCCCGTACCAGCGGATCGCCACGCACAGCGCTAGGACTGGGAGGCCTTGACATTGAGGAGAGGCTTCCTCGCGTTGCAACCACAGAAGAAGGTGACCTCGCCCTTATTCTCCTGCAGTGCTTGGTCAGTGGTTTCCCAGGAATTGAAATTAGGAAGGGTTATTGAATTACGGGGGGTGTCAGACCAATGAGATATATAAAAGAGATATTGAATAAACTAAATGTTTGTTAGGATTATGCAATATATAACATAAGGAAAAGCAAGTTACACGAAAAACACAATACAGATCTAGATTTCTAAAAAAAAATAAAAAAATTGACTTTTGAAAAGTAAGCCATCAGGGATAAGAGGGCAGTCCTGTCATAGATCAGTAACTGGTTAAAAGATGGGAAACAAAGGTAGGAAATAAATTAGTCAGTTTTCAGAATGGAGAGAATAAATAGTGGTATCCTGAGGGGTCAGTACTAGGACCAGTAACTGTTCAACATATCATCTGGAAAAATGGGTAAACAGTGAGTGGCAAAATGCAGATGATACAAAACTATCAAGATAGTTAAGTCCCAGGAAACTGCGAAGAGCTACCAAAGAGGATCTCACAAAACTGGGTGACTGGGCAACAAAAGGCAAATTAAATTCAATGTTGGTAATGCAAAGTGATGCACATTGGAAAGCAATCTCAACTATAACATACAAAATGATGGCATCTGAATTAGCTGTTCAAAACTCATGAAAGAGATCTTGGAGTCATTGTGGATAGTTCTCGATGAATCCACTCAATGTGCAACCAGCAGTCAAAAAAGCAACAATGTGGGAATCATTAAGAAGGGATAGATAATAAGAACAGAAATAATCATTGCTTCTATATAAATCCATGGTACGATGCACACATTGATTATGTGTGCAGACTGGTCACCCATCTAAAAATATATGTATTGGAATTGGAAAAGTACAGAGATGGGCAACTAAAATGATCAGGGTATGAAACAGGAGGAGAGATTAAAATGACTGGGAATTTTCAGCTTAGAAAGAAATGACTAATGGGGATATGATGAGGTCTACAAAATCTTGACTGGTGCAAAGATAAGTGAATGAGGAAATTTTATTTAATCCTTCAAGTAACAGAGAACTAGCAGTCACCCAATGAAATTAATAGGCAGCAGGTTTAAAAAACAAAGGAAGTACTTCTTCACACAATATAAAGTCAACCCGGAACTCTTGCCAGGGGATGCGTGAAGACCAAACTATAACAGGATTATAAAAAGAACTAGATAATTCCTGGAGAACAAATCATCTGGCTAATAGCCAGGATGGGAGGGATGCAACACCATGTCTGAGTTCCCTAGCCTGTTGCAGAAGCTGGAAATGGGCAACAGGGATGGTCACTTGATGACTATCTGTTCTGTTCATTCCCTCTGAAGCACCTGGCCTAGACCACTGTTGTAAAACAGGGTACTGGCTATATGGACATTGGTCTGACCCACTATAACAATCTATGTAAAATTATTATAATAATAAAAATGTTTAGTACAGAAACTCCCACATAATGACCTCCCAAGATAGGAACAATGTGAGATAACAACCTGGCAAATAAATGCATTTTAAAAATCTTGCCTATTAGGAAAAGTATTATATAAGTTTCCCATTCCCTAGTCACAAATCTAGCATTCTGGAGCAAAGTGACTAAAATATAGTCCAACAAAACAAAGTTACTTAACATGCCCCTCACGTTTCCCTCACTGCACTCCACTCACCAGTGTTGTCCTTTGCAGTGAGACTCAGAGTTCAGAGGTGCTTTCGTGTGAGGGGGACAAGAAGGCACTTTGCTTGTTCCTCCACTGCTCACTGTTCGCTTGGCCACGTTGTTCATTGGCCACCGTTCACTCCACATTCTGTTGGCCAATGGCCCTGGGCAGTCACCTCTGCTGCCACCTGCCACTGTGACCTCTGCGAGTTGGTCTCTTGAGGTTCCACCAGCTCTCATGAT
>NC_133776.1:52409658-52637196 GCF_003597395.2 Chelonoidis abingdonii
GTAGCGAGCGAGCGATGCGCGCCTGCCTCCTGCTCTGCCTGCTGCCGCTGCCTGCCTGCCCTGCCTGCTGCCCTGCCTGCCTGCCTGCCTGCCTGCCTATGGTGCTTGTCTTCCCCCTTGGAGGATTACTGACCTTCGTCCCTGTCAAAGGCCTGGACTGATCGCTCCTGTCTCTGGGGCTTTTATCTATGGGAGCAGCCCATTTGGGTCTCCCATGAAGCCCTTTCTCTGATTGGCTCTCCGGGCTGCGCAGGTCTCTGTCCTGCCACAGCTTCATCCTCCCAGGGAGTTGGGGCAGTCCCCTACATCCTTTAAAATTTGAAGCTCTTACTTCTTATTGGCCCTCTCGAGAGAAACCTATATTTACTGCCTGTTCTAGGTCCATCAGGCCCGGCTCACTTTTTGGCGACTAAAGAGCACTGCCGTTACTTAAACTCCTCATGCACCGCCACCCCCACTGCGCCGTGCGCCTGACAGCCCCTGCCCCCGAGTGCCACACCGCCCAGAACCCCTCCCAGGCGCCCAACTCCTCCCCCTTCCGTACTGCCCCTGTGCGACGAGCCCCTGCCCCCCAGTCCCGCGCCATCCCTCTAATTGCCGGAGCACCGCACGCCGACCCCCAGCACGCCCCAACCCCCCCAGCACCACGCCCCCTAGCCCACCTCCCCAAGTGCCACCCAAACCCGCGCCCCCAAGCACCGGCACCAACCCCGCCTCCAACACACCGCGCTGCTGAAAACAAATACAAACAAACAAAGAAAGACCGTCCAGCTCTGCCCACAACCAAAAAAAACACCAACAACCTGACGCTGCCTGCCCCAATGCGCCCAAGCATGTGTTGGTCAGTCTGTGCCTGTGGCCCTGAGTACAAGTGTGTATCAACCTTCAACACAGAGATCCAAATCAGGCAATATAATTACAGGAGGAAGTCGGTGAAAGTCCTTTAGGTTGCTGTGAAAGCCGTCTTAAGGCTGATGCACTCTTTCTGTTGCTTTATTTTAGCCCTCTTGCTCTAGCAGCTTATGTCCAGTTTTGCTATTGGATTGCTAAGCTTTAACCTGCATAGAAGACCACATGATCTCATTCTTCTTAAAGTGGACATGATTGAAAGGCATCTGGTTCATCACTTGTCAAGATATGTTATTGTTGCTTTTGGGATATGGTCTTGTTGATCACTGGAGGGTGTCAGAGGAGCGCCACAGATAGTATATAAAAGTATTAGAAAACCTGCCTTAGTGCGATGGAGTTTGTTTAACCAGCTGGGAAAATATTAATAATGCTTTCTTTAGCAGAGAAAAGGATAGTAAGATTGAATTTTTTTTTCCGTGTGGTTGTGAGAAGATTTCAATCTTACTATCCTTTTCTTGCTAATGAAGCGTTCATTATCTTTGTTTCCCAGATAGGTTTAAAATAATAGATTGAACTCCTTGATATATTTAATCTTTTACATTTCTTGTGGCTCTTCTTGACCCCTCTCCGCTGATCACAAGACTTCCAAAGTACAATACATCCTGACAATGATGTCTCTTATGTAAGAAAAATGAGATCACTGATTATCTTCTAGCAATCCAATGCAAAATCTGTACAAGCTGCGGCAAGAGGGTCTGAGAATATAAGCAACAGAAAAGGGCTTGCATCAGCTAAGACGTGCTTCCTTGACTAGGATCTTCAGCCTTCCTCCTTATTATATTGACTGTGTGGATTCTTCTGTTTGGAAGGTTGATTACACGTGCTTCAGGGCCAGTCCAGGCACCAGCTGCCAAGCACCTGGGCTTGGCGGCAATTGGGCAGGGCAGCGCTCGGGTGTTGGTTGTTTTTTTTTTGGTTTCAGCGGTTGTTTTTATTTGTTTTCAGCCGGTGTTATCTGAGGGCGGGTGGGGGTCTGTAGGTGGGCGGTGTGGGGCGTGGTTTGGGTGCATTTTGGGAGTTCTGGTGGTTGAGGCGGTGCTGGGGGTTCGTTGCGGGGCTATGCAGGGGTGGGATTGGTTTGCGTGCGCGCACTGGGGACAGGTTCTCGTGTCGCACAGCCGCTCGTATGGGTTTGGCGCCCTGGTGTTGTGCACTCGTCGGGGCAGGGCTTTCAGGGGCACGGCGCTATGGGGGGTTCGGGGGCGGCTCGATGGGTGGTTTTGTGTATTTTTTTGTTTGCTTGGGCGCGGTCTCCAAATTAGAGCGCCTGACTTACTTGACCAAGGCCCATTAAATATAGGTTCTCTCTAGGAAGGCCCGAAAATACAGCAGAATGTGATAGCTTCACATTATTTGGGCGGACTGCCCCACTCCCTGGGAGGATGAGCTTGCATGCCAGAGAGCTGTTGCGCGCTCCGGGAGCCCAATCCGAAAAAGGGGCTTATAGGAGCCAATCGGGCTAGCTCACCGCATATATAAAAAGGCTGTCCCAGCGAGACGTCATCGTCCCAGCTTTACGTAGGGTAGTAGTCTCAAGGACGACTAAGACCATAGGCAGGCAGGTCAGCAGGCAGGCAGGAGTGCAGCAGGCAGCAGGCAGCAGGTCAGGCAGGCAGGCGGCAGAGGCAGGCTCGCTTGATGGGCCTAGAGGCTCTAGCCCATAGCCGCCAGGCTGCAGGCCTGAATGAAGGGCTAGCGGTGCTAAGCCTTTACGTGTAGTACAATGTGGGGAAAGAAATAGGTGACATCTAATCCTAAGTCCTGCCAGGACCCAAGGTAGGTGCCGTTTTGTCTTATTAGCCATGGCCAGTAGGGAGCGCTCATATAGTGCCCATCTCCTACCGGAGAGGGATTAGATTTTGGGTCTTTTGTGGTGCATCATGTAGCTGGCAGTGGGAGGCTGCTGATCACTGATCCCCAGAAGTGTTCTAGATGCTCCACGACCTCTGTGGCCAGAGCGCCCAGTTGGCATCACACTTTAGGCATGCCGCCTTAGGGAGCACGCGGGTGCTTACAGCAAGTGGGACAGAGGCAGAACACTTATAGCGGGGACAACACCGGAGGGTGTGCTCTCTGGGAATCAAATAATCCTCAGAAGTCACAAGAAGCGTATTTTCTGGTGTGTCCCACCGTTCTACATATTTCCAGTTTTTTCAGTAAGAGCTATACATTTCTCTGTTAACATCTATTTTATGTATTCCTTTATCCACAGCCTGAGAATACAGCTTCAGAATTACTGAAGAGTAGCATCCAGGTTTAAGAATTTTCTCCCTTGAGAAGTCTGTAAGGTGCAAAGATCATTTAATACAGTGCTGCGGTTGCGATGATTTTAAGTACCTTGTGACATGGACATGGTATTGTCATAAGAAGGAGCAGAGAGGAGAGGAGTTGCACAGCAGCCACCATTACCTTTGAATTCTGCGTCGCAGGTAGTTCTAGGCTCAATTTGCACTTCTGCTGGATTGATTGTTGGATTTTGTAGAGGAGCGAACTGTACAGAGGTGACGAGTGTCACTAAGCAGTTTGGGTGGCCTTTTTTTCAAAATGTTTCAATCAAGCACAATTATGTTCATGGTAAACATTATATATATCATACAGAACCAATAGCCACTCTCACAGTCTTCTATCTCCCACAATGACCCAACCAAGCAGATATATATCCTCATCTAATGTATATAATCTCATACAGGAGGATTCAAAGGGCCAGCTTTGCAAAGAGCCCCGGACAAATTTTCGAAAGGATCTCGACACCAACTGGAGGCAACACAATTTCAAACGGTTGGCCCCAGCAGCTCCATATCTATCTGAGAACTTTTATGTATATATCATATCTTCCTTACAGGACATAGTAAGCCAAAGTCAGTGAGAGAATAATGAAACCACCACAGAAATCATCTAAGCACAGGGAAACTTGACCAAGCTCACGCCAAAAGACACCTAGCACCCTACATTCCCGGGTGGATGCTTCCATGGCTGAGATCTGAAGTCCCTTAGAGCCCAGCTTTGCGTTGGCTGGTGAATTCCTGATAGTAGGTTTCTCTCGTCTTCTCAATTTGCTAGGAATCTCTCTCTACCAACGCGCTCCAGTCTCTCACATTTTCCTGAATCCAAAATATTCATGTAATTATCTCTCCTCTCATCTATCTCTCCATTCAAACATCATCATAAGTCAAACTAATAATCTCTTTACCATCTCTAAACAGATTCTCTCTTGGAATGGCTGAAAGCACAGTAACATATGCATAGCAGCCTAAGACAAGAAAGCTACCCATAGGCCAGCGCAGGTAAAAGTTATGAGCAGATAATGAATAGACAAGAGGTCAGTGATGAAGAAAAGGTGGAGCTAGAGATGTAATAACATAAAGAAAATATGTTCACTAAACAATACATTAATATAAACCACGAAAAGATTGTAATAGTAGAACAGATAATGAAAAGCAGATAGTTATATGCATAGGTGAAAATTAACGCCAGCAGTAACACAACATAGGAATACTGTACCAGCAAGACGGGAGTGCCCGAAAAAAAAATAAGAGAGCACAGCTTTCCCCCCAGCGTGCGATTTAAAAGGAGGCCCAAGGCTGCCAGCGATTCGTCTGGAGCCCGGGCCCTTTAAATTGCCATCAGAGCCGTGCGTGCAGAGCTTAAGAGCGAGAAGTGATGGGCTTAGGGAGTATATATATATGAGTGTGCAATACTCTGTACTCTTATTGCCTACTGGCCGCTCCTAGTTATTACAGCACCGCGCGAGCGTCAACGCCCCACTTAGGCATATCTCCAGCGAGCTCGGGAGCTAAAAGTCTGAGCGCATGTTCAGAAGAAGAGCTCATGGCCTAATGAGTCGCCCTCCAGAGCTCCTATTGGAGCCAAGATTAGATTTTACCACTGTGGCTCACAGCATATAACAGTGGCAGCGGATGGAGATCTCCCTGCCTTCTAGCCGCTCTAGACCTAGTTTGCCCCTGGTAGGAAGCCTGCCATAGGACACGCTATATGATATATTCTCCTGCTCCAGATGCGCCATCTCTCTAGCTTCCTACTCTGGAGGACCCCTCTCGGGGGCACGATGCTCGCAACACCTTAAATACCCAGTAACCATCCTTCATACGACCATGCTTACTAGATTCCCTTTTCTCCTCTAGTCGCCTGTATAGTGTTCTTCCTTAAGAGCTGTTTAATTCATCTATATTTCAGCAAAGTCATCATGTCTTTTATCGAGCAGGCCTTCTTCACTTGCACTTCACTGGGATAGAAGGAACACAAAATAAGTTGTAAACCTCCCAGCTGTAAACCCTTGCCATTGACAATAGTGGGTCCATGAGAACTATTAGTGAGCTAGTGTATTACACAGTGTGGCTTTATACTAGCGTGGCCCGCCTTGGCTGAAAAAGGACTATAGTACAGATCAAAAGTGCTGACGGAGAGAGTAGGCAGTTTGTTCTCAATAGCCTTTTTTGTGAAGAAACAGATACTTGACAAGGCTGGCACATGGCTTAAGTGGGATGGGAATTAATGGTCCTCCTAAGCCAGGTCATAATACAGAAAAATTGTAGGTCTTTTGCCGTTTTTTAAATACTCTTTATACATGGTTTCCTGTCTACCGTGCGCAGTTACTGATAAGTAAACAGCGTATAAGTAGTTATCTTAATAGGAAAGGCTGTTATCATATCGTTTTTAGCTTCGGATACCGATAGATTTAATTGCTTATCTTCCTACGGGTCCATTGAATGCACCATAATTTAGGAGTTAGTGGTACCTTCGTTTCGTGACGCCATTTCACATGCTCCTGCGCGGCGCGTCACTGTAACCCAAGACCTGCCAAAATCAAATCTTACAGATACAGCTACGAATCTGCCTGGAGAGTCTATCCACACCAGGGACGTATGGGTAGCATTGCTTTTCGCGCTGAGATTCTACCGCAGAAAGCGGAATGTTTGAGGGACACCTACCCGCGGCTAGACTTCATTGCATGAGCGCCCTTACGCAGGCACCATGCTCTGGTGAACCCTATGCGCTATACCAACCACACACATATCAAATAAAAGACAAGAGAATTACATGTGTCTTCATTCATCCGTACTCGAAAGGACACACACTCAGAAAATACGGACCTGTAGTCAACGTACACCTGCTCCAGTTCTTAATTCATAGTATGTCCTTCTGACTTTCTATGCCATCTCGCCTACTTTTTCTATAGCATGCGAGGAATGTGACTCAATCCCTGAATCGTGACCACGACACAGATAATTACACTGTTCCTCATCGGTAGCAGGACTCTGTGGCTCCAAATTTTTTTCTAGTAAATGGGTATCGCATGTCCCTGCGCTACGGTTCGTTTGTGTTCATTTACAATCAAAATGGAGCTCTAGTCGCGCCCACGTGCGAAAAAATCTTTAGTTTACCTTTATCTTAGACAGTGGGAAACATTTAATAGTTTGTGAATAAAAGTGAGCATGTGTCAGACAGCCCAGTTCCCCAGGATAGCCAGTTATATAGACATTGTCAAGTCATTACCATATAGATTATTAAAATCTGTCACGGGACAATTTCTGCTGGTTTACATGACCCACATGGAAACGGATTGACATTTCACAAATATAGTATTTTTATAGAAAACTATTTATGTCTAGTCTGAGGAGCAGAAGGCGTCCACAAAATCGAGCCAAATCATATTGTTTGGTTTTTAGGTCTCGAGTGTGCAACAATTTATGGGCCTTATGGAGCATATCATCTATAATTAATCCCATGGAGATCGTTAAATTCAAGAAGGACTTGACTGATGATTATTCGTATGCTTCGATGGAGGACAAAACAATATCAATCTCTATGGAGTAAGTCCGAATTGTGAATCAGCTAGCTGGGCTTTTTGTGTATTGTACAATAGTTAAAAACAAAGAAAGTGACATATGGCCTTTCCCCATACATCTATGACAACTGAGATTAAGCTCAAAATGAATGGAACAGCCCCATACGTTTATCCAGAAACTCAATTGAAATAATGGCAGCTACACCAGTTACATACACACAGACTAAGGATCTGGCCCTAAAACTTTAATTCCCTTTCAAGGACCCAAATTTTGGCGTTCAGCCCTTCTGAGAAGAAGCTGTCATCTAAGCGTTCTTGCATACACAGCACCAAGTGAACCGGTTAAAAGTGGGAATACCATTTTCCCTATGGTGAATTAGCGCCAAGGATGTGAGGTGGGATGTTTTGGTAAGACTGGATTTCCATCAGTCATTATGTTTAGATAGCTGACCCGTGCGAAGTATACCGATTGGCTGTGGCTGGCAAAAAAACCCCCACCCTTGGGAATGTCGAAGATCTCCGTGACACCTGCATTTTGGTTCCGCAGGAGGGGCATTGGTATCAAGTTTGTGATTATCTTGTCTTCAGATTAGTTCCTCTCGCAGCAGGATTCTCTCCTCTTCTTATTAGCAACTTGCGACAAAATTAGATCTCGCTCTTGTCTCTTTCATTCGACACCCGGATCTTCAAATACGGTCGTGCTGCCCTGTGGATGCATCTGCCACGGATATATTTCCTCTGTGTCCAGATGTTACTGTGTGAGGCTCTCTGCGCGAGCGATGCCAGGTAACATACGCATAGAACTGATTGCGGAAACCTGTCTGCCACATGTAGCTATATAGAACCAGTTAAGCCCCAGGTGTCTAAAGGCGTCTCGACCTTTACTATTCGGACGCGTGCCATCGCAAGCCAAGTTCCTCAAAACCGCCCTTTATGAGACGCCTTCGAGTCTGACTTCGTCTGTGGCGCGTGTTGTATGGCCTCTCAGACATGTCCGATGCCAGCCGCTAGTGAAGGATCGAGGCGTGTATCGCGGATCATTCGATCTCGATAACTCTATTACCAAGCGTGCCAAGCTGTGAGAATTGTGTGATTATTGACAGTGGTCTATCTAAGAGGTTTCTTTATTTCTCTAGCATCTAGGAATAGCCCGAAAACATGATTTTATCCATAACTTCGCCATCTTTTCGTGCATATCTTACCAGCTATCACATCCATCGAGTTGCCATCTACAATCTTAGTTATCCAACACATTTTCGCTTCTCAGCGCAGCCTGCTCTCTCCTTTCTCGCATTTCCCGTCTTTAAGAGTTCGTCCGCCAGCTAGAGTCATTCTTTATAGTTAAAGCCATGATCATTTGTTTTGAACCTTTGCGCAATCTCGAGTCATTAAGATTCCATCATTTTCGAGCAATATTTAAGCACCACTTCTATGGTAAACTTTGAGAATAATACCAGAAAGGCAACCTCTCCAATTTGATAGCTATTTCCTAGTCAAACTGCCTGCCCCTGGGACGTCACTAGTGCTCTCATAGTGTGTGCGCACTCCTCACGCGAGCACAGCAACTTACCCATCACCCTCTCGTAAGGTGCCGAGAGTCGTTGAGAAATTGCGGAGCATTGAACGCTTTATCACATATCTCAGCATGGCAGCTACGACGTCTAAGCGTAGACTAGATTTGAGCCTAAAGGAGAACTCATCGCGGCTAGCAACCCGCTCTAGGTCAACGCCTCCTCACTTTTCCCGACAGCAAATCCACTCCATATTACTACTTGTGTTGCGAGAACCTTGACAAGTAGTCTTACACTTAGGCACGCATACTCTGCCCCTCGACAGGTTAACCGCACACATACATAGACCAGCCAAGTTAGCCTGAGCCCCGGGATTCTATCACCTTGCTAAAGAATCAATAATAATTGGTCGTCAGCTAGGCAAAAATTCTCTCACTCGCCCTCGAGACACCGCCATCCACATTCTTCTCATTGAGCCTCAATCCATTGTGGTTAAGAGCTCCTGAGTGACCCATCGTTGCCGTCCCGTCGTTCACCCTGGACTTTCCTCTCCTTGCTGCCTACATAAACGCCGACACTCTCGCTCCAGGAGATTAGGTGATTCCTAGTCTCTGTGTGACTGCTCAAATTCAAGACAGTACTTGGCGTGATGTGAGAGGCGTTCAGTAAGAAAGAGCCACGAGAAATATGATTAAAGGAGAGACACTCCTTTGAGGTGACCAGACTCCGAGTCAGCCTCTATCTAGCTAACAAAAGAGAAGGTTAGACTGATCATTGGTGGCAGTCTGTAAGTATCTCATATGGGGTAACCGTTATATCTAATAATGGGCTGCATTCCAGTTCTTAGTGGGAGAAAGTCAACAGTGCTTCTCAATTGCCTGGATACGGTGAAGCAATACATGCCACTTCACGCAGGATAACTCACAGATCATTGGATATATCTTCTTAAGGCTGTTGAGCAGTAATCAACCACCTATGCGTGGAGCTATATTTACCAGTGGCAAGTCGCGTGAGTTCTCTCTTCGACTTAGCAAATTTCTCTTATGACATGATCTCTGATCGTCCTCTACAGCGTTTATGCTATGGGCATTGTACACTCTATTGGAGCACTTTATTTCATGTACATGAGTGAGTTTGCTACCGGTTATCTGTGCTCTATTATTGGAGTGCTGCATATCAGGTTCGAGACGCCATCACAACTTTGCTCCATATTTCATTTTTTCTCTCTTTGTAATCATTTCTCGGGTGATCAATATGTTGAGCCTGCGTGTAGGTTCTCTAGCAGCCCCAGCTTATGCTAACGCCTTTAGCAGTTTTAGTAGCGCTGCAATTAGCGATATAAGCGTGTAGCCTGATCTTTGTGATTTCAGTCCTTCTGATTGCTCCTGGTCGCTCGTCACATGTCTCTGAGCGACACATTGACTATCCATTAAATTACAAATCCCTAAAAGCAAGGCTAAAAAGGTATGTGATTAGTGGAAATATGATTTTATTAGGATCACTGGGTCAATTTATCTGTTATAACGATTATATATGACGTTATTGTGGATCAAATTGTGATCCTAGGCGATCTATGCCTCAGATTTCAATACAACGAGGCATATATAGCGTGTCCTTCACTTCTGTCTTCTGGTCTGTATATGAGCCTTCTAGTATATCACCTTCAGGCCTGGATAGAGTAGTAATCAAACGACACCGCTCGGCCCTTCAGTCCTGATGGATCTTATCAACTTTGTCCATGCTGGTGGTCACCACCATCTGTTTACATCCTTCTTCCGATCGTTCCAGCAATTGCTCGCTCTCGCCTTTGTCGAGCCTAGAACGCGCGCTCTCTGTGCTGCTCAAATGGCTCTACTCTCTAGTACACTCCCTTGTCCTTCTATCAAGACTCTCTGCTCCACCTCATGAAAGATAGAGACCATACATTAAGATATCCCCCACCTGCTACAGAATCCTTCAGCCATAATGCCGGCGCGTGTGTGCGATGCGAGTGTGCGGAGGTCAGATACCGTCTGTCTTTCCCGACTGAGGCTACGTCGGACTTTCGCTTTTGATCCATATACCTATATTAACACATGCCCGACACGTTTCATTATAAAACTCATATGAAATGTTATAGTTGTAGTATGATATGCTGCCAAACGAATGACTATAACTAAATACTAATCTAGGTGCCAAAATCCCTTCCTTCTCACTCGTCAAGAATGAATGTTCCTCAGTCAATCACGTGACGACGACATTTGCTGCATGGCTGATTCACAGGACTGCGCTCAAGATTTATTTTCAGAACAATCGCCTTTTAATTTACACGCTACCATCTTAGTAGCCACTATCATACTGGATTAAACTAACTTTGTGCCATATAACGTTTATCTATCAGTGCTTCGCGCACCAGAAAGGGCTACTCATGAGTCACCTCTAAATGATCAGCCTCCGCCACTGTGTTGTTGAAATATGAAGGGTTCCTTACTTATTAAGTAGGATGATGATCTGTCTACTGTGTCCCAAATGTTAACATCTTGTTCCACGCGTTCTTGCTGCCCCTCTTCCCCACAGGTAAAACCCAAAATCGGTGTGTTACAATGAGGGGCCAACGGCATCACGCCCCTTACCACCATCCTGCAGCCACCTCTAGAAATCCGCCGAGGCACATAACGCTTAGCACAAGCAAAGGTGAGTTCCTGACCCACATCTTGAGGGGGAGGGGTTGGCTGCGGCTCTAGCAGTGAGACTTCAGGAAACCTGGTCCTGGCATGTGCCCAGGCTACATGACTCCAGGGCAGGGACGTGCAAGTACTGACCCGCCCCCAGCTCTTGCCACCACAGCCATGCCTGTAGGCTCCCAGGTTTCACCGTAGGGCCCCTGGTATCCAGCTTGTTGATGTGGCAGACAGGGCTGTTGGCTCTTGGCTCCAGGTCGCCGGGCTCCCAAGCTGATTGCGAGTTTCAGCACTGGCCACAGTGCCAATCCACACACACATACAGGCTCCAATCACAGAGCTTTGGGATGCCTAAGCCCTGGCTCGATGATCGTCGCAGCAGAGCTTCAGTTGCCTCTGGGCCCCAGTTCATGGCAGTGTGGTGGGTGCCGCATCAGGCCCCACTCCACCATGTGGCCCCAGCGCTCTCTGCTGATGTCCCCTTCCCAGCTGCTCGCGACAGCTCTTAGCACAAGCACTCTCTGTTGACCTGGGCTCCAGCCACTCGGCTCGTAAACGAGGCCTAAGTGTTTGGGTCCCAGGTGCGACTCGCCTTGGCCCTGGCCACACTAGCTTTGCCAGGTCAGCAGCGGCGCTGGCCTCCAGCCACTCCTAATTGGCAGGTGCCTGACTCTTGGCTCCAGCCCCCAGTTCGCAAGCTGCTGGGCCATGTTTCAGCCTTAGGACTTGCGGTGCGGACTACTAGTCCCGGGGTGGCCCATCTCTCTGGGCTGAATGGCAAGTGGGCGAAGTACTAAGTGTGCTGTGATCGGGAGCGGCTCTAGGCACCAGAGCCAGCAAAGAAAATAGGAGCCTCCATTGATCTATCCTTCCAGCTTTGACTAACTGCTTGGATCAAAGAGGGGCAGCACACGTGTAGGAGCGGGACCAAGTTTCCAAGGAGACTAGAGAGATTGTGAGCTGCTGTTCCTGTTGAACCAAGAAATCAAAAATCCCCAGCACAAATAAAAACAAGACTTAAAGCAGGATCTAAAGCGAGACCTGGAGGTTACCCAGAGAGGGCTCAGAGATGACTTGCACGCTGAGATGAGATCCCTTCTGGAACAGCAATTACCAAGCATCCAGACGGATTGGGAAACCCAGCTACGACACACCCAGGCTGGAATGGTCAAACAGATTGACAGGGTGACCCACAACCTGACTGCCACAGGCCAGAAATTCTGCCATGGGATAGTGTAGCCCATACAAGCTCTGGCCAGTTTGGAACTTGCCTACTGTGATGAGTTGCAGCAATTCAGTCCCTCGAAGGAAATCAAAGGGGCATTGACCACAGCAGAAGGCAGTCGCCTGGCTGATGAACTGGGCAGCCAGGGGACATTTACAACAGTTTGCTACCCTGTTTGTAATGCGCAGAGGGCCAGAGGGGAGTGGTCAGGCTGTCCCAGCTCAAATAACTTAAAAGCTGTTGGAGGTTTATTTGGCTCAATTCAACACTATAGCTCAAATGAATGGCTGGAAAGAGGGGCAGAAGAAGGGTGATGATTGGCAGCCATCTTGGGTGGTCCAGCTCTGATGGTGCTGTGCAACTTACCCCCAGAAAAGAGACTGAGTTATCCAGACCCAGGACAAACTTTTGACATGTGGTTTGGAACTATGCTTGGCTACACTGGGAACTTACATTGGCATAGCTTTGCCTCTCAGAGGGGTGAAAAATCCACACCTCAGAGAAACACAGCTATGCCGACCAAAATAACCTGGTGTAGACAGCACTGGGCTGATGAAAAACTTCTTCCATCAACCTCGCTACTGCCTCTCAGGGAGGTGGATACCTACAGCAACGGGAGAACCCCTCCCATCAGCATAGGTAGTGTCTACACCAGTGATAGTCAGCCTGTGGCCCATTCTGCACAGAGCTGCAGCCCATGTGACATCCTCAGGCCCAAACAGGTGGTATTGGATGCGGCCCAGATAACACATTGTGGGCTGCACATGTGGTCCACAATGGTAAATAGGTTGAGAACCACTGATCTACATTGAAACACTAGGCCAATAGCTGTCATGGCAGGGTGTTTCCTAAGCAATCAAGAACCGGCGGAGCGGTGTTTCTGTAACGCCTTTGTGGGATTGTTAACTAGCTGTGTAATGGCTGAGGTGGTGACCACCAAAGATGGACTCAGGAGATACACAGGTGCCTGGCTCTACCACAAGACACCCTATGTGATGCTCCTTTATGCCTCATTTTCCTATGGGAATAACATTGCTTTCCTATGGGGGCTACTTTCTTGTCCTGGGGACAGTCAGTGGTTAGTCCCTGAGGTCTGGAATAGCTCCAGAACAGAATGAGTTTATTAAGTGCCCTCACTGCTCCTTGCCCAGGTGCTGTGAGAATAAATTCAGTAATGTGGACAGGGTGGTATCTGAGCACCACAGAAAAGCCTTTACATAAAGCCAGTGTAGTACAAGCTTCCTCTGACTGGAGGTGTTGTGGCCGATGTACTCATAGGCACCCCACTGCTGGTGATCACACAAACACTTGTGTATTGAGTGTGCATGAGTGTGCACACACATGTAGACACGCTTGCATACACATACATGTTCAGGCAAGTAGATACCATGTGCAATTCAGCTACGAATTTTTGGACATCCCAAATTTAGGCCGGTCTCTAATGATTTAGGAAATACCGTATATAAGCAGAACTAAAAATCTATGGCAAAGTGGCATGTTAATATAGACAGTTAACTGGACAAATGCTACACTAGCAAGGTGTTCGGGCTAATGAATTCCTGCTTGTATGGTAGAATTCTATGGGTTTCTAACCAGGGACTTGACAGGGATGGCGAGAGAGCAGGAAAACAGGAACAGGAACAGAAAGGAAGAGGTGCCCACAGCCATGTTGCTGTCTATCCTCTACCACAGGGATGTCGGACTGGTGCCGTGTCAGCCACCAGGATTGCATGGTACCCGAGCATACTCTGCAGGTGCCACTGGGGTGCAAAGTCAGCGTTAGAGCTGGACAAATAACGCAAAGCAATTTCCACTCCCGTGGGTTTGAATTTTGAAATGAATTCTCTGCCACCACCACCACCTCCATGCCCTGTTTGTACTCCCTTGCCACAAACATGAGAGCCATTCACTTCAGCTGGCAAAAATGCTTGCAGAAAGAGAACGGCAAAGCTGCATGCTGAGTAGCCACAGAAAGGACATTTTAAATGTGTGTACGTATTTATATTATAAGGGCTTTTGTGCTCAACCAGTCAGGGAAGAGAAGCAATACCATGTGACTTATATGGCCAATCATAACCAAGCAGGACAGGTTACATTTAGAATATTCCCCATCAGTCCACAGACTATTGTTTAAAGAACAGGAGTACTTGTGGCTGTGACGAACTGGGAATGTTCTTAATGTTTTCTCTGAATACGGTGTTGGTGCCTCAGGTTCCCCCATGCAGTTCTTAATTATCTAGGTGGTGTGATAAGGGTGTATGGTTGCTACAGAGCAAAGGGACAGGGTACCTAAATGCCTGACACTCTGTCTCCTAGCAACTGATGGCCTGGGCCCCTCCTCTGCAAAGGTGCCAACTGAAGGTGTTGGAGACAAAGAGATCAGGTGACCTCCTGGCCTGGGAAAGAGAAAAAGCCCAGAGAAGCAGGGGCTAAAGAGGGGTTTCAGTTTTGAAGCTGGCTGGAAAATAGAGAGGGCTGCCCCGGCAGGGCTTGGGCTTCCCAACGGGGCTGTGGCCTCCCTGGGGGCCCCAGATGGACCTAACCTGCTGTCTGTGCCTGGAAGACCTGTCTTGGACTGTGTTCCTGTTGTCCAAATAAACCTTCTGCTTGACTGGCTGGCTGAGAGTCATGGTGAATCGCAGGAAGCTGAGGGTGCAGGGCCTTCTCTCCCCCAAACTCCGTGACAGTGGCACCTTAGAGACTAACACATTTATTTGAGCATAAGCTTTTGTGGGCTACACCCCACTTCATTGGATGCATAGAATGGAACATATATTGAGGAGATATACATACATACAGAACATGAAAAGGTGGAAGTAGCCATATCAACTCTAAGAGGCTAATTAATTAAGATGAGCTATAATCAGCAGGAGAAAAAAAACTTTAGTAGTGGTAATCATGATGGCCTATTTCAGACAGTTGACATGAGGCATGAGGATACTTAACATAGGGAAATAGATTCAATCTGTGTAATGACTCAGCCATTCCCAGTCTCTATTCAAACTTAAGTTAATGGTATCTAGTTTGCATATTAATTGGAGTTCAGCAGTCTCTCTTTGGAGTCTGTTTTTGAAGCTTTTCTGTTTCAAAATTGCCACCTTTAAGTCTGTTATTGAGTGACCAGAGAGGTTGACGTGTTCTCCTACTGGTTTTTGAATGTTATGATTCCTGATGTCAGATTTGTGTCCATTTATTCTTTTGCGTAGAGACTGTCCGGTTTGGCCAATGTACATGGCAGAGGGGCATTGCTGGCACATGATGGCATATATCATATTGGTGAAGGTGAATGAGCCCCTGATGGCGTGGCTGATGTGATTAGGTCCTATGGTGGTGTCACTTGAATAGATATGTGGACAGAGTTGGCATCGGGCTTTGTTGTAAGGATTGGTTCCTGGGTTAGTGTTTTTGTTGTGTGGTGTGTGATTGCTGGTGAGTATTTGCTTCAGGTTGGAGGACTGTCTGTGTTAATATTATTGTTTATTTTCATAAACATTTATACCATGGTAGCACCTTGAGGCTAACCAGGTTGGGCTACAGTGTGCGAGATATTGTGCAAAGAAATAGTAAATGACAGTTCCTGCCCCAAACTGCTTGCAGTCGGAAAGGATTTCCTGGGGACAATTCCATTAGCTCTGGTCGAGTTGCCCAGGACTGTGGGGAAAGCTTCTGTTGGAGCTGTGCTATGGCAGGCCGGGATGCTGGTGGCAATGCCGAGCGTTTGATCGGGCTGCTCCATGGCTTTGCCTGGTTTTGTAAAGCTAACCTCAGACAGCTTGGAGTTGGATATCAGCTAAGGTGAGTGCCAAAATGAAGGGAAGCTTCTCTGAGCTAGTGACAGATGTCTTGGGTCTGATTGGTCGAGCTAGAAGCTGAAGATTCAGAGGTGGAGGAAACCAGTGAACGTTGCTTTTCTGAACCTCAGAAAAAAAGCTTTATTTGAATTTGGGGTCAAGGCAGGGGGGCTCTTCTGTTACCCGGTAGAGCTCTGCAGAGCAGTCTCACCTTGCAAGGAATTTGGGGTGTCCTTCAGAGTGATACGGTGGTAACTGTTAACTAGAAGAACTCACTTCCCCTCCCCCCCCGTGGACCCAGTAGACATCAAAGATATCATTGACAAGGGCCAGTCTGAGGAAGGAAGGAAAGGTGGGCAGACAGACTAGGCCGACTCTGAATGCCTCCAGCTGGTGCCACATGGATCCATTGGGGCACAAAGCAGCCTTGGTAGAGTCTTTACAGGGGCCCAAACGCTCACCCGTTCTGCTCTGCCTTCCTAGCACTCTGAATGCCCTGTCCATTCTCTTCCACCCCTTCCCTCCATGGCTCTCCTCCCTCTCCCTCCCCTCTGATGCAGGGACAGGGAGAGGGAAGAGAGAGCTGCTCTATGTGGTCAGAAGGGGGTGCACTTTTGCTGCCCAGTCCTTCAGCACCCCTCCTCACCCCCACCCCCGGGAGCAATAGCAGCTCTGCTGCCAGGCCGTGCCGTGATCCAGTGGGAGGTGCCCATGTGCCACACCCAGCCCTGTGTTCCAAAGCGTGCCCCATTTTCACTGAGCCTGCGCTTGAACATTCCCTGTAAGGGGAGAAACTGAGATGTCCTGGCTTGTTATTTTTCAGATCTTCCTAGCAGTGGCTAATTTTGAGCAGAATGAAAGGGGTCAGCAGTTCTCTGTAATTTACAAGTGGAGCTACAGAACAGAGAAATTCTTCCCGTACCAGCGGATCGCCACGCACAGCGCTAGGGACTGGGAGGCCTTTGACATTGAGGGAGAGGCCTTCCTCGCGGTTGCCAACCACAGAGAAGGTACCTCGCCCTTATTCTTCCTGGCAGTGCTTGGTCCAGTGGTTTCCCCAGGAATTGAAATTAGGGAGGGTGTTTGAATTTACGGGGGGTGTCAGGACCAATGAGATATATAAAAGAGATATGAATAAACTAAATGTTTTGTTAGGATTATGCAAATTTAACATAAGGAAAATGCAAGTTACACGAAAACACATAACAGATCTAGATTTCTAAAAAAAAAAATAAAAAAATTGACTTTTGAAAAGTAAGCCATCATGGGATAAGAGGGCAGTCCTGTCATAGATCAGTAACTGGTTAAAAGATGGGAAACAAAGGGTAGGAATAAATTATCAGTTTTCAGAATGGAGAGAGATAAATAGTGGTATCCTTGAGGGGTCAGTACTAGGACCAGTACTGTTCAACATATTCATCTGGAAAAATGGGTAAACAGTGAGGTGGCAAAATTTGCAGATGATACAAAACTATTCAAGATAGTTAAGTCCCAGGCAAACTGCGACTAACCAAAAGGATTCACAAAACTGGGTGACTGGCCAACAAAAGCAAATTAAATTCAATGTGTAAATGCAAATGTATGCACATTGGAAAGCAATCTCAACTATACATACAAAATGATGGCATCTGAATTAGCTGTTAAAACTCATAAAAGAGATCTTGGAGTCATTGTGGATAGTTCTCTGAAACATCCACTCAATGTGCAACCAGCAGTCAAAAAAGCAAACAATGTGGGAATCATTAAGAAGGGATAGATAATAAGAACAGAAAATATCATATTGCTTCTAATAAATCCATGTGACGTGCACAACATTGATTAGTGTGTGCAGATCTGGTCACCCATCCTAAAAAATAATATGGAATTGGAAAAGTAAACAGAGATGGCAACTAAAATGATCAGGGTAATGAAACAGGAGGAGAAGATTAAAATGACTGGGAATTTTCAGCTTAGAAAGAAATGACTAATGGGGAATTATAGAGGTCATACAAATCTTGACTGGTGCAAAGAAAGTGAATGAGGAAATTTTATTAATCCTTAAGTAACAGAAGAACTAGCAGTCACCCAATGAAATTAATACAGCAGTTTAAAAAACAAAAGGAAGTACTTCTTCACACAATATAAAGTCAACCCAGAATCTTTGCCAGGGGATGCTGTGAAGACCAAAACTATAACAGGATTATAAAAAGAACTATAGAATTCCTGGAGAACAAATCATCTGGCTAATAGCCAGGATGGGAGGGATGCAACACCATGCTCTGAGTGTCCCTAGCCTGTTCCAGAAGACTGGAAATGGGCAACAGGGATGGTCACTTGATGACTTATCTGTTCTGTTCATTCCTCTAAAGCACTGGCCTAGACCACTGTTGTAAAACAGGGTACTGGGCTATATGGACCATTGGTCTGACCCACTATAACCATTCTATGTAAAATTAATTATAATATAAAAATGTTTTAGTACAGAAACTCCCACATAATGACCTCCCAAGATAGGAACAATGTGAGATAACAACCTGGCAAATAAATGCATTAAAAAATCTTGGCCATTAGGAAAAGTATTTATAATAAGTTTCCATTCCAGTCACAAATCTAGCATTCTGGAGCAATTGACTAAAATATAGTCCAACAACAAATGTTTACTTAACATGCCCCTCACTTTTCCCTCCACTGCACTCCACCACACACGTGTTGTCCTTTGTCAGTGGAGACTCAGAGTTCAGAGGTGCTTCGTGTGAGGGGACAAGAAGGCACTTTGCTTGTGCCTCCACTGCTCACTGTTCGCTCTGGCCACGTTGTTCATTGTGCCACCGTTCACTCCACTTCTGTTGCCAATGGCCCTGGGCAGTCACCTCTGCTGCACCTGCCACTGTGACCTCTGCGAGTTGGTCTCTGTTGAGTTCCACCAGCTCTCAGTTTATCAGTCTGAGCTCTCATGGCGGAACATCGTCGCTGCTGCAGTTCAGTCTGTGAGTCTCTTACACAAAAACACTGTACCCACAGGAACACTGTCCCCACAACAGGACTAAGCACTTAGACCTGATTGGCACTGATTTCAGCTGCAGTGGTCACTTAACAGAACAAAAGACTATCTATGGAGCCTAATCATCTCTGTCTTTAAACAGTGGAGAGGGACAGGTCCCCACCCTCTCTCTTGATGCCTATTGCAATGGATTCAATGGATGGGCTGCATTATGTGGCTCCTCAGAAGAGTTTTAAAAAACAGTACTTCTCCTGGGGAGCAGTGAAAACACACTTGATTTCCCAATGGGTTAAAGTAATCTCTGAAATTACATTTCCTCTTACACAGTCTGCATCTCCCGTAATAGCTTGCTAGGCTTTATACTGCACTTTTCATCAGTAGGTCTCAAAATGCTTTACAAAGGAAGTTGGTATCATTCTCCCCATTTTAAGGGTGGGGAAACCAAGGCCCAGAGAAGTGATCTCCCTTGTTTGGTTTTGGCAGAGCCAGGAATAGAAGTCAGTTCTTCCACTGAGTGCTGTAGCCCCCATTCTATGCCCTGTGTCTGACCACCAGGCAAGGACCGGTGGGGCCCTAAAATGAAAGCGCTGTAGTAAGAGACACCTGCCAGGTGAGAGAGAGCCCCACAATCCCAAAGTCTACAGGCTCTGTGGGCTGCAAGAGTAAAGACAGCAGTTGCCTATGGAAAACCTAGAGCTAGCAAATATGGGAGGGTGAATCTGAACGATGGATCCCGTGTTTGTAATGGGGAATCAGGGACGTTGAGGACTTGAAGGAGACCTTGGGAGCCATTCATTTCCAGGGAAAGCCTCTGTTTCCCAGCCGGACTCCTCAAGACCTCACATCATGGTCGTGATGTGAGGGAGGTGCAGGGTCTGGTAGTTAGGGTGTTAGACTGAGCTGTGGGAAATGTGGGGTCAGTTCCCTGCTGTCACAGACTGCCTTTTGGACTTTGGGCAAGTCATTTAGCCTCTCTGGGCCTCAGTTTCCCCACCTGTAAGGTGAGCATAACAGCCCTGCCCTACATATGTTAACTACTAGGAAGTGCTCAGGTGCTGTGATAATGGGAGCAGATAATTACCATAGGTAGACTCCAGCTGTCAATCATTCTCCTCCCCCGGGGAATGTCTCTAGGTATAATGCCTGTACACCCTTTCGCTCCTCAGAATGGGGGTTCCATGGGACTTGTGTGCCCAGACTTTGTGCTGGCTGTGCATGGGATGAACATCATTATTTACATATTATTTCCCCAAAGTGTTCATGTTCCTGTCACATCATCTCTTCTCCCTTGGCCTCTGAGAGCAGCCTGGTCTTTCCCCATGTGTCAGCCGCGTCTCCAGATGTCATCAGCTAAGGGCTAGTTTTCTCAAGCACTGGGCATGTTTGATACCGTGAGGTGCTGACCGCCAGCAAGCACTTAAACACGTGCTTACCTTTAAACTTCAATGGGACTGTGCCTGGGACTTGGCTTCAGTGACACTCCTCACAAATTTCAAGCCCCGCTGGACTGAGTCCCAAATGCTCAGCACCTTGCAGGATTGAGCACTGATGGTCTTCAGCTCCCACTGACTGCTAGCCTGTGTCCATACTAACAGGATGCAGGAGTTTGGACACATTCCACATGCTGAGGCTAGCCACAGAGTTGCAGTGCGCTGCCACCCAGAGGGGAATGTTAGTATAAAACCACAACACATCTAAATTATTTAACACAAAAGGGCTGCAAGTAATACAGTATCTCCTCGCTTAACGTTGTAATTATGTTCCTGAAAAATGTGACTTTAAGCAAAACAATGTTAAGCAAATCCAATTTCTCCCTAAGAATTAATGTTTTTAAGGTCAGGCTTGACAAAGTGCTGGCTTGGATGAATTATATGGTGATGGTCCTGCTTTGAGCAGGGGTTGGACTAGATGACCTCCTGAAGTCCCTTCCACCCTGATATTCTATGATTCTCTGATAAATTGGAGGGGTTAGGTTCCAGGGAAATTTTTTTCACCAGACAAAACTCTTATATATACACACACAGTATAAGTTTTAAACAAACAATTTAATACTGTACACAGCAATGATGATTGTGAAGCTTGGTTGAGGGGGTGGAGTCAGAGGGTGGGATATTTCCCAGGGAATGCCTTACTGCTGAATGATGAACTAGCACTCGGCTGAGCCCTCAAGGGTTAACCCGTTGTTAATGTAGCCTCACACTCTACAAGGCAGCACAAATGGAGGGAGGGGAGACAGCATGGCAGACAGAGACAGAGAAACTTGCCCTGTGTGTGAGAGAGAGAGAGAGAGATGCGCATTGTCCTTTTAAGTATGCTGACCCCACTCTAAGTACACTGCCTTTTTAAGTAGATCAGCAAGTTGAGACAGCAGCTGCTGCCAGTAAGCTCCCTCCATCCTGAGCCCTGTTGTGTCCCCCCCCCCGTTCTATGGAGATGGGGCAAAGGGGGGGCGGGGGAAGGGGGACACCCTGACATTAGCCCCCCCACTCACCCTCCAGCAAGCAGGAGGCTCCCAGGAGCAGCTACAAGGCAGAGGGCAGGAGCAGCACATTGCAATGGGGGGAGGGACAGCTGAACTGCTGGCAATTGATAGCCTGCTGGGCGGCTGCAGAACAGGGAACTTAGGGGAGTGGGGAGCTGACAGCTGGTCTGCTGGTCCACCCTGGTTCCAAGCCCCCACTAGCCAGCTGCAACGAGCTGTTCTTTCTGCAAGCAGTGGACAAAGCAGGCGGCTGCCAAACAACATTATAAGGGAGCATTGCACAACTTTAAACGAGCACATTCTCTAATTGATCAGCAACGTAACAATGAAACAGTGTTAACCAGGACGACTTTAAGTGAGGAGTTACTGTACTCAGAGGTTTGGCAAAGGTTTTGCATGTAAAGCAAAACGAGTGACTAGCCACTTGGTTACTGAGTTTCATGAAAATAGCTGAATCTGTCTGAAAAGCACATTGTTCTATTACTAGCGGCACAACCACAAAGAAAAGAGCAGGGTTTGTTAAAGGATTAGGGTGGTGTGAGGAAGTGGTTAATAAATTCATAGGCTGGAAGGCCAAAAGGAACTGTTAGACCATATAGTCCAGTACACCATAGCCCAGAGGCTTGCTCTTAGTGATTTCTGCATCCAGCCCATATCTTGTGGTTGAGCTAGAGCATATCATAGAATCATAGTATCAGAGGGGTAGCCGTGTTAGTCTGGATCTATGAAAGCAGCAAAGAGTCCTGTAGCACCTTATAAACTAACAGACGTATTGGAGCATGAGCATCTGACAAAGTGGGTATTCACCCACAAAAGCTCATGCTCCAATACATCTGTTAGTTTTTAAGGTGCCACAGGACTCTCTGCTGCTTTCATAGATTCATAGATTATCAGCGTTGAAAGGGACCTCAGAAGGTCATCTAATCCAACCCCCTGCTCAAAGCAGGGCCAAATCCCAAAATGGCTCCCCTCAAGGATTGAACTCACAACCCTGGGTTTAGCAGGCCAATGCTCAAACCACTGAGCTATCCCTCCCCCCATATTATTAGAAAGGCCTCCAGTCTTGATTTAAAATCTGATTTCCCCCTGAGACATGATCATGTCCATAACTGAAATCTCCTTGACATCTTTTTCTTGTATATCCGTCACTCTCTCTTTTTATGCTTCTGTAGTAAATAACCGGTACAGCCAACAACTCCAAAATGAGTGATAAAAAATGCGGGTTTAAACTGATGTGCCTGAGAAGGTGTGAATCACTGCACTGCTGCAAATATAAAGTGGAAAGATTTATTTCAGCCTTCAGCCAAGGAATGGAAAGGAGACTCAAAGAGCTTGGCTTGTTTAGCCTAACCAAAAGAAGGTTGATGGGGGATATGATTGCTCTTTATAAATATAACAGAGGGATAAATATTAGGGAGGGAGAGGAATTGTTTAAGCTTAGTACCAACGTGGACACAAGAACAAATGGATATAAACTGGACACTAGGAAGTTTAGACTTGAAATTAGACGAAGGTTTCTAACCATTAGAGGAGTGAAGTTCTGGAACAGTCTTCTAAGGGGAGTAGGGGGGGCAAAAGACATATCTGGCTTTAAGACTAAGCTTGATAAGTTTACGGAGGGGATGGTATGATGGGATAGCCTAATTTTGGCAATTAATTTGGAAATTGACCTTTGATTATCAGCAGGTAAGTAATCCCAGGGGTTTGTGATGGAATGGAATCTGAGTTACTACAGAGAATTCTTTCCTGGGCATCTGGCTGGTGAGTCTTGCCCACATGCTCAGGATTTAACTGATCACCATATTTGGAGTTGGGAAGGAATTTTCCTCCAGAGCAGATTGGCAGAGGCCTTGGAGGTTTTTTGCCTTCATCTGCAGCATGGGACACGGGTCACTTGCTGGAGGATTCTCTGCAGCTTGAGGTCTTCAAACCACAATTTGAGCACTTCAATAACTCAGATATAGGTCAGGGGTTTGTTACAGGAGTGTGTGGGTGAGATTCTGTGGCCTGCATTGTGCAGGAGGTCAGACTAGATGATCATAATGGTCCCTTCTGACCTGAAAGTCTATGAATCTATGAGTCAAACATCCAACCATCCTGTGTGACCAGCTGTGCAATAATTAGGCACAGAACCACAAGAAAAAGGAATCGGAGATATTGACTGGCCTATGAAAACTATCAGCCCTGTACTTGTAGGGGCCCTCCACTACCCACGTACTTGTAAGAAAAGAAAATTCAGGAAAGAGACTTGTTTTAGCTCAATGACAGTATGAAAATCAAAAGGATCAACTTGTATTTTCTATTATAATAGATCATATGATACAACATAAAGTCATTTCAAAAGTTAAAACTGAAAATGTTTCATTATGAAAATGCTGAGACAAACCACTGGGATTGCTGGAACTGTTTTCCCTCTGTCTCTGAAATGTTGGTGAAATCGACATGATTTTGTGACGTGTTTAGATTTTGATGGAACTGCATGTGCGATGAAACACTGTTAGGCTATATTTTTTCAGACCAGCTCTAGTCCTTACGCATGCATTAGTAAGCACTAGGCTGTGTCCTAGAGGCAGGCTGGAGTGACTCACACGTTCACCAGGAGACCCTGGGGGTGCGAGCTGAAAGGCAGGGCTGCCCAGATGATTCAGGGGATCTGGGGTCTTCGAATTGCCACGAAGACCGGGTCCCAGGGTGGAAGGACTCCTCACTGCGGGTCTTCGGGGCACTTTGGCGGTGAGTCCCGGAGCGGAAGGACCCCCCGCAGCCGAATTGCCACCGAAGATAAGGAGTGGAAGAAGCTCCAGAGGCCCTGGGCCTCGCAAGAGTTTTCTGGGGCCCCCAGAGTGAGTGAAGGACCCAGCTCCAGGAGCACCGAAAAACTCTCATGGGGGTTCCTGTGGGGCCTGGGGCAAATTGCCCCACTTGCCCCCTCCCACCCCAGGCGGTCCTGCTGAAAGGCGCGGGCTAACTCCACGGAGGAGAGATGAAATGGAAGTCCAAAAATCAGGCCACCCAGGATGTTCCTTTGGGAAGTGAGGAGGATGGAAGGGAGGGTAGAGAGCTCTATTCTCAAGTGTTTTGCTGGGAAAGGGAAAGCTGGCAATGCAGCCAGTGTTAGTGTTTGGGCCAAACAGCATTTCTCCATTGTGCACAGCTGTGTGTCACCTCCAATGCCTGGTCACAGCATTAGCACCTCTCACTTTTTCTCCTGCGCGGTGGGCTTTGGAACGGGATTTGGTATTTGGGAATGAAGTTCTCTTGCTTTTGCATGGGGCTAGTGCCATGGCTGCAGCCCAGAGGCACTTAGCACAGCTGAATCCAAAGGTCACTTTCAGCAAACTTTGCATCAGGATGGGGCTTGTCCAGCCCCTGGCATGACTCAGAGCAGACTCAGGGCTGCTCTGTGTTATGTCTATCTGCCCTCAGCCCTGAGGAGTTATTCAGTCAGTTAAGGAGTGCCATGGCATAGGGATAGCTTGGCATGAGCTGCACGACGGTCTAGCTGCGCCAAGTACATGACTAGGGTCTCAGATGGTGGATAGCCCTTCCCACAGCTCACGCTGCCGGGCTGCATTCTATTTTCAGTGCACTAGCTCAAGGAGAACTAGCAGAGTATGTCTCTGCGAGCTGGAAATCACACCCCAGCCCAAAGTGTAGCCACACCCTTAGATGTGAGAGCTGGTAAAGCCCATTGGGGGGGGGGAGGTGTGAGAGAGAGAGAGAACAGGCAGGGTTACACTGTAGTAACTGATTGCCTTTCTGTTGATCCATCCTGGGCAATCTTTCCTCAGGTCTCTCGGAAGCAGCAAGACTGGTCCAGTCTCACCCAGCAGTTATCCAGGGCGAATGGCACATCCCCAGCTGCCTGGAGTAGCTAGGACATTCCCTTTGAAGTGCAACATTTCAGTGGTGCCCACACACCAAACTCTGTAGCTGCACCCCTACTGAGCTGCAGAGGGCTCAAGGCACTGTTAGAATTGCCCCCACATGTCCAGGAGAGGTTTCCACTTAGGTATTACTCTTCGCTGGCCTTGCTGGGTTAACGCTGCCATTGGCTGAGGGGAACTGAATTGGTAACATCTACTCGTTTACTTCTTGGGAAGAAATTAGTCCCCAAGGGACAGACAGCTTAGTTGCTTTCCCTCATTTGTATATTTCCTCTGATCTGTCCTGTTTCTGTCTCATTTCTTTTGATCACCAGACTGCATTCCGTTTGCTAATGCCCTCTTCTTTTTCTGTCATTCCCAGGGGATAATCATAACATCAATAGTGTCATATATCGGTGGAACCCCAGGACTGGACTTTTCGAGGCTAACCAGACCATTCCTACCTCTGGAGCCTATGACTGGGAATTTTTTACTGTTGGACCTTACTCTTTCCTGGTCGTGGCCAACACATTTAATGGCACATCTACGAAGATTGACTCCCACATCTATATCTGGCTTGGTGGCTCGTTTCAGCTCTTCCAGTCAATCCTGGTAAAAAGTTGATATTAGTCAGATTTGACTTCCCTTTCACACTGAGTAGCTCCCAGCTAAGTGAGGCCAGCCGGATCTGGCTTCAGGAGGAAGTGCATGGCTCACGGGAGGCCAGTGGGATCTGGCTTTAGGAGGAGGTGCGGTTCATGCAGGCCAGTGGGATCTGGCTCTAGGAGGAGGTGCATCTTTTGGGGCCAGTGGGATCTGACAGTAGGAGGAGGCACAGTTGTTGGGACCAGTGGGATCTGGCTGTAGGAGGAGGCACGGCTCCTGGGGCCAGTGGGATCTGGTTGTAGGAGGGGGTGCGGTTGCTGAGGCCAGTGGAATCTGGCTGAAGGAGGATGCGCGGTTGCTGGGGCCAGTCAGATCTGGCTGTAGGAGGAGGCACGGCTCCTGGGGCCAGTGAGATCTGGCTGTAGGAGGAGGCATAGCTCCTGGAGCTAGTGGGATCTGGCTGTAGGAAAAAAACTGGTTACTGGGGCCAGTGGGATCTGGCTGTAGGAGGAGGCGCGGCTTCTGGGGCCAGTGGGATCTGGCTGTAAGAGGAGACATTTTTGCTGGGGACAGTGGGATCTGGCTGTAGCAGGAGGTGTTTTTGTTGGGACCAGTGGGATCTGGCTGTAGGAGGAGACGCGGTTGCTGGGGCCAGTGGGATCTGGCTGTAGGAGGAGGAGTGGTTGCTGGGGCCAGTGAAATCTGGCTGTGGGAGGAGACCCGGTTGCTGGGGCCGGTGAAATCTGGCTGTGGGAGGAGACCTGGTTGCTGGGGCCAGTGGGATCTGGCTGTAGGAGGAGGCACGGTTGCTGCCGCCAGTGGGATCTGGCTGTAGGAGGAGACACAGTTGCTGAGGCCAGTGGGATCTGGTTGTAGGAAGAGGCACGGTTCCTGGGGCCAGTGGGATCTGGCTGTAGGAGGAAGTACGGCTCCTGTGGCCAGTGGGATCTGGCTGTAGGAGGATGTGCGGTTGCTGGGGCCAGTGGGATCTGGTTGTAGGAGGAGGCGCGGTTGCTGGGGCCAGTGGGATCTGGCTGTAGGAGGAGACACAGTTGCTGAGGCCAGTGGGATCTGGTTGTAGGAAGAGGCACGGTTCCTGGGGCCAGTGGGATCTGGCTGTAGGAGGAAGTACGGCTCCTGTGGCCAGTGGGATCTGGCTGTAAGGAGGAGGTGCGGCTTGTGGGTGCACATGGGATCATGGCTGTAGAGAAGGTGCGGTTGCGGGGCCAGTGAGATCTGGCTGTAGGAGAGGTGCGCGGTCTTGCTGGGCCAGTGGAGATCTGGGTGTAGGAGATGGTGCGGTTGCTGGGCCAGTTGGATCGGTGTAGGAGGAGTGTGCGGTTGCGGGGCCAGTAGGGATACTGGCTGTCAGGAGGAAGGTGCGGTTGGGGGCCAGTGGGATCTGGTGTAGAGAGTGCGGGAATGGATCGGCTGAGGGTCATGCATCTCCTGGGGACAGACCAAGAGCCTCTTCTGTTTTGTGCGATGACTGGCGAAAGAGCGATGAGCGTGCTCGAGAGTGCCCCGTTTATTATCCTGAACTTCAGAAGTCCTTTCATGCCCACCAAAGACATCAATCAAGCATATAAGTAATTCAGTGCTTCTTCCTTCTAACAAACCTTATACCTTCCCTGGTTTGTCTCCCTGTCTTTTGCTACCTTGAGTTAATACCGAAGTCTTGTCTCCTGCTCCCCATCCTACCGAACTGTTGTCGGCTCACCTCTCTGCCCCTTCCTTATTCATACACACCTCTGCCTCTCAGCCTGGGGTGTTCCAGCCGTTAGGCCAAGCCAGGACCTGAACATCGATGGTGAATCTCAAGCCCCTGAAGTTATGAGAGTTTGAACATCTGACTTAGTCACCTCTCCCGTTGATGGAGCTCTCTGTTAAGTTGCTGGGTTTCTTCTATCTCAGGAGCTGCCTTCCACAGCAAGACCACAGAACACCGATAGTTGACCAGCTCCTGAAGCTTCATCTGCCAACCCAGTCCACTCGTTTTGAAAAGCATAGTTCCAGTGCTCGGGTGGTTCTCCTCACCCAGTTGAGCTGCAGCGCTGTAGCTCTCGCAAGGGTGACTGCCAGGACACAGCTACCAGGGCTAGCTGAGCTAGAGTAAAGTCTGCCTACTGCTATAATAGCCTGTAGTTCCTTAAATTGCACAGTGCCATAAGGTGCCAGAAAAAAAGACTTCACCTAAGGTACCTGCTTATCCTTCTGAGTTAACCTATCTGCCCTCTGAGTTGGACCAAGCACAGGGCAGGTTCAGTTCATCCAGGGGTTCCATTTCAATAACAAGATCCGACATTGGGGTGCATAACCTGGCTCGTGCCCACCACCAGTGACCTGGGACACTTACATACCACCCTCTGGCGCCTCTAGGAGGCAATACTATTCCCTGTCTCCAAGCACGGAGTTGAGTGTAGCGAAAGTCTTTTAATAAAAGAGGAATCAATGTGACATCCATTGGAAAACCACAACAAGTTATAACACTCAGACCAATACCACCTACCGCACCATAAGTACTTTTGGCAATGTCCTTTTCCCCTAGGTTATAGGGTCTTGATACTCCAACAGTCCCAAACTGTCACACCAAAGTCTCTGCATACTGCAACAACCAGCATTCAAAGTCTATCTGTAGAGGTCCTCCCCCCAGCATGGGTGAAAGGGCACCTTAATCTGATCGGGCAACTGCCCTGCCTCTCGTAGGGATTCTGCTTCCAGCCTTCTCGCACGAACTGGCTCCCTACCACGCTCCTCCAACTGTGCTACCTCGGGCGCCAGTCTCAAAACTGTCGCTGCTACCACTGCCTCGTGAGCTGCTCCGTCTTGTCTCCAGCAAAACTGCTTGGCTCCGCTCGCTCTGTGGGCTGCTCCACACACGCCCATCCAGCTACTTTCCGCTGCCGAGCCGCTCATGACCACCGTCTGTGACGCCGCTCCCATAAATCTGTCCACTCACCACGCTCTGGTTCCACAGTATAGCTTCAGGCTCCCCACTATTAGCACAGCACTCAGTGTCACCAGCTCAGTAATTTTCAGCTCTTTTGTGATTCAGCTCTTAGTGATCTAAGCATAGTAGGGGATAGCCCAGTGCTATTGCACCATTACCCAAAGTGATTCAGCTCAGCAAACCTGTCTAGAAGTCTTAAGGGAATAAAAAATCAACTCTGACATTCCACAGTGGAGAGAGGAGGAGGTGCAACTGATGCTTCTAGCTCCACAAGGAGCCTGCAGACCAGGCACAAATACTGTCCCAACCTCTCTCCCTTCACAGGGTTTTGGAACCCATGTCCTTTCTAGCAAGTACCACCAACTGAGGTTGAGTCATTCTGTCACACAAGCAGTCCCCAGCTTCGGCAGTCTGGGATGGGTTAGGCGTGCCTATGCAAATATTTGAGATTTTGCATTCCAGACATTCTTTCCACACTTCCCATACTTCACCACCAGATGTCAGGGTACAGCTCATCCTGACTCTGCTTACATGAGTAAACAACTGGCTGAAATCAGCAAATCACTCGCCTGGTGGCATTGCCACACCCCTGCACAAGGCTTCTTGGAAGGTTCATTATTTATACAGTTTTGCCTTCCCTCCCTTCTGGGTGACTTTTAAATCCACAATGACGGTGCTGAGGTTTCAGTCCCTGGAGGCCAGGGAAACGAGTGTTCTGAGAGGAAATCAGGGCTTGCTGGAACACTTTGCTCTGGGAAAGAGCCACTGGAGGATTCAGAAAGCTGCCGCTTTCTGCTAGTTACCAGCAGCAGGACTTGCTTCAGGCCATAACAGCCATTTCCTGTGTGGAAGTTGCTTTTGGCAGGGCACGATTGCCCTCTTGGGGTATGCGCTCTCTTTCATAGAGGAGTATTTAACAAGCTCCAGGTTGCAACCAGTGAAATGTGGCAGATACATTCCCACAAGTCAGAGATGCATTTCAGTCCTATTTCTGCTCCATGTCTGGAGAGCTTGGTTTCTTTTTAATGGGAAATTGCAAACTTCCCATTTGATTTTTAAATTTACCCTTAAGATTTGTGAAAATCCCTATCCTCCCTAAAGGAACAGAAAGTTCAGAACTGGAGCTAAGCAAACTATGGCCTCAAAATCATATTGCCTGGAAATTGATCTTCCTAAGCGTGTCGTTCTAACAGGTAGGGCTTCCTGTCTGTTTCATGTTGGGGGAAGGTTGTCACCCAGAGACTGTGCTAGTGTGGGGGAGGAGAACCTGTGTCCCAAAACCCTGTCCTGAAGCTGCCAAAATCTCTTCTCTTTCACAGCTTTGCTCAGATTATTTAGTGACAATTGTAGCCTCTGGATCACCAACTCTGAAATAGCGTGTACAACAACTGTTCCTGATACATGTATAATAGCATCACAGTGTGAAGCTGCTGGGGATGAGAGGTGATGCATTGTACAATGCTTTGGTCCTCCCATCAACACCATGCAGTTTCTCAAGCCTTAAAGTTCTGCATGCACTGGAAAGAGACTTAGCACATGCTCGAAGTAAAGCATGTGCTTAAATGCTCTGCTGAAATGTGGCCTAAAATGGGTATATGCACGCCTGTGTAATAGGTTTGAGACCTCCATTAAAAATTATTCATTGAATCATGGAAATGTCGGGCTGGAAGGGACCTCAAGAAGTCACCAAGTCCAGTCCCCTGTATTGTCACAGGACCAGCTAAACTTAGACCAGTCCTCACAGGTGTTTGTCCAACCTGTTCTTAAAAACCTCCAAGGATGGAGATTCCACACCCTCTCTTGGAAGCATATTCCAGAGTTAACTATCCTTGTAATTAGGAAGTTTTTCCTAATATCTAAATATCTAGTTTCCTAAATTTCTAAATCTCTTGCTGGAGATTAAGCCCATTACTTCTTGTCCTACCTTCAGTGAACATGGAGAACAATTGATTGCCTTCCTCTTTATAACAACCCTTAACATATCTGAAGACTTTTATCCAGTACCCCCTGAGCTGTCTTTTCTCAAGACTAAACATGCCCGTTTTTTTTAACCATTCTTCATAGTCCAGTTTCCTTAACTTTTTATCATTTTTGTTGCTTTCCTTTGGACTCTCTCCAATTGTCCACATCTTTCCTAAGTGTGGCACCCAGAATAGGACACAGTATCCAGCTGGGCCTCACCAGCGACAAGCAGAGCAAGACAATTACCTCCTGGGTCCTACATATGACGCTCGTGCTAATACATCTCAGAATGATATTAGTCTTTTTTGCAACTGCATCCGTTGTTGACTCATATTCAATTTGGGATCCACTATCAACCCCTAGTCCTTTTCAGCAATACTACCACCTGGCCAGTTATTCCCCAGTTTGTAGTTGTGCATTTGATCTTTCCTTCTTAAGCAAAGTATTTTGCACTTGTCTTTATTGAATTCCATCTTGCTGATTTCAGACCAATTCTCCAATTTGGCAAGGTCATTTTGAATTTGAATCCTGTCCTGCAAAGTGCTTGCAACCCCTCCCAGCTCGATGTCATCAGCAGATTTTATAAGCACACTCTCCAGTCCATTATCTGAAGTATTAATGAAAATATTGACTAATACCAGATGCAGGACTGGCCCCTGCAGGACCCCACTAGGCACACCCTCCATAGCAAACCATTGATAACTATTCCTTGAGTATGGTCTTCCAACTAGTTGGGCACCCACCTTATAGTAATTTCATCTAGACACCTTTTCCTTGGTTTGTTTATGAGAGTGTTATATAGGACAGTGTGAAAAGCCTGACTATGATCTAAAGAGATGTTACCCATGTTCACTTCTTCATTTCATTCTAGACTTTTGGTGCTGCCGACTGGGAGGTCTTTCACATTGGAGACAGAATCTTCCTTGCTGTGGCTAATAGTCACAGTTATGACAGTGGAACCGTAATGCCGAACAACTACTATGCCATCAACTCCTCCATCTATGAGCTGAACATCACGGCACAGATGTTTGTCAAGTTTCAGGATCTTCTCACCTACAGGTACCAACTCTTTTTTCAGTGCAAAAACATCTGTACTGGGTCCCAGAGAGTT
The DNA here is from genome assembly GCF_003597395.2 of Chelonoidis abingdonii. Lineage (NCBI taxonomy): Eukaryota > Metazoa > Chordata > Testudines > Testudinidae > Chelonoidis > Chelonoidis abingdonii. Next base: position 52,441,518 of record NC_133776.1, read on the forward strand.
CCCAATTCAATGTCCTTTCCAGTGATCACAGAGTCAGATATTCATAGATTTTTCAGACCAGAAGAGACCGTGACCTCCTGCATAGCACAGGGCAGAGAATTTAATCCAGGGATTCACATAATATCTGCATCTGCCAGGAATTGCACTCACAGATGTAGTTTGACTGCTATAGTTGGGGGGGGGGGGGCAAAGCGCACTCATGTACAGGCACACACATGTGCATGCTGAAGCCAGTCCCCTTGGTTCACTGGCTCTTCCCGCTCCCCCCAGTTGTACCTGGGCTGCTGGTGCTGGGGGGGACAGGACGGCATAATGGGAGAGCCCCAGTTGCTGCTGGCAGCCACTCTGGCACCGGCTGTTGCAGCTATTTCCCAGCTCTACTGCTGCTGCGATTGCCTCCTTGGTGGGGCTGCTGCTGCCCAGGGAACGCCACATGCTGGGCTCCTGCTTCCCCTTGTCCATTCCCATATCCCCTTTTCTTCCTCATCCCCTCCATCTTCCTCTCCTCTTCTCTTCCCCCTGCCCCATTCGACTTTCCTTTCCCACTGTATCTTCTCACCAAACACCCCTTGCTCGGTCCCCTGCCCCCCATGGGCACTCATGGTTGTAGAGGAGTCAGATTGGCGCTAGGACCCAGGAAAAGCTGCTCACTCAATCCTGCTCCATCCCTTCTGGGAGCTGAAATGAGGGCAATGACAAAGCCTCTTCTCTCCCTGGCCCCCAGGCTGAGCAGAGCAAGCCCTGCAGGGCAGCTCAGCACCCACAGAAATATGGGGGAAGGAATGGCATGTGACCCCTATGCCTCCCCTCTGTTTGTGGGGACAGTGTCCCCAGAGGCCCCCCCAAACTACACCTATGATTACGCTCCTCGTCCCCTTGGGAAGCATGACAAGAGGTGTCACTACGTAGGAACGCCAGGGTCTATACCCTGACCTAGCTTAAATCAGTCGACTTCCATGGACTTCAGTAGCTGTACTGATTTACACCAGCTGAGGATCAGGCCTCAGATTTGGAAATTGAGGTATGTTCCCACTCAAGCAAAGGAGGGAGACTGATGACTGGGGCTGGTTGGGGTGCTCAGAAGAAGCAGAGTCCTGTGTCTGTTAATGAAGATTCCACCAACGTGTCTGTTCCCATCCTGTTCCAATGAACCACATTGTGCAAGAGGAGGACATAGTTGGCTACAGTGGTTATCTGATGTTTAGCAGTTGGGAGTGTAGGCCGAACAGCTATCTAGATATTTACTCTCTTTGAGTTCTACTAGCATAGTTCTGGGAGAAGGTGGTTAGAGGAACCTCCCCCGCCCCCACTTTGGGCCCAGTTTTCCCCTCCCCACACTGGATTTCAGTGGCAGCATTATACGTCCCCTTTGCACTATGTAACTGGCTGCCCAAGGTGCAAGGCAGAGGAGAACCAGGCCCAGTGTCCTTTGCAGAGCTCAGTTACAAAGTCCGTATCACCAGCAAAGCCAGACAAGAAAAAAGAAACACCCCTTCATTGTCTCTGTCCATTCCCTCGGCCCTCTGGGCCCAGTGGGGACCCACCGTACCCAGGGCCCATCCAGATACAGGCACTTCACTCTGCTCCACACATTTCTCTGTGCTGAGGTGGATCTTTCTGGCTGGGCTAGTGGGGAGGCCCAGATCCTTCTGCTGGCAGGGTGTGGGTAGATTTCAGAGTGCTGATCCTGCCAGAAGCTGTGGATCAGGCAGACTCAAGGCCTGGCGCTGGAGCTTTGTGTGTGCTGAGAGTGGGTACAGAAGGGAGTGTCAAGAGGCTCTTTGTTGCTCAACGGAAAGGAAGCTTCTCCCCATTTGGTCTGAGTGCAGACCCTAGGGGGATGGATACATCATAAAGCCTGGTTGGCAATGTCAGAGCCCTGGGCCAGGCAGGACTGCTCTCCCCTCAGCCAGCTGCTTCCACATCAGAGTCTCTGCAATAAACTGAGCCCAAACAAGCCTCCCTCATGAGTACTGCCAACCCTCTGCATTGGCGTAACACCTGCGAGCCACCTGCACCTTGGCAGGTCTTTAACTGAACTCCTCCTCCTGTGGGAAATCAGCCTTTCCAAGCCACCAGCACCGTGGCATAGGTGAGCTACTTGGCTATCATTTGTCAGCCTGCTCAGACGGGGTCCTAGCCCAACAGGACCTCAGCTGCTCAAAGAGAAGCATGCCTCTTTTGGCCAAGACCAAAGCGAGGACATGTGTTTCAGGCCCCCACCGTAGCTGGCTGTATCCCGTTCCTTCTCACAACCAGCAGCCGTTACGGAAAAGGCAAGAGGGTGAGTCCTTGGTGCTTTGGCCTGTGCATGAGCAGCATCCTACTCTGTTCCCCAGAGCAAAGCACTCAGGTCAACTTCTCTGGAGCTGTCTGCAGGACAGGTGAGGTGCCTCATGAAATCTCTGCCAGCCAATCCCACTGCGGGTGGAGCTTGGAGCATGGCAATAACAAATAGTGCCAGTCTGGCTGTTCTCAGCCACTGGTTTCGAGCCACTTGGCTAAGGGCTTTAGCCCTCTTTACAGGTAGGGAAATGGCAGCAGCAAGCTTAGTGGCTTGATAGTCCAGGCTGCCCAGCACCCACAGAAGTCAACGGGAGAGGAGGTTGCTCAGCACTTCTTAAAATCAGGCCCAATACCAAGCACTAGCAATGTCTGTTGTGTTCTACCCATGCCCTGTCCCAGGGATAATCAATGGGCAGCCTGCAGGCCAAATCCAGACCTCCAGCTGCTTTTGAATGGACCCCAAAATCTTGTTATTTATTTCTTATCATTATTGTTTACGGTGTGAAAAATGTTTCTCTGGAGTCCGGACCTTGACTGTACCTTGGCTGAGAAATGTGGAGCTTGACAAAAAATAACTAGCTATCCCATTCCCTCTCCACTGACCCATGCTGGGAATTAGCTGAATGGTAGCTGGTTCTGGAACATGATAGTCAGGAACTAAAATGTGAGGCTCAATTGTTGAAAAGTTTCTTTTCAAAATGTCTTATAACTGAAGACAGCTTGGGGAAAACCTGCCTCTACGTGGGAATAGCTGCATTCCCCTCAGACTGACATAATTTTTGTAAGTCACTTTTAAGAGAGGGGTGATCTTGCCTCTTCTGTATACAGCATATGGGCCCAGTTCTGCCCTGTATCAGTTCCTCTGAGTCCGGACACTCCAGTGCAATTTGACCATGCTGAAAGGAGGTAAGATGTTGTCACTCATTCAACTCTTAACCTCCTGTAGTGCTAGATATCACAGTACAGCCGCAGCAATGACCCTTACCGTCTGTGTTTGCCAGGCTTGGTGTATGATGGCCTTCACCTGGCCAGGGCTGACATGACTCTGTGACATGTATAACTCATGCCCACATATGGACCGACCACAGCTGGCTGTTACTGGAGGTCAGGCTTGCTATGGATGAAGTGCTTGTGGAAAGGGTTGAATTAGCAGCTATTTATCCACAAAACAGGTGCATTCTGGGCAGTGGTACAGGAAACTGTCCCACCAATGTGCCTTCACCCTGACCTGGGGAGACCATCCCTGTTTGAAGGAGGGTACTTTATATCCATCATCCCCTTCCACTGCTGCGGCCACTCCACACCAGTTGTGGTCATGGCCTCTCTCCCGGGGACACTAGGAACTGGACTGGAGCCACCAGCTCATCACAAAGCCCAAGGAATGGCTAGCAGATGGTAACAAGCTTTGTGTTTCTGTGCTGTCCTGGGCCGGATGCAGGCTGGTGTCCCAAAGGGACCTGGTGAGCCTCTCTAGGGATGGTCCTAATGACCCATCTGTGTGCTTGATCCCTATCACAGTGCTCTGGACTGGGAGTTCTTCTCAGTGGGAGAAGATTATTTTCTGGTGGTAGCAAACTCCTTTGACGGATTCACCTTCTCTGTGAACAGTATTATATACAGGTAATGATGCCCATGCAGCGTGGCCACATCTTAGAGCCACAGGCAGTTGGAGAGGGACTGTCAATTATCTGCAGTCAAGGCCCAGAGGAAATGCAGACAGAGACGGCTCAGAAGGCTGGAGTGATTCACTTCAACCTGTCACCCTGCTCTGCCTCCTCAGGATTTGGGCTGCTCTGCATGGGGACAGGTGGCCCAGAAGCAGAGCAAGCAGGAAATGTACAGGGGAAGTTATTCCACCCTTTCCTTCTACTCTCACTACCCGACTGCAGATCCATACCTCTGAATGGGCCCTAGTGCAAAGCAAGCATCTTTCTAACCCATGCAGAGCTGGGCCATTTCAGCCAAAAGCAGCAAAACAAGGCAATGGATCCGAAGGAGGAGACAGGGAGAGAAGAAGCAACACAGCACCTTCCACTGCTCTCTTGTGGCCAATAGATGTGTTGGGTTCAGTGCCCATGGGCAGTGATTAGAGGGGACCACGCAGAGGCCTTTCCCCTCAGGCTTTTCACAGTGGATGCAGAACTGGTAAAATGTACCCGAGTGAGCATCCTGCAGGCCTCTGTTGGGCTGGGGACCAGTGCTGTGTGGGCAGCAGCCCCGTGATTTCTGTGTGCTGCCCCACTGCAATCTGATCGGGAGGTGCCACCGCCAGGGTGTGAGCCTCCATGGCTGGGCTGTCCATTGACCTTTGCTGAGCCTGCCCACCTGCTCTCAGTGACCTGGGGTGGTGCTGACCCTGTCCACTAGGGTCTAGACTGAGGTCACCAAATCCATTTCCCATAGGCCACCCCACCCAGCCATCAGGTGATCATTCTAGGTCACTACTGGGTGACTTTTCAGCCACCAGCCTAGAGGGAAAAGGTTCAGGATCTCATGACCAGTCATCAGTGCCTCATCGTCTGTAGGGGGGCAGAGCTATGAAGCTATTCAGACTGGGAATGAATCCAGTGTCTGCTTCTTTACAAAACATCCCTGATGGGAGAGGCCTACTATAGCACCTAGCCTCAAGCAGTGGGATCTTCCTCTAATTCTGTTCCAGTCACAGCCCTTCCAGATAAGGAAGCTTGCAATGGAGTGATGGGGGCTGGGAGGGGCATTTCTCTATCTAGCCAATGTATCTTTGCGGGACAACATTTCTATCAGTTTGAACTAGCAAGGGTCTGTCTAGGCTGCAGTCAGAGGTGTGACTGCAGCACGCATGGACATACCTGAGCTAGCTTTGATCTAGGTAACTTGGCCCATTCTGCAGTGGCTTCACTGCTGCTGTTATTGGAGCTAGCTAGGTCAGAGCTAGCTTGGGTGCGTCTACACCTGCTGCAGTCCCACCGCTGACTGCAGTGTAGACAGCCCTTCAAAGTCTCTAGTGTGGGGATGTGCCCCTTGGAGATGCAAGCCCATGCTGTGGGTATTAACGCATATCCTCTGTGCTGCAGGTGGCAAGGGTATGAAGGCTTCGTAGCGGTTCATCGTCTTCCGACGTTTGGCTGTCGAGACTGGGAAGCGTTTCACACAACGGCGGGCTCCTACCTCATGTACTCGAGTGCCAGGGAACCACTCTCCAAGGTGCTGAAGCTGAAAACCGTCTGATCAGCTATTCAGTGATGTCTGTTTGCTGCCAGGAGCGGGGCAAACCCAGGTAAAGAAGCAACTTGTCTGGCTCTGCCCGGGCTAGTTATCCCCCTGCAGGAAATACGCCAACTCAGGAATGCTGGGAAAGTCTGAAGCCAAGCCTCAGCGCCAAATCCCTGGGGTTGGTTGAGCTATGCTCTGTGCAGGACCAGGACAGACAGAGGAAAGTGGTTCTACGGCACCTTTCCCATTCCTCGATCCAGGAGCTGGCCAGGGCACCATGGAAGACCAGCTATGGCTTGAGCCAGATGGCAGCTGTCAAGCTGGTGCCGTTCTGAGCTCGGATAACAGGCAGCAGTGGAGTTGGTCTGAAGGCACCATCTAGACCTATGTTCAAACCAATCCTAGGCAGCCATCTCCTAGCTCACTCTGCAGCAGACCCCAGTGGGTGAGAACACCAGCTCTGAGGAGTGTCCAGCCTCCAGTGGATTGGTCTGATGCACAAGCCTTGCATAGTTATGTCCTCCGATAATGCTGCCCATGTCCTCCAAGACGTATTGATTCTTGTTTCCATGCCCACCTGCCTGTAATCCTGAGGCAGCGAGCAGTGTCCGTCTAACCTCCTCCCGTTATTGTCGCTGTTTCCAGTCATTTCCTGTAAGTGACGTGTTCATATTGCGGAAATCAATAGGTATATTTTACAACCACGCGGGGTAGATTGAAATGTAATGATTTTATCCTCTACAATGATGGAGGCAGTGGTGGCAGTTCCACAGTTACGTCTGCACTGAGATTTGCACTTAGAGAGATTTTAGTCATTAGAGTAGCAGGGCAGATCTTCAGCTGGTGGAAACCACCCTTGCAGCATTGGCCCCTCGCCCCCCAATCTAGTGAAGTCATTTTCCCATGGAATCATCTGTTTAATTGTTTTCGTAAGATATTCACTCACAGTCACAGAGGGAGTGTTGCAAAATGCTCTAGTTGCAATTTTGTCCTGTTTTTCTTGTCCTCCTTTGGGGTCCTCTGCTTAGCCAACCAGAGGCCTACCAAACTGTTGGCTCAGAGAGAGAGAGCCCCCTTTGAACCCTGAGCATGCATGGAGTTATCGCCAGTATTAATCACAGCCCTAGCCGGCCCGCCCCGGCTCCCTTGGTGCACCAAGCAGCAGCTCTGGGAGGCTGAGCACCAGGAGAGGCGGCATGCGGCACTAGGGGCTCTGGAACAGCCAGCCGGTTTCCTTCGGGGGGCGGGCTGCATGGAACCACCTGGGGATGATTTGGGAAGAAGCTGTGTATGAACATAAGACCAATGTCCTCCCCCACATTGGCAAGTGCTTCTGGGGGAGCCCCAGTGTGCTCCAAGGGGGGGATTCCCCTAAAGCAATGGGAGCACCAGGAACAGAGATTCTGATGAAGGAATCCTGACGAGGGGACAAATACTGCAGAGAAGATGGGGCAAGACTAAATAAGAAGGAGCCCCTGTACCTCTACTGCAGGGCAGAAGGGGCTGTGCCAGGCCCAGGCCCGCAGTGTGTGGGGAGAAGAGGCTGTGCCAGGCCCCGGCCCCCAGTGCATGGGGAGAAGGGGCTGTGCCAGGTCCCGGCCCCCAGTGCATGGGGAGAAGGGGCTGTGCCAGGTCCCGGCCCCCAGTGCGTGGGGAGAAGAGGCTGTGCCAGCTCCCGGCCCCCAGTGCGTGGGGAGAAGAGGCTGTGCCAGGCCCCGGCCCCCAGTGCGTGGGGAGAAGAGGCTGTGCCAGGCCCCGGCCCCCAGTGCGTGGGGAGAAGAGGCTGTGCCAGGCCCTGGCCCCCAGTGCGTGGGGAGAAGAGGCTGTGCCAGGTCCCGGCCCCCAGTGTGTGGGGAGAAGAGGCTGTGCCAGGCCCCGGCCCCCAGTGCGTGGGGAGAAGAGGCTGTGCCAGGCCCCGGCCCCCAGTGCGTGGGGAGAAGAGGCTGTGCCAGGCCCTGGCCCCCAGTGCGTGGGGAGAAGAGGCTGTGCCAGGTCCCGGCCCCCAGTGCGTGGGGAGAAGAGGCTGTGCCAGGCCCCGGGCCCCAGTGCGTGGGGAGAAGAGGCTGTGCCAGGCCCCGGCCCCCAGTGCGTGGGGAGAAGAGGCTGTGCCAGGCCCCGGCCCCCAGTGCGTGGGGAGAAGAGGCTGTGCCAGGCCCCGGCCCCCAGTGCGTGGGGAGAAGAGGCTGTGCCAGGCCCCGGCCCCCAGTGCGTGGGGAGAAGAGGCTGTGCCAGGCCCCGGCCCCCAGTGCGTGGGGAGAAGAGGCTGTGCCAGGCCCCGGCCCCCAGTGCGTGGGGAGAAGAGGCTGTGCCAGGCCCCGACCCCCAGTGCGTGGGGAGAAGAGGCTGTGCCAGGCCCTGGCCTCCAGTGCGTGGGGAGAAGAGGCTGTGCCAGGTCCCGGCCCCCAGTGCGTGGGGAGAAGAGGCTGTGCCAGGCCCCGGGCCCCAGTGCGTGGGGAGAAGAGGCTGTGCCAGGCCCCGGCCCCCAGTGCGTGGGGAGAAGAGGCTGTGCCAGGCCCCGACCCCCAGTGCGTGGGGAGAAGAGGCTGTGCCAGGCCCCGTGCCCCAGTGCGTGGGGAGAAGGGGCTGTGCCAGGCCCCGACCCCCAGTGTGTGGGGAGAAGGGGCTGTGCCAGGCCCCGGCCCCCTGTGTGTGGGCAGAAGGGGTGTGCCAGCCCCCGGACTCCTAATGCATGAACAGAAGAGATTGGACCAGACACCGGGCCCCCGATGGGGCAGAAGGGGCTGTGCCAGCCCCCAGGCCACCAATGCACAGGTGTGCACATTTGTGCTTCACAGCCAAACCCAGCCTTCCCCTTAGCTGCCCGCTTTGGAATCTAAACTGAAGCATGTATTTTGTGCTGCTGGGGCACAGTGGGGAGGTGAACGCGGCTTTTGGCTCAGACCCTGCCCCTGCCTTGCTCACATCACAAGTACAAACGCCTTCTCCTGTGCCTGCACCCAGCACCTGTGGACTGCAGGTGAGGCTGGAGGGCTCTTGGCAGGGTTACGTCTGGGCAGCCGGTGCAGCAGCTGCCTGTGCTTGGCCCATATTTTCACAGCTCCTCGTCCTGCCTGCAGCACTCAGCCGACAATGGCTGCGGGAAATCACGCTGAGAAAATAAGCCTTGACTAGCCCAGCTCTCCGCTCCAGATCTCTCGTGGTAGCCCCCGCCCTGTCCCAGCTGCCTGGCCTGCTCCAGAATACCTGTGATACCCATTCTACCCGGAGTGCAGGGTCTGTATAATGAGTGACAGGACCACTGCTGCTGGTTGCGCTGCTAGAACCTGGAAACCCACTGCCATCTTAGCTAGGGCCCCACTGCCAAGTGCCTGCCTTGCCTTCACGCGCTGCCACGTGATTCCACGCCTGCGAAAACTGACCCCACATTCATCCCTTTTCATTCCCCCTTCATATGCTCCAGCCCAGCCAGCGGGTGGTTCCCCCCTCTCCTGCCTGGAGCTGGGCTACATTTAGAAATGAAATCACCCTAGCTCCAGTTCGCAGGGCAGTGGAACGAGGTGTGCGGTAGTTCCAGTGACCTAGCCGCCGTTCAGCTGATGGAAGGATTCTTCCATTGACCTAGCTCCTGCCTCCCGGAGAGATGGAGTAACTGCATGGATGGGGATAGGACATGTCTGTGGTGCTATAACAGCACAGTCGCAGCACCAGAGCTGTGCTTAGCGGCTGTAGTGTGGACATGGCCTTAGCCTATAATCCTACCCTGTCTTCTTCCCAGGGGTCGGACACCCACCGACAAAGCTCGGATACCTCCCCAGTCTGCTCCTTTGAATGCTTCTCTGCCCGGAAACTCCAGCCTCCTAAGGGCTACCACATGAGGAGAGAGATCACTCCGGTTCAGTCCCTGAGCTGTATCTCTCCCTCAACTATGTCCCTATCGCCTGGGCAAGGGAGAAGAGCAGAAATGGCCAGGAGGGAGTCCAGGACTTTGGGTGAGGCTGGATCCCAATGTGTCACCGAGTGGCTGAGTCAGGCTTTCCTAAGCAGTAATGTCTGGTTTAGAGCCGTGCTTTTCAGCCAGCTGCAAAGAACATTTTGAATGCTCCAGCTGAGAAAGCACTGTCCTCAAAGCATGCAGCCCACTGTGCCCACCTCCCACTGCTCTCCACAGCACACTCCCCACTTGTCCTTCCCCCGCCTCCAATTACCATCCCAGAACAACTCATGCAACCATTTCAACTGGCGCCAAAGCTCAGTGCCCTGGTTATATTTCATCCTCCCTTCCCGCCCCTGACAAATGGGCAGACTGTATTTTACAATCCTGCCACAGGGACAAGACGATTCAATTAGCAGACGCAAATTGAATCCAAGGGAACGGTTTGGGTTCAGCTCACCATAAAAGCCTGATGCTTTTGCCTTGCTCAGACAGTGTAAAAAAAGCTCAGACATGTTTTCCCTTGGTTTTCCACTGATTATTTTCCCACCTCCTGGGTCATAGTGCCGCATGGGGCTATTTCATTGCTACATGTAAACTATGACTGTGACAAGCGACTGTGTCTGCAACTAGCAATTTGTCTGACTCCAGGTTTTAAAGTCTATTGCAATTAGATGCTGTGGATCCTGAAGATGAGTTGCCCGGAACATGCACTAGCTAAATTGTTACAGAGGCAGGGGTGTAACAAAGGGGTGGGGGTAGAGGGCTCAGGTCCCTCCGTTGACCCTGGACAGGAGCTGGAAATCTGGCTGGCCACTCGGGGCAGCTGGGCCAAAATTGAGTGGCATTGCACCCCCCCTTCTGCCTGCTTCCCTCACCTCTCTTTGCAGTCCTGGCACCTGTGGCAACTTCCAGACCCTGGGGAGAAGTGGGGCAGGGGGCACCAGGACCATCCAGCCCCTGAGAGGGGTGGGTCCAGCTTTTGGTGCTTCCTGGGGAAGCAGAGGTGCAGAAGGTGTCTGGGTTGGGGGCTCCCAGAACTGCCTGGCTGCTGGTGGGAGTGGTGCTCTTCAGGCTGACTGCCTCCCTTGTGCTCAGGTCTGGGCGTGGCACAGGGCTGGGTGCAGGGGGCGCTCAGAGCTGGGTGTGGGGCAGCAGGAGGGGAGTGGTTTTGGCTCTGGGGACGGGGCAGAGTGCTGGTCAGAGGGTGAGGGGAGGGGCTGGGAGAGAGTGTGGGGTGAGAGCTGGATCAGGGCAGGGGAGGGAGAGTCCTGAGCCCCCTCCATAGGAGCCTTCTGGTCGAGTCCCTGTCCAGAATCTATATGAGATGACATAGGATCCAGAACCTCAAGCCACCCCCTGAGCTGCAGCTGCCCCCCATTAATGCCCTCCAGCCTGAGGGGCTGATGGTCGAGCTGGCCCCGGAATGACGGGTGCAGAGGGATGGACAGAGGGGTGCTCTGCTCCAGGGGATTGGCACAGCTGGGACTAGAACGCAGCCCTTCAGGCTCCAGTCCTGTGCCCTCAGCACTAGGCCAGACTCCCTTTGCATGTACCTGTCACCAGCTGTTCCTGCCATCTCAGTGCTGCCTGGGGGTACTTTGGCCTAGAGCGTAGCATGCGGGGGCGGGGGGGGGTGGGCATGCCCACGTAGACCGAGAGCCGGCACTGCTACATTGCTTGGGCTGAATGGATAAGAGCGAGAACCCCTCCTGCTGCAGGCAGGCCCAGGGCAAAGAAATGTGGGGCCTTGTGTGCTATGAAAATTGGGGTCCCCACAAGGAAGGTCTAGGCAGAATGTCATCGGGATGCCCGTGCCAGCCCTCTACCAGTCGGTGTCAGCCTTTGGAGGTTAGTGCTTATGGTCAGGGAGGAGGGGGGCAAGCACCAGGGCACAGCACCACTCAGGTTTGGCCCAGCCACCCCTCTCTTGCACTCCTGTATGCCCTCCCAGGCCATATACCCCAACAACATCCCTCAGCCCCCCAACCCAACCCAACCCAATCCAGCAACCCAACACTGCAACCCCAGCCCGCAACCTCTTCCATTGCCCTCACAATACTCCGTCAGCCCCCAACATCCCAATTCTCCCCACAGCCCACAGAACTCACCCCATCAACCTTCTCTCACCCAGCCCCCGCTTCCACAGCCCCACAAAATCCCTCAGCCACCACTTCTCCAATCCCCACATCCCCCACTCACCCCTACCACTCCACCACCCTCTTGCACCTCCAAACCCCGACTCCACAGTCCCCCAACATCCCCACCCCACCATTCCTTCAATCCTCACTTCACAGCCCCCCAACATCCCCTCCACTCATTCCACCACCCCCTCACACCTCCAACCACACCCTCCACCGCCCCTCAATGACCCGCACCCACCACCCCTCACACAACAACCCTCCACTCCACAGCCTCCCAGTGTCTCCCAATCACCCCCACCATCCACTCACACCACAACCTTCCACTCCATAGCCCCCATCCCATCACTCCTCCAACCCCTCACACTACAGCCTCCCAATATCCCCCATTCACCCCCACCACCACTTCTGGCCATTCATCACTGCCTCAGCTCTCTGCTCCAGTCCCAGGCTGGGGCTGCCCCTGCCTGGCCCCCCTCCACTAGCACCCATGGCTCATCCCGCACTCCTACGGCCCTGCACCCACAGACCCCCGCACCACTCGTGGGCTACTGGGCCAAATTGTAGTGAGTGGCACCCTGGGGTCATAGCACCACTTGGGTTACTGTTTTTCCCCAGCAGTCTGGGGACATCAGATGGGAGCCCTGAGCATGGGCAGTGAGTGCCTGTTGATTAATCCAGGCCTGGTACCAGGTGAGAATACAGCCCCACGCTGGCTGAGGTCAGCAAGATGTTTGCTTACTGCTCAGGTTAGTCCCCAGTTAAAGTGGTTAATATATGGAGATGTACCTATCTCATAGAGCTGGAAGGGACCCTGAAAGGTCATCAAGTCCAGCCCCTGCCTTCACTAGCAGGACCAAGTACTGATTTTGCTGCAGAGCCCCAGGTGGCCCCCTCAAGGATTGAACTCAGGCCAGTGCTCAAACCACTGAGCTATCTCCTCCCCTGAAAAGGTTCTTGTGCCATCTTCAAATGCAGCTGGCACTGACCACCAGCACAGATGGGACACTGGCCTAAGGGGCCTTGAGCCTGAGCCGATTTGCAAGTCTTATGTGCCTGGCTCTGGCATGTTCTGCCCTGTGAGTGCGATGTGACGATGCTATTAAGTACTAGCCAGTAGTCTAGGCTTAGACCTGGAGGTCCCATGGTCCTTCCAAACACGGGATGCGTGCAAGGGGGGTCATTGCACAGTTCTGCCAGTTTCACACTTGAGTCGGATGCTGTGGTGACATGAGGGTTCCTGGCACCTCTGTAGTGGGTGGGAGTCCAGGGATAGCTGCTCCAACCTCACTGCCTCAACTGCGGGGCCAGGCTTAGCTCATTGCTCAGAACTGGCAACTCTCCAGTGGAACAGTTCTCAGCATGCCCCAGGGAGTGACCTCCAAATGGCTCCATCCCCGCTTCATAAGCCCCTGGTCTGTCTCTCCCAAGCAGAGTCTGAGGGAAGCCTAGGGAAGCTGACCACCCTTTGTCTCCATCCAGTGCCATATTTCCTGCAGCTGCTGGCAAAATAGTTAGTGTCCCCATTACCACGCCCACATAGGACACCATCCCTTCCCCCATGGGGGAACTGGTTCTTCCTTTCCCAGACTGGGACTACTCACACACCCGGAATTCTCTGCTGGAATGAGGGTTACGTACATACTTGGCGCACACAGCATGGTCCAGACCCATGGGCATACAGCACTGACCTGGCAGTCAGGGCACCGGGGTACTCTACAGGCACTACTGCTGATCTGCTTTGTGGACCTTGGGCAAACCATGTCCTGCCTCTCTGCCGGGACCATCTCTCGCTAGGTGTCTGTGCTGCCCCTAGCACAATGGGAACTGGATCTTAGCCAAGGCACTGGTGTAATGAAAAATGTAATGAACCTAGGCACTGCTGTAAGGAAAAACAACTCCTCCAGCAAACCTATTTCATACAATTTCTGTATGAAGCTGGAGTATTACAAAACTCCCAGCCCCCGGGGAGGCACTGCCGCAGTGATAACTGTGTGTGCGGGGGACATTTTGGAAATCCATGAAAACACCAGTTCCCTCTCTGTTAGAAATACAAGCCATTTCCACCTCACTTGCAGAAACAATGTATCTTAGCCTCCCTTTAGTATAGGGTTGCAGGTCTTGAAGCTTTCTGACCGGGACAGCGTTTGCAATATGTCAGAGAACAAACTGCCTTTGCAAAGCTGTAGATGGTATGTAAAGTGGGTTCAGCTGCCGGAGTTCACTGATTCCTCCATTTAATTTCCTCCTCTTGGTGGAAATAGACAATCTGATTTTCTCTCCATTACTACGAGTCAAGCACAACAGCCCTAAATCAGCCCCAAGTAGAAGGAAAGGCAAGATAAGGAAAATGGACAACTGCTGGGTAACGGCCTGGGAGTGAGATATGGAAATATGGTTTAACATGCAGAGAAAAATGTGCCTGATCCAGGATGTATTGATTATACCCCTTCGTACTCTGGGCACTAAAATCTCGGATGGATGGATAGATAGAAGAATGCAGAAGCTGTAATGTACTGGAACTACAGTTAATAAACTGATTAATCAACCACATTTGTGTCCTGCTCAGTCCTTGGGCTGTCTTGCTGCTTTTAGTCTAACATATTCTGTTCCTTCTCCCCTGATTTTGCTGTCTTGAAAACTCCCCCAGAGGGCCGTGCCCCCATATATCCTGGGTTAATGGCCTTGTGAAGGCAGGATGTTGCTATCCTCTCGACAAGCCTTTGAATCTTGCAGTGAAATGAGAAGGGGGTTTGTGCTGATGAATCCCTCAATGTGTATGAGACGCTCACACACTTCGGAGAGGGGCCATAGAAGGACCTACACAGCTAGACAGAGTAAGAGGCTAGCCAAGATGATCACTGGCCCAAACCAGAAGAAGGAGGGGCTAAAGCATTGCCTAGCAACACTGAGCTGCCAGAGAAATAGTCCGATTGTGGGGTCAGTGGCTTGCTGCCATGTGGGGAGAGCGGGCGGGGTTGGTGGTTGGCCTGCCTTGTGTATTCCCAGCTGGGGGTGCTGCGCTGAGCCACGGCTTGCTGGGATCGGGGAGAGGAAAGAGAATGTGTCTGGAGCTATAAAGCAATGCCCAGAACCGGCTGGGCCAGCAGCAGGCCCGTCCAGTGCACACTACCTCTGTGTGTCTCAAATGTCTCCTCTTGGGACCCCGTATTCAAAGCCCTGACCCCTTTACACCTACTATACAGTAAGAGTAAGGAAAGCGGCTGTGACTGGGTGTTAATATTCAAACTCCCAGTCTCCTTGTGCAGCCAGTCCCAGTTTCTCTCTCCCCCTCCAGTCCCAGTCTCACCAGACTTCTTGTCTCAAACTACTCTTCTCCCTTCCCCCGATCCGGCTTTTGTCCTTTCTGCATTCAAATCAGATGGCTTCCTCCACTTTGCCTGGGGGTTATTGGGGAGGTCACTGAGCGACTCCCTGCCCTCAGTTCCTATGCCCGGCCCCATCTTACTGTAGCTGGAAGCAGCAATGACAGGAAAAGGCCTATCTGCCCCGTAGCCGTAGGCTAAAGCACGCTCAGTCACTCTGTGAGGCTGGTGCACGCAGTGTGTGGTCAGCACTTTGAAACGCTAGAGTGGTTCCAAGAAAAGATCACCAGATTGCATTTAATATGAGCAAAACGATGCATTTTCCCCGAAGCTCATTCTTGGGAATGGCTGAACTGTTTTGGCTGAAATTTTCCAAAGAAATTCAGCCTGAGGCAGCCACGCGGCTGCCTTGGCAAGGAAGATTTCAGGCCTAACCACTGAAGTTTGGCAAAGTTATAAAGAAGTGAAAACAGGGTCTTGTAACGGGAAGTATCGGGCAACCTTAATCATTGGTAGCACTGCTTACATTTCCACAGACCCTTCTTTTATCATGCTTCAGTAACTTGCCTGCCCCATAATCAGTAGACACCCAGCTGCTCGGCACAGAGCATTTAATAGCAGGCTGATTTTTAGCTCCAGATCCAAAGCCCACTGGGCTGAATGGAAAGACTCCAGTGAGTTTTGGATCAGCCCCATAAGGAGATCTGAGCTTACAAAGCCTTAATCACTGTAGCAAAATAAAGCCTGACCAGCTTGCTGCTCTGTTGAGCTGCTCCTAGGTTTTTCTGGTAGTGCTATTCACACATAATGGAGGCGCGGAAGTGTTCTCAGCACAACTAAACTCCAGCTGGGGAATGAATGAAGCCGATGGTGTGAGGCAGCAGCAGTCGTTAGCTGTGTGTGTTGCTTTGCTCATTTAGCCAGTAAGCTCATTGAAGCTGGGAGTGTCTCGTCCATGTGTTTGCACAGTGCCTGGCCCAATGGGGCCCTGACCCAGGCTGAGGCCACTTGAGTCTCCTGCAGTAATCATATTTACAAATAAGCAAGGGGGGCTTGGGTGTGCGTACAAACTAGTGACGTTCTAATGCTCTGCGCAGCTAATCCCCATTATTAAAGGCCTTTATTTTACCTTCCATTTTTCTTCACAGTTCCTTTCCTTGGGTTTGCATTCTTGTTCCCACTTCCTCTTGCTTTTATTCCTTCCTCTTGTGCCACCAGCTCTTCTTTGCTCTCTCTCAACCATCATATTGGCTGGCAAGGCCAACTCTTTCTTTATGTGCCTTTCCGGGTCGCCCTTGTTAAGACAAAAGACTCTCTCTCCTCATGGCTTCATAAAATTTAACAAACACCATCATCAATTCTATTTGAAACCACGGCACCCGAACTGCAGCTGCCTGATGCTGAAAGGTCACTGTGCACGCTCACCTGGTGCTAACTATTGCTACGTGCAGCCATTGCCCAGGTTACAAATGCACACCATTGTACAGCGAAAACTCCTTTGTGAGCACTTCACGTTCCCTGTCCCAGGGATCGGTTCCAGGCTGAGCATGGGCCTTAGACTGAAGAAATGCACTTTCAGCTCTGCTCCATTGACCCAACTACACCTAGTGTCTGAGACACTTTAAAAGACACTGCACAGCAAACTTCAGGCTTTTTTGCTTTTACTGTACCCTTGGCCATTGTGTCCCATCCCTTCCACGTCCCACAAGGCCCCTCCTCATTCCTACACGTGACGTGACACGATGTGACCCAAGCAGCTTGGCAGTTCAGTATGACTTTATTGAGAAAGGAGAGGTTAGAAAAGCAACAGCATTTTGGTGCCTGCCTGAGGTGCTGTATGCAGAGCAGAGGAGGCACTTGGGTGGGAATGTAAGAGAATGGCCCCTTTTCCGCATGCTCTGCTCACTAACCAAAGCCATCCGTCATTGGAGTGGAGTGTGAACACCATCAGAACAGCCACCTTTCCATCAACAAAGGCAATGGAAGGGGATCAGGGGTTGCACCCTATTTCTGCAGCACGCATGCCCTTTGTTAGTTCGTTCCATCGTTAGTTCATTGGGGACGTAACTGAGAATCTAGTAAAACTGTAGGCAGGTGTGAGGGCCAGCTATTCCCTTTGTAGCCCAACCATCTCTCATTATCCATAGCTGCCTTGGGGAGAATCCTTCTCCCAGAGCCTCTCCTGGGACAGTGTCCAAAGGAGGGGATGAGCCGGCCTCCTGCACTGGCTCCCCATGCACAGCGCTGCTGGGGGAAAAAGAAAACTGCAAGTGTGGAAACAGGAACTTGCACATCCAGAGTGAAATCAAACAATGACAACACAGGTCCCCTATTGTACTTGACGTCCAGAAAGCCTGTACAGACAGTAACTAGCTAACCCACCCCCCAGACAGACAGACAGACAGACAGTAACTAGCTAACCCCCCCCCAGACAGACAGACAGTAACTAGCTAACCCACCCCCCTAGACAGACAGACAGTAACTAGCTAACAAACCCCCCCAGACAGACAGACAGTAACTAGCTAACCCAACCCCCCCGACAGACAGACAGTAACTAGCTAACAACCCCCCCCCAGACAGACAGTAACTAGCTAACCCACCCCCCAGACAGACAGTAATTCGCTAACCCCCTTCCACCCCCACGAGACAGACAGAAATTAGCTAACACTCCCAGACAGACATTAACCAGCTAACCTTCCATCCCCAGACAGACATTAACTAGCTCTAGGCATTTTGCTGCCCCAAGCACAGCAGGCAGGCTGCCTTTGGTGGCTTGCCTGCAGAGGGTCCACTGGTCCCGTGGCTTCAGGGGACCTCCTGCATGCCTGCGGTAGGTCTGCCGAAGGCAGCCTGCCTGCCGCCCTCGCGGCGCCGGCAGCACGTCCCCCCGCGGCTTGCTGGCCCAAGCACGTGCTTGGCATGCTGGGGCCTGGAGCTGCCCCTGCCACAGACAGACAGAAACTACCTTCCCCCAGCCCCAGACAGACAGACAGTAACTAGCTAAACTGTCCAGACAGACGGCTGGTCAATAACTTGCTATCCCCGCAGCCAGGTGGTCAGTAACTAGCTAACCTGCCCAGCCAGTACCTAGCTATCGCCCAGCAGTTCTGGCTCATCCCCTCCTGTGACCAATGCCCCATGGGGGGGCTCTGGGAGAAGGACTCTCACAAGGCTCTCCTCAGGGAGCTGCTCCCATTGGGGCAGGACTCTCTCTTTTACAGCCCTGCCCTCAGACTCAGTAGATCCCCAGGGAGTGCAGGTGTTGCTGTGCCACTCCATTGGGTCTGGTCCCCTTCCTGGTAGCATCCCCTGGCTGCAGCTGCTCCAGGGCCCTGAGAGGTTTAGGCAGGAGGTGGGAAGCAGTGCTGAGAGCTGCTGCAAGAGGCAGGCAGGGCTCTGCCCCCCTCCCCTTAGGAGCTAGAGGAGTCTTGGGCTGGGGCAGAGGCTGCCTCCCCCTGTGTGCTTGCACGCACACGCACACATACACGAGAGATGGCAGCACTGTAACTATCACACACACAGATACACACGCACACATACACATACACGCATGCCCACACAGAGATACACAAACACGGGCAAGTTGGCAGCACTGTAACTATCATGCAGACAGATACATGCACACGCAGACACACACACACACACACACACATACATGCATGCGCGCACACACAGATACACACACACACACGAGCTGGCAGCACTATAACTATCACACACACACACACACATACACACACACACACACACACACACGGAAGAGCTGGCAGCACTGATTGTCACACAATTTTTTTTTTTTCATAAATCCAAAACTAGCCCAAACCCATCCTTGCACTCTTTAAACCAAAACCCTCCTGATTTTGGGGCTGCTTTCATGATTGGTGGGGGGTCTGACTCGTGACTGGGGTGGGCAGGACTGGGAAGGGCTTGGGCAAACAGCTCGTTTTTATCCTCTCATCAGGGAACGTTGCCCAGGAACAGAAGGGGACAGGTGGGGGCAAGTCAACCCCATTGAATGGAGACCCAGGTAGGAAGCCCCAGGGCTGAGCGTGTGTCTCTCTGGCATGACAGAAACTGAGGATGACCCACTGATCTCCCACTTCTGGGGCGTTCTCCCTAGCTGAAGGAACCAATATGTGCTGGTTTGGCTTGTGCGCCCATCTAGCTACCTGACCATGGATGCTCCCAATGCAGGGCCCCATATCAGGGCCTTCCACCCAGAGCTGCCAGGCTCTTCTATATACCCCAACATGCTCGTGTGCAGAGCTCAACCAGTACATAGCATGAGCAGGCAGCTCCCCGGCCTGCCCCCTCAAGCCATTCTCGCCTGGGTGGGGCAAGGAGGGGCCGGCGCTGCAATGGTGGCTGACCCCCTCTATCAGTGCGGCGGGCTCCCTCTAGCAGGGAACTTGGGGTGAGGCAGGGGAAATGCAGCCTGGGGCAGTTACTGATGTCTTAGGCTCCAGGCCCACACGACTCTGTCAGTTGCAGACACAGCCCTGTGTGTTGGTCTCATGCTGATGGTGCTGAGCAGATGCTGACTGCTCAGCGGCACACCTTAGGATCCCTGCAATCGCTCCAGACGTTGGAGGCCTGTGATCTCTGGCTGCACATTCTACTCTCTGGAACACCACCCTCTGGAATGACAGAGGCAGACAAGACTAGGGGTTCTGCTTTCTACCTTCTGCAGCGGCCAGGACATATCCTGTTGTGTCTTAGTTAGCAATGAGTAACCCGCCACGGCATGGGATGTGACGTAAACAGGGGTACTGCTGTTTCCCTACAAGCTTGTGGCCACGGTTCAGTTAATAACAAAATACATTTTCATATTTCTATCAAATGTCACATAAAAACCTCATAGAAAAGCTTGTGCAAGCAGGTCAGAAGCAGATTGCTTCCCCCGAGGCGTTTCTTGACATGGTGCTTGGCATTACAGGACCGTGGTGATGGTCTCTTTGGGGACCTGGGTGCTAGGCAGTGATTTAAGGTACTCCAGGTGCTTCCTGGCATCTTCCTGGTTGTGTCGAACGTAATACACCACATAGGTGATGACCATGGTGAACCAGCCGAACATGGTGATGAACATGGCGACATCTGTGGTCTTTTGATGGATGTTACAGAAATTGACGCCAGAGTCCAAGACCTGGATCAAAGGTTTCCCGACATATTCTTCACGCACAGAGGTTTGGCAGGTGATCTCATTCACTGACTCAGGATCTAGCTTCACTTCCCAGAGCACCTCCTGCAGAGCGCACTCACAGTGCCACGGGTTATTAGACAGGCGGATCTTAGCATTCAGTTTGACTAAGGCTTCCTTGGGAATACTCTGAATAAGGTTATTGGAAAGATCCAGCGTCCGCAGCCCATCTGCCACACCTCTGAAAGCTGCCATGTCTATCTTCTCAATGGCGTTTCTGGAGAGGTCCAGCTCTTCCAAGTGGTTCAGGTGTTTGAATGCATTGTTGGGGATCTGGGTGATTTTATTTGCATCGAGCTTCACAAACACAGCATCTTTGGGAATGTCCTTTGGGATTTCATCCAAATGCTTTGAGCTGCACAGCACAGCCACGGCTCCCGAGTGGTCTGTGCATTGGCAGGACTGGGGGCAGGCGGGCCACGCAGGAGGGATGCACAGGAGGAGGCAGAAGAAAAAGCGGGTGGAGGACAGCTGTGCCAGTGAGGTTGCCGGGTGTGCCAGGAACATTCTGATCATCGTCTCAACGGGGCACACTTCTGCATGGCTGCTGGGGAAATGTTAGTCTTTGCCAGCTAACCTCTCCAGGTGTGCAACAGGACTAGCTGGAGGCAAGTCACGTACTCTCCTTTCTTGTCTTTCAAAGTGCGCTCTTTCCTTTCTGACAGCAAAAAGAGGGAGGGGAAATTGACATTATTTTTCTTGACACTATGAAACACTTAGATCTCTCAGTGTGTGATCTACATTAGCAAAGCAAGCACTGGGTTAATCTGCTAACTCTGTGCGCCAGCCCCTAACAAGGTCATCTACCATCTTCTCTGATAGGATCAATTCAGATGAAAGTTATTTCTCTGCATTTTTCAGATTTTTAAATGAAAGGGTCAGTTATTGAGGGCCAGAGTGTGACACAGATACACATTGGCACAGGGAAGTAATTCCCCACTCTATGCACCGCTGTGGAGCCTTCCTGGCCCTGGGGACCAGGTGCACAAGTGCAAGGATGTTGCCGCTAAGTAGTGAATGAAACAGGTGGAGCCCCATCACAGAGCTGATATTGTACGAGAGATGTTATAATCTGTTGCTGGGACAATCTTGCCAACCTCAAGCGTTAAAAAAAATTGTGAACCAGACCATCCAAATTTGTGAGATTGGCTTGCAAATCATGAGATTGTAACAAATAATCAAAGCAGGGTTGTTTTCATTTGCCCTCTAGTGTGTGAGCCTTTGGAGGTCACAATTTCAAGCTTTTCTTTGCAACCAGGACAATTAGAAAGTTACTTTAAAAAAAGGAAAGCCGACATTATGATGGGATAACATGACTCCAAGAGCTGGAGCTTTAAGGAAAAAACACTAAATATCACCTAGGATTGAGAGAGATGGCAACACTGAAATTAACACACACACACACATATATCTACATGCCTGTTCTCCAAACAAATGGTGATTTCATCAGTATGGGACTTGGGGATGGGAGTTAACACTAATCTGAAAACAAAATAAAGCCCAATATTAGGAAAGATGAGGAGAAACTGGAGAGAGTCCTGAGGAGAGCAAAAGATATGATAAATGATTTAGAAAACCTGCCCTGAGAGGAAAGGTAAAAAAACTGGACATGGTTAGTCTTGAGAAAAGGAGACTGAGGGGGAATCTGAGAACTGTCTTCAGATCTGCGAAGGGCTGTTACAGAGAGGATGGTGATCATGGATGGCATGTATAAGAGGCCAGGGGAGGCTGAGCCTCCCTCCAAAAGGCCAGCGATGCAGGGGGGAGAAATGCCGCAAATGTGGCGTGGGTCACCCCTCCAGAGGCGCACTGGCTCGCTGCTGCCTTTGGGCACCAGAAGCAAAGCCCCATAGAATTGGGGAGCCCCGCCCACGCTCTGCTCCATCTCTTCCCCTGATTCCCTGCTCTCACTCTGGCTCTTCCCACCTCCGCTTGGCCTTTTCCCCTGAGGCCCCGCCCTCTTCCTGTCCCTGCTCCGCCTCCTTCCCTGAGGACCCCCCCACTCACCTAAGGCAGAAAAAAGTGATGGTCCCTTGGTGGCCCACCCTTCTGGGAAGGGAGTGGAGAGGAGCAAGCAGCGGGTGAGGGGAGTATCCGGGGAAGAATCAGAGAGGAGTGAGCAGTGGGCAGTCAGAGCCTCAGGGTAGCGGGCATAAGAGCCAGTACAAGGGCAGGGCCTCGGGGGAAGAGAATGACTGGGCACGGGGCCTCAGTGGCAGGGCCACGGTCCAGGTGCAGGTGACCCCCCCGCCCCAACTTCTAGGGAGCTTCTGGCACTTGTGTGTGAGCCGCCCCAAACAGAAGACTCATGTGCCACCTCTGACAGTGATCAATGGTTCCATGTCCATTGAGGGTAGAACAAGAAGTAATGGGTTTAACTGCAGCCAGGGAGGTTTAGGTTAGAGATTAGGAAAAGCTGCCTAGCACTCCGGGTAGTTAACTCTGGAACAGGCTTCCAAACAGAAGTTGTGGAATCCCCATCACTGGAGGTTGCTAAGAACAGTTTGGACAAACACCTGCCAGGGCTCGTCTAGGTTTACTTGGTCCTGCCTCAGCGCAGGGGGTTCTGAGTGAGTTGGATTAATACACTAATTAGAAGGATTCCCTGCCCCAGGCTATGGGCATCCCTGCCACAAAGTACAAGAACAAACAACAGCATCGGTCCAGACCCAGCAGTGCTCAACCACAGCAACTCCCCAGCCTGCCCTGCCCAGCCTAGATCTAACCCCACACTTTCTGCAGCAGCCCCCGCACATAATGCAGTGTGTGCAGACTGGCAGCTCTGCAGGACCCTCACGGAATTCCTCTGTTGACCCCAGAACTGGCCATCCTGGCATGGCAAGAGAGGCAGGGTCTCCACTCAGCAGGTCTCAAAGCATTTAGGTCCCAATTCAGCCAAGCACTTTGTGCTTAAATACTCTCCTAAATAGGGATGGATTAAGCACATGCTTGAAGTTAAAGTATTATGCTGAATCAAGATCTTCTGGCTTTATAGGTCAAAGCCAACTCCTTCCATTCGATCCAGAAGCCATTTCTATGAATAGGGTTCCACAGGTGTAAGATCAGTGCAGAACTTAGCCTGATAAATCCATGTTAAACTGGCTTTCAAAAACTGAAGCGAGGCACTGAGCTGAAAGTTTGATTATCCAGTGGGGTCATGGCCATGCCAAGCAACAGGGAACAATGATTATGCCCAGCTTCATTTCACTAGGAAGCACAATTTTACTACCAGCCTGTCTGCATCTTCGTCAGCTGCCTGGCAATGTTTGGAGCAAGAGTTCTTTCGTTACAGTGAATGCCAGTGCGGCACGGCTTCCAATCGGACCCATTTGCAATATGCTCAGTCACCTAGGCTGGGCAGGGTACTTTGTAGCTAATAACTAGTGAAAGGGCATATTTCCTAACAGCCCGCTTTCCTCTCCCTGAATACAAGCCTGCTGCTTCGGTAGGGTGGGAGATCACTAGAACCCTGACCTGCTAATGGCACTTCTTGTTTGCTAAATCAGCAATGAAAAGGCACCTTACCTGAGTTGAGGTAAAACCATTTGGCTGCCGTTCAGGTTTTGTTATTCTCCTCCTTCAGCTGCCAAGCGTGTAACCAGTGCTGTCCCTGCAGCCCGGTATGCCTGAGTCTGGGTGAGATCTGGCAAGGCTAGCGGGGTTTAAACCCCATCCACCACTTGTTGCTGTCTGTTCAGTCTTCATGTCTCCATCTCTGTGGTCCTCTCCTTTGCCTCGGCATACACACAAGCCACACACCATGCAGATGGGCTGTAATTGGACAGCATCTGCCTGTCACTGACATCCTCGCTGCACATCCTTGGATTTTTTAAAGGGACAGCCTAGTAATAACTCAACCACATAAACAACCTCAATCTCTTCCCCACACGTCCTGTGTCATGCATGCTGGCAGGCGCGTATGGCGCAGTAGGTTCTGGGCATGATTACCAGGCAATCAGTAATAGATGGGGAGAGGTGGAGTAGCAGCTCTCTCACGAGTGCTTTCAAATTCCCTCTAAATTTCTCTCTTCAGCGCAGTGTCTTCTGCTGACAGGAGGGTTTTAAATTGCTCCCAAGATGCTGGATCTTAGCAGTCACTGGCGTTGGCTGTGGCTCTCCTTGTCCCAGGGATGGGCCAGCCCTTCCCGCTGGAGACACAGTGGCTGGCTGCATTGGGTTCTGTCCTTGAGGGGTGAGCGGACGAGTCCACCACTTGAAATGAATCCAGCAGCCTCACAGAAGGGCGACGCTCGCTCCATGTGTGGTGAGAGTTGGGGCAGGGTTGTGGTGCCAGCCCTGGCTGGCACTCAGCAGATCTGGGGTCTAGTCTCAGCCCCACTGTCACCTCTGGGGGTGAGCCATGGGGGTGTCTGTGGGTAGAACGTCCTTCCCTACCTCCCCTTGTCCCCACAAAGGGAGAGCTCCCCAAGTGCCACACTGGCTGGGCGAGGTTAGCTCTCTCCTGCATCTGACCCCGCGCACCCCCTCTAATGTGCCCTGCAGACTGAGCCCTCAGCTTACCTGCAGTGCTTCCCTGGGGAAACCTGTGCTGTGACTGCCCCATCCTGTGGCTGCATACAGGGTGTCTCCCCATCCCCCAGCTCCTAAGCGACCAGCTCCAGGCTCTGTGGGACAGGGGCTGTCTCTCAGGGGCTCTGAGCTTGGATGGAGCCTCAAGGTGCTGCCCTACTGGATAATCACATTGTTTTCTGGGTCTCCCATTAGCCCTGACCCACTAGCAGCCACTCAGGGAGCAGGGGCCAGGGAGACATCTCTGCTCCAAACAGCCCAGTAGATCAGGGCTGCCCAGGGGGGCAAGAGGGGCAATTTTCCCCAGGCCCCGCAGAGGCCCCCCACGAGAGTTTTTCGGGGCCCCTGGAGTGGGGTCCTTCACTCACTTTGGGGGCCCCGGAAAACTCTCGCGGGCCCCGGGCCCCCGGAGCTTCTTCTGCTCCGGGTCGTTGTCAGCAATTAAATGATGGGGGGTCCTTCTGCTCCAGGACCCGCTGCTGAAGTGCCCCAAAGATCTGCGGCGGGGGGTCTTTCCGCCCCGGGACCCACCGCCAAAGTGCTGGGTCTTCGGCAGCAATTCAGTGGCAGCGGGACCCCTGCCGCTGAAGACCCCAGGCCCTCTGAATCCTCTGGGTGGCCCTGCAGTAGCTTGCATGAAGGAAACCATTTTATTGACAGCAGGGTGATCCGCACTGCCTCAGGCCTGCCTCTTCCTGCCCAGGCTAGTCACTTTGCACTTGTGCCAACTGCGCAGCATTCGCCAAGGGAAGTGTGGCCCAGGAAGGGTTGTGGCCATGCTGGGGCCCGCCCTGGAGCTGTCACCCAATTCCTCGGGAGCCATCGCAAAGCGGGTGAGCTCTGCCCTGGTACTGACAGGCTCCCGGCTGGCCATTGCACGGCGCTGCCTCACTAGCCCAGCACGATCCAAAGCCCTTGTGCTCTCCCTGCTGAGGCCAGGCTCACTTGGGGCAAACTCAGCCCCCTAGCATGAGCCCTGCTGGAGGAGCATGCAGTGAAGGAGGCCAGGTCTCAGGGCTGCACAGCCAGACCATCTCCTGCAAGCAGGGGCCCTGGCCTGCCAGCAGCTCCGTGGCTTTCACAGAGGAAGAAGCCTGTTACACTCATCAGTTTAAAGCTGCACCTTCGGCTCCCTCTGAGGGAATGTGGAGAGTCAAACCCATCGGGATTGCACTGGTCCCCATCACAACTGCTCAGAGGCTCCTGGTACTGAAATGTTGCTGAGCGGTTGGAGCCAGCACAGGGACCAGCCAACTGCTGTTTCCGTGGCATTGTACCGTTTCTGCAGGGTATGTTGGGGGGGGGGTTAATAACTGCATTGCTGATGTGCCCAATGAGCTGTGTGACTGTACACCCCCCCAAGCACTCATGTGCCCCCGAGGACACCCCCAGCCATTCAGCTTCCCTGTAGGGACAGGACGGGCTTAGCATCTGTGATACTACTTGCCCCAGTGTCAATGCCATGGCCCTGTCTCAGGAGCTGCAGAGTGGCTGGGTGATGGGCAGATACAGAGAATACAGTTACTTCACTGGGAGCTGCTGATACTTGTGAGAATATTAACAGCTTCGACACGGGAATGCGCTAGCCCTGGGATGGCCAGAGGGCTAATTCCATTGTTAATTATGCTCTGTGGGTCAGCGTATTAATTTAGGACTAAACACTCCCCTCAGCCTGCAGAACTCCCAAAGATCAAGGTTAGAATGTGGCATTTACGTAGCAACTAAACATCTAGTTATTATCCCTTAGTTGTTCAGTACCTTTGTGTCACAATCAGTGGGAGATATGCTCGTAAGGTTTACAGCACTAATTCTGCCTCTGTTCTCTCCCCCTTTCCTGTCTGTTCCTCCGTCTGCTGTTCCTTCCCTGCAGCAACACCCCCTCACCTTGCACCAGATATAGCGATGAAGTAGTTAATGACAGGGGAAGTGTCATCACTGGGTTGTAAGGGTCTCACTCCAATTAGATGACTAGCGGATGGGAGAGGTCACAGCTCAGAGCTGTTGTTTCAGGCTCTCTGCAGACTCAGGCAGAGAGCACTGCAGTGGTTTATACTCGATCCATGTTCAAATGTTTTTCTTTACAAGTGCCAGGGCTAGAAATGGACTTGTTGGTTTCAAACAAAAGCTGAGCTTCTGTACAAGCCAACCTGTCTTGTGATGCATTCAAATGCCTCAGCTGGGCCGGATCTGGGACACCCCTGCTCTAGGCTCAGACACGCATTTCTGTCTTTTTAGCCTAAGCTGGACATTATTTACCAGTCAACACCCCCAGATACAGGCAGAGGAGTCCAAAGGTCAGGCAGAGGATGGTGGCATCACTTCTAGGGGGAATGCTGTACAGACAGTGTACTTTCCCACATGGCCTGCAGGCCTTCAGCCCAGACACGGAGAAGGAGACGGGGCAGTAGATGAGCAAGGCCTATGTGTCAAAGCATGACTTCATGCCAGGGAGGCTGGGGTGAGTTCCCTCTAACTTATAATGATGTAAATCAGGAGTAGCTCCACAGAGGGCCATGGAATTACACCTGTGCAAAACCTGTGTATGTGCAAGCAGAACCAGTCCCATTCTGCACATGGCAGATAACGGGCCAGATCCTGAACTGGCAGAAATGACCACTAGCTATGCCAGTTTCTACCAGCTGAGGATCTGGCCTAAAGCATATTGCATGGGTAAAGCCATCCCTTGAGTGCTCAGTGGCCTGGTGGCTACTAAGGACTAATTTCCCCCCAGACACAGGTATTTATTACAAATGTATCAATGGCATGAGAGGACACTTACTGAATTAATTCTCTATGTCCTTGTTAAGTGTGCTGGGATCTCCTCAAATGCCAAGAAATCCCAGGCCGATGTGGAAAGGCTCCGCTCCAGGCAGAAGGGAAGAAATACGATCAAATGGTGGTTGTAGGGAAAGCCATTCCAGATCGGTAGCAAGCCAAATAAAGCAGTGGTCTGACAATGCTAATCTCGTCTAAATACGGTCTCAGATTTGCTGCAAACTTGCCCAACCATTTCTGTACTGGAGTAAGCTAGGGGCTGTGGCCTAGGAATTTGTCCACAAATTGTTTGGGTATTGGGGCGTTTATGTTTATGACTAAATTAGGCTTAAAATGGAAAGCCAGCTTCTAGCACAACAACTATGCAGAGCTAATATGACTGGCCCTAATGCAACTCATGCCATTAATGCTGGCCTAGTCACTGCTATGTGGAGGCGAAGCAAAGCTGTTTATTTTGGAAGCTGCAGCCCTTCATCTCGGATCCCATTAACATCCAGAACTCTTGCGGTGTATTTTTATTCGGTGCAGCTGTCTAAATCAATGAATTCCAACATTCTGAGTGTGTAATTACACATGGGAACAGATGCGGCCCTAGCGCGGAGGGAGTTAAGTTCCGTAGTGACCATTTACTAAAAGGACATCATATGCAATTGGTCTGTATTGTTAGAATTACTGAGTTAAGAGAGGCATTAAATAAAACATCATTCCGTCCCCTTATGCAAACACTGACGCCCACTTTGGTGTGTCATTGCAGGCAAGATGCTGTTGTTCTCCCTACACTGCTCAGTGTATTAATGTGGAAGGAATAGTTTGATTGGGCAAAGACTGACTAAATGACAGGAAAAAATCCCACTGAGACCAGCCATGGTCATCAAGGCCTAGCTTCACAAAGGGACTTAGGTGGTGGGACTCTGAGTATTACCGCACTCATCGGGGATGGGGAGAGTCCGTGCTTCACATTTCCCCTATGCCTGAGGAGGAGGAGGGTTCTGAACAGCGACCTGTCACCTCATAGGTGCTGGGCTGTGGGGTTCCCTCAGCCTCTCTGGTTAAAGCTGTCCTACAGCGGAGAAGTGAGGAAAGAGCACATGAGAATGATTGTATAGCCTGCTGGTTAGAGCACTTACCCAGAAACTGAGACTCCCAGGTGCCAGTCACCCTGCTCCAATGACACTAAGTATTTATCCACAATTCAACAGCGTCAACTGGAGAGACTGAGGGAAGAAGGTCACTGCAGAATAGCTAGAAATCCCTTCTTTTCATCGGATGGAGGGGGGGACACGAATGGGGGTCTCCTACATCCCAGATGAGTCCCCAAATCACTGGGCTAAAACATAGGAGGGAGATCCTCCTCCCTCAGCTGTTCTGTGTAAACTCACATGTGGCGCCTGACCCAGTAAGCATGCTTAGGACGCACCCACTGGATTCAGTCCCACATGCAACTTAGGTGGGCAAACACCTATCCCCTCCTCATCCACGAGTCATGCCGGGGCTTAGGTGGGAGACAGGCAGCTGGACACCATGCTGGAGGCAGCCGGGCACATGCTCAGAGGCAGAAACTTTGGTACC
Organism: Chelonoidis abingdonii; assembly: GCF_003597395.2. Classification (NCBI taxonomy): domain Eukaryota; kingdom Metazoa; phylum Chordata; order Testudines; family Testudinidae; genus Chelonoidis; species Chelonoidis abingdonii. The sequence continues at coordinate 52,470,426 of NC_133776.1, forward strand.
CATGGAACATTTTACTGCAAAAAAGGTGACTTGAGGCAGCCACAGGCTTCGGAGGGCGTTTTGTGGAGCCTACAGCTGGGACTTAGATGCCTAAATCCCTTTGTGAACCGAGGCCAAAGTGCTAGAGTCTGGACCTCTTCCTGCCCCATAGCTAGCTAATAGACTGAGGGGGCTCGACAGATGTTCTCGCTAAGCAGGTTTATATGCAAACTTTTTCGTAGCTTGTTTTGAACTGTTTTTGATCTGGAGATCCTGGTTGGCTTTCCTGGGAGCTACATGTGACTGGCTGGTGAGACCATGCTGTTCATTTCTAGCGATGAATTGTGTCAGGGTTGGAAATCAAGGATCTGTGTCCAGTGGTTTCGTAAGGAATGGGAACCCCGAGGTGGATGTTTGGGGGCTGTACAGGAATCCAAAGGAAGAATGACTGGAAAAGGGATCTGCAGTCTATCTTCCATGGTACTACTTCCCTCACAATGCCTGGTCCAGACGTGCCTATTTGCGACGCTGACACTTTAACAGCAGCTATTTCAAATTCAAACCCAAATATGCAACCTCACTCACCTTGTCTCCATAACCTGGCTTTCCTGAGTCATCCCCCTTGTCCTCTAGAACCACCCACCAGCCGTGTTTTACTGCTCTGACCCTGGAGGGGATGGCAATGGCTGGGGGCACAATTTAGGCCCTGACGGCTTGGTGCTTTCTGCCCAGGCCGCTGGCATGCTAGCAGCTAAGGAAGGTGCCCAGAGCTGGTTCAAGGAATAAGCTCAGATACAATATAGTTCCCAGCATATTCAGGGCCAAATATGAGGACTCTGGGCTTTAACGGGGGTGCCAGGGACACAACCTAAGAAACAGAGCAAGAAATAAATAATAGCAGTGGATGCTCAGCCTAGTTTGGGGTTAATTCCTTTATAACATGCTGTCCCATAACCCCACTTGGGAGTCAACATTTTTACGTCAAACCCAGTGAGAGGGCAACAAGACTGAGTAGCTCGCACACACAGTATAGACACTTCTAGTCCAAAAGATCCCAAAGCACTTTACAAATAAGTTTGTAGAGGAGCCACAGCATTCAGCATCCTCTGGATCTAAGGTGAGTGACGTGAGTGTGATCGGGTGCAAGGGAGGGGTCTGACAGCCAGGTCGGTGCCTCTGGCAGAAGTAGAGTAATGACATGAGCTCTGGGAAACCCTGGGCTCCGGAGTGTCTTCCAGGCACATGCCCTTCAGGATGTCTCAGCTCAGGGCTACGAGTGAGACACATGAACTGGCTGATAGGGGGAAGGGAGACATCTCCTGCTCCGTATTCCTTGAAGCAGAACCAGTGCCAGCCTAGAGAAAGATCCCTGCTGTTCTCCAAGCCCCAGGAGAGCATGACCATGGCTGACATACACAAGAGCAGCCAAGATTCAGAATAGGAATCAAGAGAAAAACGGAGGGTACCTGGAACGAAAGGGAGGGGGCAGTGGGAAGACCCCGTATGGACTGGCCTAGGAGTGAGGTGCTGGGCTAAATCCAAGCTCAGGTGCCCCTAGGAGTGGGGCGAGTGTGGTGGATGGAACAATGCCACTTAGCTAGAGGCTGTATGGTAGCCCAGACGCATCAGCAGCAGAGTGAGGGCAGCCATGGGATCTGCTGCCCCTTCCCGTTAGTGTTAGCTTATGCCATGATAGTGGGGACTGGGGGCCCCAGCAAAGATGAGGCACCCATTGCGCTAGGCGCTGTACATAACACAGGGAGAGACAGCCTCTGCTGTGCAGAGCCTACAAGCCCCACAGGCGAGCCAGAGGAGCCATGGTACCGACAGGAAACTGAGGCCTAAAGCAACTCGGGCCCGGAGTCACAAAGGGACTTAGGCGACGTGATGTTGGGTGTTGCGGAGCCTACCAAATCACAGGCTCACACTGGGATCCACAAAGCTGCGTTCGGTGCCTAGGGTCCCTATACAATGCATGGGGAGAGATGGGCCTGAGACTGTGCCCCGCAAAGCTGGCACACTAGGTGGGACCTGCCTAAACCAGCCAAGGGGAGGTGCTGATACCTAAGAGAGGGGCTCCTCTACCTATGAGACTTTGAACTTTTGTGAGTCCCTCCCTAAGTGATGGGCCCAAGCTCCCCCAGGGAGTCTGTGGCAGAGCAAGGAACTGAATGCAAGTGTCCTGGCCTGATACTAGGTGGCACCACACATCAGCAGCCTTTCACCTGTACAGACGTGGGTGGAAAAACTGGCCTATGAGTTAAGTCTCTTTCCAGGTCCCACTTGTGCACATCCCAAACCCACTGCTAACTCAGCCAAAGCGTCAGGCTCTGCCCAGGAGAAAGCCAAGGCCACAACAAAAGGGGAAGTTGCCAGCTAAATTTCTTGTGCGTTGGCAGAGCTGTGTGGGGAAGCTCCTGCAAGGAGGAGGGCCTGGCACAAGCTGCTGCCATCTGTGACTCACGAGAGTGTAACCTTCACTCGCAAGTAATGACACAAGAGAGTGAGAAGGAGAGTCATGTAGCATGGCGTGTTATCCACGGTCTCGCTGAGCCTGGAGGGTTAAGCCAAGGTACACACCCAAAGCCCCAGTCTAGAGCAACAGGAGATAAGGGGACCGGGCAAGCAGATCTCCATGATGCTTCTCCCAGCTCCGGAAAATCCATCCCAGGTGGCAGCCATAATATCAGTAATAGGCCCCCAAAAGAGTAGTCACCTTCTGCAGCAGTTCCTTGTGGTTTGTGTACAGTGGAATTCTGTTGTCCGCCAGCTGCCACCGGACACACGGCTCTGGGTCCCTGCCCTGGAGAAACTGGGAGCGGAAATCCAAGATGTTACACTCAGGCTGACATTGCCACAGAGGGTGTGTTTCCAGCTGCACTCCGCACGTGGCTGGCACAGCAAAGCCTAGGATGGGATGGCTCAGGGGCGGAGGAGCTGTTTTCCCCAAGCCTTGATTACCTGACACTAGCACAAGCACTAACTACTGGTGTTTTAACAATTGGACTCCAACGGCGTTGAATAAAAGCTAGTTCCCGGGGCTATGTCCTCCCCACTGATGAGATGCCGTTCCTCCCCCAGGACACAGCAATGGCCCGGCTGCTCTCCCTCAGTGCTGAGCGGAGGCGAGCATCAGGCAGGTAACAGATTTCAAATGAAGGAAGTCATTGAATTTTCCTGGGGCTTGGTCTCATGGTGCCTGCTGGTGCATGTACAGTCCTTCCACACTAAACTTAACAGCATGCCCTGCTCCACCACTGTGCTTCTCCCTGGCCTAGGGTTGCCAACTGTCTAATCACACAAACCCAAACACCCTAGCCTCGCCCCCTGCCCTGCCCCTTTCCCAAGGCCCCGCACCTGCGCTACCCCTTCTCCGAGGCCCCACTCTCCTGCTTACTCCAGCCCCCCTGCCTCCATTGCTCGATCTCCCCCACCCTCACCTGCTTTCACTGGGCTGGGGCAGGGGGATGGGGTGCAGGCTTTGGGCTGGGGGATGGGGCCGAGGGGTTCAGAGTATGGGAGAGGGCTCCAGGCTGAGCCTGGGGCAGGGGGTTGGGGTGCAGGCGAGGGTTTGAGGTGTGAGCTCTTGGATGGATCTTGAGTGTAGGAGGAGGCTCAGATCTGGGACAGGGGGTTGGGGGGCAGGAGGAGGCTGGGGGTGTGGGCTTTGGGAGGCAGTTTGGGGGTAGGAGGGGATTCTGACCTGGAGCAGGGGTTTCAGGGTGCAGGCTCTGAGAGGGAGTTTGGATGCAGGAGGGAGCTCAGGGCTGGGGTGCAGGAGGGGTTCAGGGTGTGAGCTCTGGGAGGGAGTTTGGGTTCAGAAGGGGGCTCAGGGCTGGGACAGAGGGTTGGGGTGTGTCAGGAGGTTCGGGGTGCGGGCTTTGGGAGGGAGTTTGGGTGCGGGAGTGGGCTGGGTCAGAGGGTTGTGGTGCAGTAAGGGTTCAGGGTGCAGGCTCCAGCCAGGCGGTGCTTATTTTGGGTGGCTCCCACAAGCAGCAGCATGTCCATCAGCTGCTCCTAGGCTCATGGGCAGCCAGGTGGTTCTGTGTGCTGCCCTGCCTATAAGTACCGCCCCCACAGCTCCCTTGGCCACAGTTCCACGTTCCCAGCCAATGGGAGCTGCGGAGTTGGCACTTGGGACAGGAACAGCACGTAGAGACCCCCCCCTGCCCCGGCCGTGCCTCTTCCTAGGAACCGCTGCCGGACATATCACTGCTTCTTGGGAGTGGCGCAGAGCCAGGGCAGATAGGTAGCCTGACTTAGCCCCTCTGCGCCACTGGACTTTTAGTTCCCTAAGATCTCCTGGATTGGCTTCAGTAGCCTCCAGGAGATCGAGCCCGATTCCAGGAAACTCCCAGCCAAACCAGGAGGGTTAGCAACCCTACCCTGGCCTCTCCTCTCTCCCCTCTTTCTCTCCTCTTGCAGCCCCTTTCACTCTGTCTCTCCTCTGCCTAGCTCCATTTCTACACCACCCCCATTGCTATCCAGGAGGCCTCTCTCACCTGCTCCTTTTCTGCATTGTCCAGGCTGGGTCCCCCCCACCTGCAGGCAGAGAAGCAGGATGGAATGGGACCACAAGACATGTGAGCACACCACCACGCTGCTGAGATCTGGGCCATTCCCCGGGCTCTGCAGCTTGATCCCACACCCACTGAAGTTGGCACGAGGCTCTTCATTGACTTCAGTGAATGCTGGCTCAGGCCCTGCAGAGATACCTGCTCAGCCCTGTCTCAGGGCTGAGGCCTTTCCGCATGGAAGTTAGTGCTTTGTGGGACAGAAGGCAAAAGGCATTTACCAAGTTCTGCCGCTTCATCTGCACGTCGTTCTGATCTTCAAAGTGCACGTTGATGGCCACTGTCTCGATCCAGGCATTGTCCGTGTTCCTGGGGTCATCAACGTAGCCTTTGTATACCTGAGAGATAGAGAGGGCAGTGGGGAAGGGTTCCCTTTGGGTTTCAGTATATTAGCAAAAGGTCAGCTGTCACCTGGCTCAGGAGTGCCAGAACAGGAAGGCCAGGGGGCCATGGCACCCCCACTTTTTACTCCCATTAGCAGGGCAGATGCAAGGAAGTTTCACGTCCTAGCCAAAACTTCCACCTTGCACCACCCCCGCACCCTGCCCCCTTGTGGCAGCTAACCCAGCCCCCCCCCCCAGGGGATCCCGCCACTTCTCCCCATGTGGGGGAGCCCCCCCACAGCAGCTACCCCTTCCTCTGCAGCTAATCCCACCCGGGGAGACCCCCCTGGGGCAGCTAACCCCCCCTAGGGAACCCCCCCCCCCCCGCGGAAGCTAACCCCGCCTGGGGAGACCCCCTCTGTGGCAGCTAACACTGCCTGGGGAGCCCCCCCAGCTCACTTCGGCACCTCTTCCTCCTCCACTGAGCACGCTGGTGTTGCTCTAATTCTCCTCCCCACCCAGGCTTGCGGTGCCGATTGGAGAAGACTTAGAGCTGGGCAGTGTGCTCAGCGGAGGAGGCAGCGTGGAGGTGATCTAGGGCAGGGAGCAGTTCCCCTGTGCGCCCCGCCCCCCCCCTCGCCCCAGCGCACCTCCACTCCACTTCCTCACCTGAGCGGGCTTTTAGGTGCCCCCAATCACTAGGTGCCCTAGGCGGCTGCCTAGTTCGCCTAAATGGTTGCACCGGCCCTGCCCGTTAGGGTGAGAGAGAAGGGGAGAGGGTGGAGAGGAGTGAGCAGGAGATGGGTGTTGCGAGGAAAGAGATGGCATGGAGGCAGGGCCTCAGAGAAGGGGTGGCATGAGTGTGGGGCTTCTAGGAGTAGGGGTGGTGTGGGGGTCGGGTTTCTGGGAGAAGGGGCAGCATGGGGGACAGGGACAGGGTTTGGGCACTGGTGGTCCCGCCCACGCATAGAGAACTTCTGCCACTCCTGGTGACAGAGTGGGGGCTGTGGAAAAGTCCTGCTTTCACATACACCATCCTGGTCATGGGATGGTACTGCAGCCAGTGGTGTCCCAAGGGAACTCTGGCACTTTGCCTGGGAACTCTGCTTAACCACAGCAAGTCCCACACGATGGTGGTTGTGACTGGCAGGACAATCCCGGCTTGTTCTACCATTCCTCCGCAGACCACACCAGTGTCATATACACAGAACTGCCGCCCGGGCCCATTCTGGGGCCACCCTGTCCTGCATGGGAGGAACTGGCATGTTATCATCATGGGAACGTGCGGCTGACTCTTGTCGTGCTTCCCAAACATGGTGCCATGCGGCGTGCCCAGCATACCTCTGCACCTTGATTCAGCAGGTTCTGGAACTGTGGCCAGAACTCCCTCCTCAGGACCCGCTTCAGCTTCAGTGGCAGTGATTCCCCTGGCTCCAGTGATCCCTGCACAGAACCAGACCATCACAACCGGGCACTGTTTGCACAGACAGCTGGGACTTCTCCCTGACTGTAGCAAAGAGAGCAGGCCCCATGCTTGCTACTAAGGGAGCAGGAGTTCCCAAACTATACACTGCCCCAGACGGGGGAACAAGCATGGAGCATCCCACAGGTCTGCTCTGGGCAAGGAGTGAAGGGACACCCATGGCAGAAACTCCTTAGGTGTGCGTGAAAATACAGTTTTGCACATAACTTAATTCACCTCTGGAACTCACTGCCACATGATATTTCTGAGGCCAGGCTTTGAGCAGACACTCTTGAGTCAGAACTGGCTGTTAAACTAACAAGGAGGAAAATGATACAGACTTTTAATCACCTGCTAGGCTGGGGGACGATGAAATGCCACTTGTAGTATCGTATTGCATTATAAGGTGCATTCTGCACTGGACAGGCTAAGGCCAGATGGACAACTGGGCTGTTCTGGCAGAATTATGAGACCTCTGGGCATGGGGGGATAAGATGCACTGAGTCCCAGTTGAGGGCAGATTGTATCTCCCTCCTGCAGTGACCCACAGGGCCTGTCTATGTTTTACATTTTGGCAACATGGGTATAGCTTGTGATGCCAATAACATCTCTCTACCTACATTTTCTGAGCCTTTGAAACCTAGGTCAGGTCGATGGGCTCCTTAGCACTTACCCCTGGCAGAGCCCAGTGATCTGACACAGGAGACTTGACAACTAAGACCTCCAGCATTTTCTTTAGGCTCTTTCTATAAATGGATCCATCCATATTCCTTCTCCAGCTACAAAAGAGAAATGTGTCATGCTGTCCTGGGAGCTGGCTCCTCCGGTACCTCCCCGTGGCACGACAGTGAAGATCAGTTTCAGTGCTCAGGGAGGGCCATGATGGACTTTGCTGGAGACCCCGGGCTCTCATGAACGTCACTAAGGAGATTGCACACTCCTAGCCTTTACATCTGTTAGAAAACAAGCCAGTTTCCCAAGATCCCCCAGCCCTGTTTCCAGGACGACAAGGGGAAAGCACGGCTCCTGAGACAAGTGGTTAAGCGTGGTCGTGGGCCAGACAGACACCAGGGACTTCTGGAGTCTAATCCTTTCTCTGCTCCCAATTCACCATGTGGCCTTGGGCTAGTCATTTACCTTCTCCAGGGATCTAATACTTCCTATCTGGGTGCAGTGAGCATCAGTTAGCTAATGACTCTAAAGTGCTTTGAAAGCATTAAGTGGTGTTTACTGTAAGTGCTAAGAAATAACAGACAATTATCAAAGATATAATTGCTACACAATAGCACCATGGTCTATGAAATAAGAACAGGCTGCTCTTTATCTAAAACAAAGAACAGGAATCGTTTTAGCAATACATTTCCTTCTGTATGACAGAGGCCTCTGCCCCGTGCGTTACAGACATAACGTTCCTAGCTCATCCAGTAGAGGGTGCTGCTCTAGTCCAATAACTGCCACGTGCCAGGACAATGGTCCCCAGACGTGCAAGCCAAGATCTCACTCACTGTACTCACCATGTCACTATGGGGTGCAGCGCATGGTTCGGTCCAAAGAAGCGTAGGCTTCCTCGGCCTCGTAACCCCGTCCTGCCCATAGGATTCCTAGCACAGAAAGAGCCAGAGAGGCATTGGTATTCCTTCACCAGGATTATTGGCTTGTTCAATCACGCCGTCGCTCATGGAACTCAACGGCCAATGTCACAGCGTGATGCTGTGTTTGTGCAAACAACAAAGGTGCTGGAAATGTTTCGGCACAGCCCTGGAGGAAGACACATTTCCACTCCCGTTTTCGCTTCTTGGAGCTTCGGAAAATTCCAACCATCAAAGGATAATTGCTCAACTCAGTTTCAGGAAATGAACATAAACGAACATTCCAGACGCCTTCACCAGGATGGGAGAAGTCACAGTGGCTTCTAGTTATGAGTGCACAGTGGAGTTACCTAGAGCAGTAGGGGGCGCACTGGAAGGTGGGAATGCTTCCACCAGGATAGAAAGGGCCATGTCTCTTGGTTCATGTTCACCATCCCATTTCCCTGGGAGCCATTGGCTGTTTCCATTTCACTTTGTCATGAGGCTTCTAGGCGACAATTGCATGGACCTTTGATTGGTTTAGGATCAAAGGCACTATTTTCCGCAGTGTCAGAGGCACCATCAGACACATAGTCTGGTCCCCATCCATGGAGAGAAGTTTACAGAGTGACATTGGGTGAAATGTTTGCTCCTGTAGAACCTGCTTTGACACATTAGAGTTTCTTTCCCTGGACTTTCCCCACACCTCAACCAGCTGACGGCTTGGGCTGGCTGGTGAACCAGGGTGGCCGGCGGCCAGGAATAGCTTAAGCCGGCCAATGGCCAGGGACGGCTTGGGCTGGCCGGTGGCCTACGGGTTGGGCTGGTGCTTGGGCCAGCCACAGCCTGGGATTCTGGGTGGTTCAGCCAGGGCTCCTCTGGCCACAGGGGGACGGGAGCTCAGGGCTCTGGTGGGGGAGGGGGCGTGGCCTTGGGCAGAAGGGGCAGGGCTGGGGGCTACCAGGGCCGCCCAGAGGATTCAGGGGACCTGGGGCAAAACAGGGCAGTGGACATAAAAAAAGGCACTACCTGCTGCGGCGTTGTACTCACTGGGTGGCGCTCTGAGTCTTCAGCGGCGGCAGGACCTTCACTTGCTCCGTGTCTTCCGCAGCACTGAAGGACCTGCTGCCAAAGTGCCGCCGAAGACCCAGAGTGAGTGAAGGGTCCGCCGCTGAAGACCCGGACCGCCGCCGGTTGAGTAAAAATTAAAAAGGCGCCTCTAGCCAGGGAAGGGATTCTCGGCCAGGGCTCACAGGGCCTGGGGCAAACTGCCCCACTTGCCACCCCCTCTGGGTGGCCCTGGACTAGCTCCCCAGTGGGGGTGTTCACATGCTGCCCATGAGATCTGAGTGACTGTGCACTGCACTATGAGACCACAGGAGGCACATGTGGCTTGTGACTGGTCTGAAGTTGGGCTGCCCTCTTCTTCCCTACCCCTGGGAGCAGAGGCGGCTCTATGGTTTTTGCCGCCCCAAGCACGGTAGGCAAGTGGCTTTCAGTGGCGCGCCTGCGGGCAGTGCGCTGGTCACGGGGATTCGGTGGTGTGCCTGCGGGTGGTGTGCTGGTCATGCAGATTCGGCAGCGTGCCTGCGGGCGGTGTGCTGGTCACGTGGATTCGGTGGCATGCCTGCGGGAGGTCCGCCGATGCCGCGCCATCGGCGTCCCCACTGGCGAATTGCCATCGAAGCCATGGGGCTGGCGGACCTCCCGCAGGCGCGATGCCGAAAGCCGCCTGCCTGCCGCCCTCACAGCTACCGGGCAGGCAGCCCCTGTGGCTTGCCGCTCCAGGCACACGCTTGCTGTGCTGGTGCCTGGAGTCACCCCTGCCTGGGAAAACGGTATCACTAAGCTGGAGCCAGAGCACCAAGGCACCAGAGCCAGTTTGCTTTGGCAGCGTTTGTGTGAGAAGCCCACCCCTCCACTCCCTGTCTCACTCACAGCGGCAGCCTGTTCTGGATGGCGTACGTGCCATGGAAGCTCTGCCGGTTGATCAGTCCGTCCATCGCATTGTAGTTTATCTTCGAAAGAGACTCCAGGGAGCTGGAAGACAGAACAGAGCCCCTGTCTTCTTCAGCTCACGGCACTGGGGAGCAGCTGCAAACACCAACGGAGCCAGCCAGTCGGCCTGGGAGAGAACCGGGGCTGGGCAGAGAGCAGGAGAGTGCCAGCCAATGGGGGAGATGGATACACAAAGGCAGGGGGCTGGAATTGAGGTCGGGGGTTCAGAGAATGAGACAGAGAGAGAGAGAGAGAGACTATCTGGTCCCACACTCACTCTCTGAGAGGATCCAACGCAGCCACCTCCTTCCTGTCTGCAGTGTAGAAGGGAGGGTCATAGATCTGGAACTCCACCTGTAGAGCACACAAACCACTTCACACACGTCCTGCCGGCCCAGGGGCACAGCGCTCCCGCCAATGGCTCCAGGACGGCACAACCCCCTCCCTCCAGAGAGCTGGCAAACCCTAAGGTGGCCCAGAGAAACTACCCTCCGAGGAAGATAAAGACTGGCCTCCTTGGTATCCTATCGGAGCCCAGCCCTGGAGCACTGACACTGAGGAATTCTGCTGAAATTGATGAGGGTGGGGAGAACCACATGCCAAGTGAAAGATGGGCTCTCAGAGGAGAGGATTCATTGAAGGCCTGATCCTGGGCTGCTGAAGCCACGGCTCCCCTGAGCCCCTCTCTGCCCTCCCCATTTCACTGAGCCTCACATGGTGTCTGTTCTTGGCACAGCTGGTCCCTGAGCTCCGAGTTTAGTTCAGCCTTCCCTGGGATCCCCAGGGAGCGGGCCGGCCTCCCAATGGGATGGGGCAGCCCCAGGCCCAGCACCGCTAAGGCAGTACAGCCCAGCCAGCGCCCTCTGGGGAACGTCCTCAAGTGCACCCAGTGCCGCAGGAGTCTCACCTGTCTCCAGGAGGGATGCTGGCATGGGGGTGGAACCTGCAATGAATACCCGACTCACTGCTGGAAACGTGACTCAGGACAGCACAGACATGGGCACGGCAAGGGAGAGCCCGTCATCCTCCGTGGGAAGTGCCCAAAGTGCAGTGTTTAATTCCGCAGGTAGGTTCGTACTCCCCTTGGCCTGCTGTGCCAAGCTGCTGAGCTCCCTCCCCAGGCCACGTGGCCTAACGATGGCTGGAGCCCCCTCGCTTGACATCTTAGGCTTAGGGTCACCGAATGAGGCAGCATCAGAGCTGGGCACAGGGGTTCCTGGCTCTCAGCTCTGTGCTCTGCCCACTGGACCTGCATGCTTCCATCAACACACCCCAAGCGTCACAGGCTACAGCCCCTCTCCTCCGGGCAGGTCTCCCATCCACAGGCCCTGCTCCCTGCAGCAGTGCTCTCCTACCTCCCAGGGCACCTTCTCGTCCGGCACTGGGAAACGCACTGTGGAGGAGCTGGGATAGAGGAGGTTGCGGGCGCTCACATGGTACGGAGCTGTCGTCTCCTCGGGCTTCTCCTCCGAGCAGTACTCCGTCAGCTTCGGGGCTTTGCTGGGGACTGGGAGACAAATGCAAAGAGCCGAGACCCCCATGGAGCAGAAGAACGTGATCTCTGAGAAGAGTTGGGGTGAAAGCAATGGGGTTCGTGCCACCTGCTGCCAGGGTTAGCTGGGTTTCCCCATGAGAACGGCTTTGCTTCCCCACTCTCTGGGCCTGACCCAGACTCTCTGGGCCTGGGAACACTGTAAAGTCTCCTGCTAGGGCCAGTAGGCTTCAGACCCTGTGCCCCTGGCCACCCCCTCAGTGGCAGGCATTGTCTGCACAGGACATTGGATGCTGAAGATTTGAGCCTAGAACTTGCAATTTGTTGCACTGCCCCCATAAAAGTGGGTCTGCCTCTCCTCCCTTCCCCAGCACAGTCACACATTTGCCCCTGCCCCCTCCCCATCCCGCAGCCCTGCTCCCCCTGCACAGATCCCGAGGGCCCGGAGAAGGAATCCAGCATGGGAGGGAGGTGGGGCAAGTGGAGGTGGGGAGCTGCAGGGAAGGGGTGGGAAGGACGATTTCCAGTACAGTGGGGCTGGAGATGGGGAGGGAAATTAGTAGGAGTCTGCTGCACTGCGTAGCACCCAGCTGCCACGGCACACCATATAGGATATGCAGAAGCTGGCAGAAAACCTCCCAGCCTGGGCACAATGCCTGCTGCCTGCCCTGGGAACAAGAGCAGGCCCTTTAAGAAAAACCTCTCCTCTCTTCTCCCAGCTCAGGGCATCCAGGACTCTCTGTGCTCTTTCTGCAGTGGGGCAGGGCCTGCCACTCAGCTCACCCAGGAGCCTCTTGCCCTGTCCTGCTCTCAGCCCTGGCGGCTGCACTGGCACCAATCAGGCCTGCGCTGGAGCCAGCAGAGTGACCCTGGTGGGAACCCTGGAGAAGTGAGAGGAGAAACGGGTCCTAGAAGACAAAGGCTGGTCTTTCGTCTCACACGCTGGCAGCCGGAGACTGGCTGGACTTACCCATGGTGGGCGCGTCCTCCTCTGAGCCAAATCCATTCCCACGCAGGGCCCGCACGATCCAGGCCAGGGTCTTGGCTGTCTGCGACATCTATCCAGAGCAGGGCAAACCATCAGGGAAAGCCACCTCCCAGCAGCTCCTGCCCAGGGCTCAGCTTGGACATGGGGGTGGGTGCGTGGATGCCCCGTTTCCAGGTGTAGGGATGTGTTTGGATTTTGGTTTAGCTCAATTTTACCATGATTGTGAGAGCCAGAAGGGGCATGGCCCCGCTTTGTCAGGACAGTGGCTGGAGCACCTCCCTCACCCCCGCAGGAGACGGTCTCAGGGAGCGTAACCCTCCAGTTAATTCCTCTGACCTTGGGACTGAAATCAGTGCCCAGTTCTGCTGGGCTTCCTCTGCTGCAGGGGTCTAATGGAAGAGGAGCTGAGGCTCGGGGGTAGGATGGGACTATATTGCTCCCCAGTAGTGCAAGTCTTCCCAGAGTAGTTGGATGAGATGTTTTGCCTGCTCGATCCTCACCGTGACCCAGTCTCTGGCCTCTGACCCATTCCCGGCCCCCCCCATGAACCCCTCATCCTGAACATGGCCGGCTGCCCAGGCCCCAGACCAGTCCCCACTCCCAATCCCAAGAGCCCCTTATATAGCCCCCAATCCCAAATGCCACCCACTCCACGCAAGCCCATCCATGACAACATCTGTCCTCTCAATGCACCGCGAGCTCTGTCTCACCTGCTCTTCCAAGCCAGTCAGCCTCTGCTCCACCAGTCCGGTCCTCTTCACCCGATCCAAATCCAGCAACTCCACCAACACGTCCACCCTGCAAGCAGGCGAAAGGAGACAGGAGCCTTGGGGGATGAGACATAGACCAGGCGTCCCGTCCAGCGGCATACAGCCAGCGAGGTGCTGCTCTGGGGTCAGGGTAGCCTGCATACCTTCACGCAGCGCTGCCCACAGACATCCTGCCCCTCGCGCCGCCTGCTAGCTCAAAGTGCCAAATTCCTGCCTTTGCCTTCCCAGCGCCCCCCACTGTTTGTCATCCCTGGTGGGTGCTGCTGATGAGGAGGCAGGGTGGAGTTGCCCCGGGGCACCTCTGCAGAAAGTTGTGCCTCAGTGTCCCCCGCTCCCTGGAGTACAGCTGAGTGTGCACGCAGCACATCCCTTGGCACAGCAGCACGTCCTATCTCAGAGAGGTCCGCACCGCAGCAGCCGTGCTGGGGGACTGCTCCTCCCTGCCCCTGTGTGCACACAGTGGTGCAGGATGCATGGAAGTAGGGCCAGCTTCTTGCCCTCTCTGCGCTGGCAGCAGGGCCAGTCTGGTCCGTACTGAGAGGTACAGCACACGCAGATCACACACACTAGCCATGCAGAACTGCTGCTCAGGAGCTCGCTTGCTGCTGCATCTGGCTAGTGATGTAACCTTTGGTTTGCCGCCGAGTCCCATTTCTGCAGATCACATAGACAGCGGAGGCCACAGTGCAAGAGGCGGGATGCTGCAAGCTCACCTCGAGGTGTGATGTGGGCTGGGTGACGGCCGGCACACACCTACCTGCCTTCTGCTTGGCTCTGCCCAACGCTACCAGGCACCCAAGCCGCACTGCGTGTCTCACCCACACGCAACAACCTACCATCTCCCCTGCCAGCAGCTCTGCCACGGCAGACAGCAGGTTTAGCGCGGCTCTATAGACCTGCAGAGAGCGGGCCACATCCTGCTCTCATTGACACCTGTGCCAGCATAGGAGTGTCTGGGAGCCACTGTGCCAGGAGTAACTGCTAGAGCAGGCCTGCACAACTCGTAAAGCAGCGAGGGCCATATTACTTCAAAGAAAACAGCTGAGGGCCGAACACCCCCCCGGCCCTGCCAAACATCCCCCCCAGTGCCGCCGGAACCCCCACCCAGTCCCCCTGAAACACAACCACTCCAGCGCCACCCGGCCCACGGAACATCCTCCGCCCCCAGCTCCGCCCAGCCCCCTGAAACATCCCCCCCCCGGTGCCACCGCCCTGTAGAAACAAACCCTCCTTCCTCAGTGCTGCCCCACCGAAACAGCAGTATTGAACCTTGGTAATATGTTATAGTGGGCCCCTAAGGTAGTATAATTAAGGTAAAAGAAAACTGTCTTTTTGCTAGAAGTAGAATAAGATCTTTCCCCAACTTTGTAATCAATTGCCCTGTTGAATGAATGAGGTGTTGTCATAAATAGATAGCTAAGGGTTAATGTTTCTTTTACCTGTAAAGGGTTAACAAAGGGGACCAAACACCTGACAAGAGGACCAATCAGGAAACCGGATTTTTTAAAAGCTTAAGGGAGGGAATTTGTGGGTCTTCTTTGTCTTGGGTCTGTGTCTTTTGTCTGTCTCTCGCTATGAGAAGTCTTTCTATATCTTTAATCTTCTTTTTCCAACTTGTAAGTACAGGTAGAAAAAAGACACATATTAGGCTTTCTATGTTTTGGGTGTTTTACATGTGCTGTAACTGCTGGAATGTTTAATTGTATCTCTTTTGAATAAGGTTCGTTTATTCATTTTTTTCTTTAAAGATATGATCCGTGTTTTTGTTCATCTGATGAGCAGAGAATTTGATGGTCTTTTTCTTTCTTCTTTTTTTATATAAGTCTTTTTACGACTTTCGTGTTGAGTTTTTCTCTCTGGCTTAGGCTAAGGAACAAGGGTGGAGGGAATTCTCTTTGTGTTAGATCTACGGAGGATACCTCTGCGCACCAGGGAATTATGGGAGGGGGAAGAGAGATAGAATCATTCTGTTTCCTTGTTTTGGGGTTCTTTTTGTGGATAGAGGAGACATGCTGTTGTGGTATTGGATCTGTAAGAGATTGCATCAATTATCTCAGGTTAGCCCAGAGAGGAAAGTCTGGTCGGGAGAGGGAGGGGAAGAGAAGTAAGACTTCTTTCCTTGCCAGTAAGCTCAGAGCTTCGTGTCTTGGGGGTCCCTCCAGGGAAAGTGTGGGCGGGATCAGAGCGAGGCAGGGCGCTGTAATTCCTGTCTGGTGGCCGCGAGATAGCTCAAGTGGGTAATTAAGCTTGGAGGTTCATGCTAAGCACCCAGATTTTGGACGCTAAGGTCCAGATTTGGGAGACAGGCTTATGATAGGTGTGAATGTGGAAGGCAGCACCTTCAGACAGCTGCAACCCTTGGAGAGGGGCTGGGAGCCAGATCAGATCAGAAGAACAGGTCAGCCACTGACTCCTCGCTTGCCTCCTCAGCCCCCCTCCCCAGCCACCAGCTCACCTGCTCCCCCTGCCACTGCCCACCCTCTTGCCTCCTCAGCTTTCCCCCCTCCCCCGGTCACCTCCTCAGCTGCCTCCTCCCCTGCTGCTGTCTCACCTACCCCCCGCCACTGCCTGCCTGCTCACCTCCTCAGCCACCGGCTCACTGGCCCCCCTGCCACTGCCTGCCCGCTCACCTCCTCAGCCCACCCCCTGCTCGCCTACTCACCCCCAGCCACAAACCGCCTGCTCACCTCCTTAGCTCCTCTCCCTCACCCGCTGCTTGCCTACTCACCCCCCGCGGGCCGCTCAGTGAGCCCACGTGGGCTGCATGCGGCTTCCGGGCCGCATGTCATGCAGGCTTGTGCTAGAGTGTGAACAGGGCTCTTCACAGAGCCTCAGGTCCAAGCTGCTCCCTCACACCCCAGACGTACCCTCTGGATGTGCAAGAGCTCAAATCACTCCCACACATCCACCCTATAGCTCCGCTGCTGCTGCAGAGGGGCTTCCGTTGGCCTCGCCGGGCCCCCTGTGGCCAGGGCCAGAGAACTAACAGCTTGTCTCCAGTGCACCTGAGCCCTAATAATCAGACTGCTCTCCTTCACTGACCTATCCCTCTGCTCCGGAGTTCACTTCGAGCCCATTGAGTCAACAGGAGGAGTCACTCCAGAGGGATGCTCGCCTGCTCAAACCACTGAGTGCACTGCCCCTGCAGCATCCCCAGCCGGTGCCAGCCAGGGACCCAGGGAGAGAAGCCTAGTGCATTGCAATGCACCCTCAGCAGGGCTCAGTGGCCATTCCAGTGGCAGATACACCAAGTGCTCGGCTTACCTTGGGTTGAGTCTGCACTGTGAGCCCCAAAGCCACTAGTCATTGATCCCTTGGTCTAGTGCTTGGAGCACTGCAGAGCCATACATGCAGCCCCAACGGAAAAGAGAAGCGTGTCTCACTCTGCAGTGGCCCCCTGATTGAGGAGACAGGTTCTGGAGGGAGCCCCAGCAGCCTGTTAGCGCGCTGGGGGCGATGGGAATGGGAGCAAAACAGCTGGTTTATAAGGAAAGGGGCTGCGAAAGGCAAACGAAGATTACTGATCTATTGTCCCAGCAGTGTGATGAGTCCCCCCACAGACTGTCACACCTGAGCCGGATGCACTGGATGGGAATGTCCCTGGGCTATCCCAGCTCCATATGTGGGGGCAGGGTATGATGGGTTGGTAATAGTCTGTGTCGACCTGGTTATTGGCATGTTACTGTGCAAACTGCTTGAGTTTAGTTTAAAGGGTGCTGTCAGGAGAAACAAGCAGGAAAGGATAAGCCACTTCTCCACAAACACTTGAGGGCTGTTAAGGGACAAACGCCTGGATGGGGAAGGCCCAGGAACACTGGAGCACCAAAGAACTACAGGGGGGGCCTCTCTCTCAAGAAAGGGGAGTAGCTGTTTGGGGGAACCAGACTGACACAGCCCCTGTTGGGGCGTGTGAAGAAGCCAGGCTTACCTGGGTTCCCATCAGGAGATGCCGGGGCTTGAAGTACATGAGATATGCATGTAGACGTGGATGTTTTAAAAGCCTTTTTTCTCATCGGCTTCAAGGGGACTAGGAAGGGGGCCCTGGGGACAGCTGCCCAAAGCCCCCCACTCAGAGCTCCCTTCGTGACATCAGAGAGCACTGACACTCACAGGTCTTTTCCAGGGGAACGCGGGGCAAGAGCGGCCGGTACCTCTGCGCAACATCTCGGATCTTTTGCTCCATGTTCTGCTTCTCCTGGCACTGCTGGTGCTGCAGGTAGTTCTCCTTCAGGTACATCTCCCAGGAGAGAAGGGCCGCTTCCTCGTTCTTCTCCAGCTTTTCTTCTGCAGAAGAAACCGAAGAGCTGAGACCCAGAGGAGAACCCCCAGGTCCCTCAGACCCAGGCCTTATTCCATGCCACTCACACCCCAGTGGCACTATGTTTCCTCCAGATCCCAGTCTGGCCTGGAGAACATCAGCGCTTCCCCATAGCCCTTCGAGCCAGCCTAACGGAGGCAAGGCCCCACTGCATCACAGCTGGCCTGGCCTGGAAAGGAACTCCTTACTGAGCTGTTTGTGCCGCTTCGCTGGCTGCCGGAGCAGGACCCTCTTGACAAAGAGCTGCAGGTGGTTGAAGAGGATGAAGGGTGGGGGAGCAGAAGGCCGGCCGTGATACTCCTCAATCAGGTCGTGCCGCTGGAACTTCCAGATCTGGTCGGTGTGCTCCTGCACCTGCTGAAACGTGTAGCTGGGAGGAGGGCCCAGGGGGCAAGGGATTAGCTACGGTCATGCCAGTGGGTGCCAGGCAGGGGGTCTGCAAGCCAGCACTGGGCACCACCCCAGGCACTGCACTCTGCCCTTCTCGCTGGCTTCCAGCCTTGATTTTCTTTCATTCCTCGTCTCCCTTCCTGCTGCCTTGCAGAGCACAGGGGCTGGCCCTGGCACAGAGGGGTGGACGGGCTCCCAAAGGAAGGTCAGGTGGACCTTACCTGAGGGCCTGACAATGCGCCTGCACCACAGCACCCAATCAGCTCACCAGGTTCCTCACCACTTTTGGCTGGTATCTCAGGCTTGCATCTAGAGCAGGTCATCTGACATCTGAGCCAGCATGCCCAGGAACTAGCCTGCATGCCAGCCAGTGCAGCTGGGACCCACATCCACTCCTCAAGCTGGTCAGGGCACCCAGGATCCCCAATCCACAACCCCAGGAAGGTCAAGGCAGCTGGGACTCCCCAATCCACCTTCCCAGGCATGCCAGTGAAGCTGGAACTGTCCATCCACCCCCCAGACAGGTCAGAGCAGCTGGGGCCCCCAATCCACACCCCTCCACATAGCCAAGTGCATCTGGGGGCCCCAGTCCATCTCCTCACACACAGCTCAATGCACCCAGGGTCCCCAATTCAACCCCCCTGACATATAGACAAGTATATCTGGGGGCCCCCAGTCCACCTCCTTACACACATAGGTCAGTGCACCTCGGGGCCCCACAACCTCTTCCTCTACACATCAGTGCACCTGGGCCCCCCCAATCTGCCCCTCACGCAGGTCAGCGCACCCAGGGCCCACACATAGAAGTCAGTGAACCTGCAGCCCCCAAATCCTTCCATACACAGGCAGGTCCGGGCACCTGCTCCCCTCAAGTACAGGACAGCGGGATGGATCAGCTAAGCAAGACACCACAACTCCCCATTTACAATAGCATTAATTCACCCTCGCTTTGCGCAATGGCCCCCCACAGGTGCAGTGAGCAGGGGTGGGGTGCTGGGTCTGACTCACTTGAACATGGCGATGAGTAGGTTGAGGAGGAGGATGTTTGTGAAGAGCAGATACAGGCAGAGCAAGATGACTGTCAGCCATTCGGGGAAGACAGGCCGCTTGTCCTTATTGCTCTCAGGGCACTTGGGCTTGTAGGGGTCTGTTCCATTCGGGCTGCACTGATCAAGATTGAAGTTAACCCCTGCAAGAGAAGAGACCAGGGTTTCACAGTGGCAGGCTCTGTCATTGCCCCAGCTGTGTTTTACATGCTGCTGATCTGGGCGGCTCTGTATGGACCCAGCAGCCCACCTTAAACAGACCAGCTTAACAGCAGCCCTCTTCGGTCTGTAACACTACTTTGTTCCTGCCTTTCCAGGCCAGGGAGTTCTGTGGGGTCCTCAGACTCAGTCCCTGCATGGCGCATCTGCCTCCAGCTGCCTCTAGGACAATGGAGCAATAGATGCTTGTAACTGACTGGTCGTTTCTTAGCAGCTACTCACAGGTAGGAGAGCGGCTGGAGCTTTTTTCTCTGCTCTGCCCCGAGGCTGCCAGGTGCAGTCGCTAATCAGTGATGAGTTACCCTCTAGACTTGGTAGAACAGCGTTACCTGACCCGCCGATGAGCGGAATTCAGGCCTGTCTTAGAAGGGTGAGTCATTCACACTGCATTCCCAATTCCGGAACCTGGCCTTTGCATTTGTCATAGTTCCCACCCTCAGGATGGCTCCCACTGCTTTATTCTAACTGTCATTTACAGCATGTGATTGGCCATGTGGTGGTGTTCCTGCTGCCTGATTGGGTCAGGGTAACTCTTTAAGAGGGGAGAAATGACTAATAGCAAACCTGGCACTTCCCCTGCAAATGTGCAACCCCTTCAGGAGTCCGAATATTTCCATGGAAACCAGTGACTGTCATGTGACTGTGCATGACTAATGAATGGCAGCACCCCACCCATGCCAGCAGAGCAGTGGGATTGAGACACTATTTGGGATGCACTTATGAAGGAAGTGGAGAATGCTGGGAGAGAAACAGTCAGGCAAGGGTCCCTGCTGCTCTTGGTCCTGATCCTTAAAGGTGCTGAGCATCCTCAATGCTCTGACAGCAACAAGAGCTGAGGGAGCTCAGCCCCTCACAGGATCAGGCTCTCTGGGTAACTTTAGTTTTAGTTCTCCTGTCTCTGCTGACATCTCATGCTGCCCTCTCCTACACAAGCACTGAGCTCAAGTCTCCACTCCACGACACCAGTTTGATGGGTGTAATACTCCACTGGCTTCAGTGGGCCCAGACCAATTGACACCAGCTTGTGATCTGGCCCATTGACTTGGAGGGAGTTGCCACTGCATGAAGCAGGTGTCCCAGAAGCGATGTGCTGGCCCGTCGTGTTTTAGTTCTACACCTTCCTCACAGCGGCATGAAAGCAAGGCAGGGGCTCACGTCCTTCTGTGATGCTGGTGTGAGCTAGGGTGTGCATGGTAAAGGACACAGCAAACCAGCTCTGGGCCCAGCCCCAGATTCACTCCTCTCTGCCCTTCGCGCTCTCTCTGTCTTTCATGTTTTATTTCAGTTTCATTCTTTCACTGTGAGCCTCATTTCCTGCTGGTCTGTGTCAAAATCTGGAAGCCGAGCTGCTACTGGACCCCTGCTGGGAAGGGACTGAGCTGTGTGGAGCCCCTGCACGCTGGCAGGACTAGATTGGCCGTTTGAGCACAGGGATGCCTCTGCACTGTAACAAAGACATTCAGCTTCAGAAATCTCATGCCAAGCTCTGTCCTGGCCCAGCCAGGAGCCTGCGAGAAACCCTGGGTTCCATACCGTCAATGTAGGAAGGGATCTGCCCAAAAATCGTCAGGTAGGAATGGTAGACGACACCCCGGAAGATCCAGTCCACACGCTCCTCATTATGGATCAGGATAGCTTGCTTGGCTACGCCGAAGGACACAACCCAGACAGCCAAGAGGAAGAGGAAGAAGAAGACGTCCTTCATCTGCAAAGCCATGAGACAAAGCAGGAATGAAAAGGTTCCCCTCAACAGATCAGATGCAGAGAATTACATCCTCTCCCAGAACAAGTGCATGCACAACTCCTATACCCGGATCACATTTCGCATGCAGGCCCCACTCTGCTCCTACTGACATCATGCCATCTGCAGGGAGGAGTAGCTCTTACCATTCTCTTCACTATGATGATCTTGGGCCCCAGAGTTTTACTGACTGTGAAAATGTGCATCAGCCGCAAGCAGAAAATAATAAAAGCCAGAGACAATATGATCCGTCCTGGATACAAAGTGGATGGGATCCATCTGACACAGACAGGGGAAAGGAAGACACATCAGTGCATTGTCTTAACCAATGTTACTGCCTTTTTAAAACAGAAAAATTTACAGCTTGCTTTCCTGGGGAACAAATAAATCTATCTCTAGAGTCCCATTTGAGAGAGGGATACAGCACAAAACCTATCCAATGGAGTGACACAGCAGGTGGGGACTGCACAGAGCTGGGCAGAATGATCCATGTTTCGATGAAAAGTTTCATCTGAATTTTGAATGTAGATGTTACATTGAAAAAATTCCAACCACCTCTTTTGCAAATCCCCCTCCCTGGTTCTCCAGCAACTCCAGCAAAGAGCAGTTTGATACTGTCCTACAGAATCCCTCGTACTCACCGGCAGGTCAGCCCTGCTATAAAGATCAAGATGGCACAAACATCCAGTTTGTTCCAGAAATCACTGAAGTACAAGGAGGCCATTTTCAGTAATCCAAAGCCATCGGGGTCATAGAACAGCTGTTAGGAAAAGAAGTGGTTTCGGTATTTCAATAAACAAAACATAGGCTGCTTCTATGCACTTGAGACAGCAATTGTGGCACTGGGTCCCAACAGGAATCTGAGCTGGATTTGGAGGAGTGGGAGGAAATGGGGGAGTGGGCTTCAATTGATAATGAATTTCCCTGCCATGGTGATTTTGGTGCCAGGAGACTCCTCAACAATCCCTGAGACTTGGCCCTGTGGTGTTCTTCAGACGTCATTCTCCCCTGGTGACCAATCTTCATTTAAACTACAGAGGCTCTTGGTGTTGGCAGCACTCACCTGTTTTATGTCCTGGCCTAAACCTCTGAAGAAGGTAGCAGGTCCTGTTCTTAGATGTCCTGTAAAATATTTGCTAGCTCATTTGAGAGGCTGACCTAGAACTCTTTTTTTGCATAATAGAGTGAGGCTGGGAATCTGACCACAGTTATTTCCAAAGGGACCGGTAGGATCCTTGCATACACCCCCATGGCTGATTCATTCTTATCGTTTTCCTTTTGGCCAAACTCTGAGGTCATTTCTCAGTGATCTGAGTAACAAAAGGGCAGTGAATCTGCAGTATCACATCTTGGAGCACGTTGGAGCTCTCCTAACCCATGTTCTAACATGGCCTGACTGCTTAGCTATGAGAAGTGGGCCAGATTCTCAGCTGGTGCATAGCTCCACTCAAGTCATGTAGACCACCTGCCTGGAAGTCAGGGGCACTTGTGCTATTGACACCAGCTAAGTACCTGGCATTTTCTGTGATTCCATGTCAATGAGTTATGAATCCTTGCTGGTGACGATGGCTCTTTGTCATCCTGTGGGGTTACAGAACAGATCTTGAGTTCGCCTCAGCTCTGGGACAAACACACAAGGACAGCTCTTCCCACAGAAATAATCCCTGACTTCCCATCTTCTTATCTATACTACAGTTATGAGACAGTTTCTGTGGGAAGTTGCAGATATTCCATCCACACATGCTGAGAAGATCCCCTCCAGGCTCCTGACCAGGTCTCCTGGAACCACCCCAATATATCCACGCTTGGTTTTACAGGGGGCTCAAAGCATGGTGGCACAGGCTGCTGGGAGATAACCCTGGGTCTATAAAGCTTCCAGTTCCTTATTTCAGTACTGAGCCTTAGTGCCTTCATTTAGGAAGGTCTCAGTATCTTGGGCACTTCTCCTCCTGCCCCTGACTCAGCCCAGCAGTATCCACAAGAGCAGTTGAAACAAAACCATGGGAGGGAAAGGAGTTCTCATGCTTTCCCTTGCCCATTCAGCACCCATCCATCCCTGGTCAGAATTTATGAATGCCACCAACTTGCTCTGCGGGTACTGGGGTCTCCTGCACTATCCCTCCAGTTCAGTCACCCCAGCATATCAGTGACTCTCTCTGTAATCGCTACAAATCACCAAAGGACCCCTGCTAGTCCCTCACACCATGTCATGGATTTGGAAGGGTAAGTCGGTCTGACAAGTAGAGGCAGACTATGAAACACTGGAGATACCAAAGTTTTCTCCCCTGACTTGGGTTAGGCCTATGCCCGCAATCCTTCCTAGTAAGCATGGGAGAAAATACTTGGTGCTAAAGAGCTCTTTAATCTTGGGGGAAAGACAGAACAAGAACCAATGGCTGGAAGAGGAAGCCAGACAGATTCATACTGGAATGAAGGCCCATGTTTTGAACAAAGAGTGTGATCCCATGCCATCTTCAGCCAGCTTACCTAGGTATGTGCTCCCAGCCAGCCAGAGCAGACCTGTGGCCACTGGTGATTGCTAGGGCTGCAGTGCTAACCCTGGGAACTCTCCCCAGCCCCTCAGGGATGGGCAGCTTTTCCTGGCCCAGGGCTGCTGTTACTGTCATTGGGGGGGCGGGGGGGCTAAAAGTGGGAGGGCTATGCCTCTGTAACTTTAAATGAAGATTGATCGCCGGGGTGGAATGATGTCTGGAGAACACCAGAGGGCCATGCGGGAACAAAATACCATGGGAGGTGGTGGATTCGCTGTCTTGGATTGACTAAAGCACATCTTCCCAAAAGGCGCATGGACACAAGTGACTGAGCTCGATACTGGCATGGCTGGGTGAAATTCTCTGGTATATGATGTACAGCAGGCCAGACTACAGGGCCAGCCTTAGGAGTGGGCCATTCGGGTGACCGCCCAGGGGCGCCATGGGCAAGAGGGTGCCATGCGGCAGTGCAGAGGTGCGCGCTGCTGGTGGTAGTGTCAGAAACTGCTCCTGGCTGGCAGGGAGCATCACTTTGGGGAGGTGCCCAGATGTCTCCCTGCTTCCTCACATTGGAGGAACATATGTGGGAGCAGTGACACACATACTGCTCGGCCCCCCATGTTCCTCTGTGCCCCCCAGGGGGCTGTGAGGAGGGGAGTGAGGAGCAATGCCAGGGCTCCCTGGATCAAGTAACTTTCCGCATCCGAGGTGTGCTGTGAGACATCAGGGGCTGCTGCTCTCCTGCCCTTCCTTTACATAGCCCAGGCGGGGAAAGTGACCTGGATGCTGGGAGCCCTGACATCGCTCCTCCCGTCACAGCCCCCGAGAGGTGTACAGAGGAGCAGCGTTCAAGGGGGGAGCGAGCAGCAATACCAGCCGCTCTGTGCATCCAGGTCTGTTTCCCGATGTGGGTGCAGGGGTTAGGAGCGCAGGGGACTGGGGAGTCTGGAGAGCCTGCGGAGGCCAGGGGCAATGTGGGGGGCACCCACGGGAGCCAGAGGGGTTAGGGGGCTCTGCGTTCACAGGGGCCAGAGGTGCCAAAATACAAGTTCACCCAGGGCGCCATTTTCCCTAAGGCCAGCCCTGCCAGACTGGATGGTCTGAAGGGCCCGTCTGGCGAGAACCCTGTAAGTGTGGTGTGTGAGAGTGTGCGGCCGACTGATGGGTGCAACATCACCATTTGGCTGGAGTAATTGATGGGATTGTTGTGGGAGCACATGCAGCAGTGCAAAAACAGGAACGGCTGCTGCCCTTCCGAGAGACCCTGGGGCGGGCAGCCCTCGCTGACTGAGAGACGCCTTGCAGAGCCTGGATTTCACCATCACCACCATCTCCCCTGCCCCCCATGCCTTTGTTGAGCCCACCCGGTACCTGGCGGGTCTCCTCACACACTAGGGAGAAGAGCCAAAAATAGATGAAGTACTCCCGCCAGGACGGTGTCTCCTGGAAGTCAATCATCAGGACATAGGCGAAAAGCCAGAGGAAGCTGAAGTAGGAGAGGATGTTCAGGTGGAAGATGACAACGGGGGCCGTGAAGAAGGCGCGGGTGCGTGTCAGGCTGCTCATGGGCTGCAGCCTCTTCTCCCTGCATGGGGAAAGGAAGCAGGAAGGAACAGCTGACTCAGCTGTCAGAGGGGAGCTGGACGCAGCTGAGCAGAACACGTGGGCTAACTGGGAGAGGCCTTGCTCTGAGCAGATATAGTGCAGCTAGGGAACCCTGGGACTCTTCCCAGCCCCTTGGGGATGGGCAGGTTTGCTTGGCCCAGGACTGCTGTTACTCTCATTATACTGTGCTATAAGACCTCTCATCTTTTCCCATCGCAGCTTGCTAGGTCAAGCAGTGCCCTGCCAGGAAGATGTTGGACAGGGCACTGCTTGGCCGGTGTCTTGCAAAGGATAGAGACCAGCTCTGACAGTGTCCTGGCTTCCCCCAAGGCTCACCAGTGCCCACAGGCCTGTGCTGGCCGGCTGGGAGCACGTTTCTGGTAAGCTGGCTGAAGCTAACGGCAGAACGGGAATGCTGCTGCTAGCTGGCACAACAGCGTTCAGCGAGCAAAGTGGCCGGGGCCTTTTCTCCCAGGGAGGGAGGGGTAGATCAGCCAGGCTGCCGGGGCATGAGCAGTGCAGTTTGGGAAGGTAGTGGGCATGGGCAGTGGGTATTGCAGGCCACTGGAGCCTGAGCCTCCCCAAACAGCCAAGCATAGTCCTGTCCATGCTCTGCCCTGAGCCCCCCTCTTGTTTCCCATTCTTCCCCCTGGCCTGGGCTGGGGCTAGGGTGGACCAGCCTGAGGCCCAGAACTCAGGGCAGCTGGGGCCGGTGCTCAGACCACCTGGCGATGAGCCAGCCCACCTGGCACTCCAGGTCTGGTGGCACTGAGGCTGCCTGCGTGGCGCTCCGAGGCTGTGTGTGCTGGGCCAGCCCGCCTGGCTCTCTGGGGCTGGGGGCGCTCAGGCAGCCTTGAGCTGGGGTGAGGGGGGCAGTGACCGTGGTGGGGAGCTCTCATGGGGGGAAGGGTGTGGTGGAGGGGAGGACCGCAGGCAGAAGGGGCAGGGCCAGGGCTAGCCTCCCTGACTGGGTGGTTCAAGCACCGCTGATGGCAGTGGGAGAACTATTCACACCACTGGCCAGTACGGGGATGCAGCAGTAGCACAGGGGAGAGGCAGAGGAGAGATGCAAGCACTCTGCAGTCAGGGAATGCGAGTCCTACAGTCTGACTCCCAGCAGCTAGGGCCGGGGCCACATGCCAGCTCCATCCCAGGAGCACTAGGGGTACCTGAAGGTGACGAAGCTGGTGTAGATGAGGGGGAAGAACACCATGCACAGGATCACCCTCCAGAGGCCGTTGTCCACGCACAGCTTCCCCCACCAGACTTTGGTCAGGAAGGCCTGGGTGTGGGAGAGGAAGGAAGGAAATCAAGCTCACATGGAGCCCAGAGCTGGCCCCCTTCACCTCTAGCTCCAGCATCACTGATCTCAAACGGAAATGTTAGCGTGGCCCACCCTGTTCCCGGCCAGATCCACACCCCTCGCATGGATGGCTCAGTGAGTAACCCAGGGCCTGCCCACAGCTGTGCCAGATGGAAGCTGGCAGAGACTGGCTCGCTGAGTAGTTCACTAGTCTGGATGGTGAACAGGGACCCCCCGTGGCCAAGGATCAGCAAGTGGCCACCAAAGAGTAGAGGAAATGGACTGCGGGCAATGACACAATGTGGGCAGCCAGTGAGTGCTGGGGTGGGGCGTTCAGGGCAATCCAACAGTGTGTGTGATCTCCTGTGAGGAAAGCACGGGTGTCCAGGGAGCCCGCATGCCACAGCATGTCCCCTGCCTCAGACAGCAGGTACATGGCCTCTGCCCTTCCCAGGCAGCATGGCACGGGATCTATGCAGGTAATGGGTGCAGGCACTCTCAGAGCACCTGGTGGAGCCCGAGCTGCCAGACATGCTCCCCTGGCTGAGCTCAAGCAGTGGGAGACAGTGCTGGGGGAGCCGACACAAGGCCCTGGCAGTGGGGCACCCTCCTGTGAGCCCCACAGCTAGGAAGCGAGATACTGGGCCCTAACATGGGGCAGGGAAGAGGTGAGTGCCTCCTCCCAGCCTGGAAACACACCTGGATACCTCCGTGGGACACAAAATTCATGTTCTTGGCCTCCAGCGCCAGCTGTAAGCAGGTGGTTTTGCCCCAGGCCTCCGAGACACGGATGAGGAGCTTCTGGGCTCTCTCCTCGTCCTTGCGGTAACACTCTGTGAACACGCCTAGCAGGGCAGAGACCAGAGCCAAACGTGGGCAATGGGCTGAAGAGAGGCTAGTGCCCAGTGTGACTCTAGGACACCACTCAGAGAGCCCTGCACCGTGGAGACAGACCGTTCCTCAGGATGCGGCCAGAGGCAGCGCGGTTCAGCTCAGCCCGAGAGCTTCCTGTCCTTTGCAGGGCCTTGCGTTGGCCCAAGCTTCAGGTGCAGGATTTGTGCACCTGCTAGGCTGGAGATCTGTCTCTGGAGTTAGGCTACTCTGTCATGGCATGTCCAGCTGTGCTCTGAACCGATTCCTGCCAACCTCTGAGCCCAGGACTGTTCACAGGT
This sequence comes from Chelonoidis abingdonii, assembly GCF_003597395.2. Taxonomy (NCBI): domain Eukaryota; kingdom Metazoa; phylum Chordata; order Testudines; family Testudinidae; genus Chelonoidis; species Chelonoidis abingdonii. Next base: position 52,497,866 of record NC_133776.1, read on the forward strand.
CCAGCCATTATGCTGCACTGTGGCTTCTGCTCTAGCCTCTCCTACCCGGTACCAGACACATTTCCCAGCCCCCAAGCAAGAACTTTCCAAACAAATGGTCCGAGCCCAGATGTGTGTACCAAACACCCTGGTCCAGGAACAGCACCCCCCACATCCCTAAGGCCAGCCAGCCAGGCATGGCTTTGTCTCACAGATGCCCAGAAGACAACTATCCCCCTCTGTGTACCAACGCTCTTAGCCTGGGGGTATCCGGCACCGGTACACAGCACTGGAATAGTCAAGGCCCACAGGATCCCCCCTTGCCCAGCCTGGCAGCTGGACTGTGGAGCAACATTCATCATCAGAAATCACCAGACATTGTCCCTGGCCAGAGGGAGGGGAGGTGCCTGACGCCAGTTGGAACCAGGGAGGCACCAGGAACGAACTCAGGAAGGGAGCAGTGGCTCCAGACAGAAGAAGGGGCCGATAATGCGATGCTGTTGTTTCTGGTGAGCTGTTGGGAGCAGAGGTTGACCCTGGGATCTCTGGAGCTAGATACATGAGCTGCAGCTGCCTGAGCTAAAGGACCCGCACCCCAGCGGTGGACAGAGCACTACACTGAGAGGGCACGGCCTGTGGGAACAATGCTCACCGATGGCTCGGTGCTCATACTCCTCTGCCAGGGTCAGCATTTCCTCCATGCTGTCCGTGTCATCCTCCTCCTTGGACAGCTCCTTCAGGATCTTGCTGCAGGCCAGCGCCCCCGCAATACAGTCCTGACTCTGAGACAGCAGGGCACAGATTAGCCAGAACAGGGAACTCCCATCCTGGGAAGCCAGCAGAGCCCCATGTGTCAGCTGAAGAGAGAGAAGCAGGGCATCCCAGGCTGAGCGCCACAGAGAAAGGCCAGCATTACAAAGTAAGGCTGGTAGTGACGGCAAATGGGGCTCCTGGCTAGGCAAGTAATTCCAGCCCCTGCCCAGGCTGCAGTGTTCCCTCGGACCAGGGCCAGGCACTGCTGTGCCCTTGGGCTGTCCAGGTCTTTGGACCATTGCTGGGGAATGCTGCAGTGGTTTGTCATTTAAAGAGATGCTCTTTCCTGCCCAGAGCTCCTTCAGCACAGGAAACCCTCCATGTGCCCCTCGCCCTGTCCATGGGCATCCCAGTACCTCCTCCCTTCCTGCCCAGAGAACTGGGAGCACCCTGAGCTGGCCCAGGACATGTCACCACCACCCACACAACCTGCTGGGAAGGGATCTCTCCCTAAGGCCTACGGCTGGCTGTTGCTGATGGTCTTGGCCAATTCTACATGCAGCGGCTGCACTAACACAACTTAGGCTGGGAGAGGGGGACTCTCTGTCCCCTTGCAGTGGCTGCTACTGGTAAGAGACTTGCGCTCGCTAAGGTTCTCAGGTAAAGACCTCCATTGCTGTGGGGCCTCGAGCTAAGCAATCACGTGCCTTGGCCTAGCTTGAGAGCCTGGGCACAGTCCGAGCTGCAGGCGTGGCCACTTGCTGCCATTACTCCCTGTGCCTGCACTGGCACGGGCCCCACTCGAGAGCACATATCCTGTGGGTCCCAGCGCCACAACTCACTGCGCTGCTCTGTGCTCACTTTCATGGGGCATTGTGGGACGGCCTGGCTGTCCCTCTTGGGGATTGTGAGTGCAAAAGGTCTAGGCCCAGGACATTCATTTCCTGACCAGACCCGAGCTGATGAGCTGTAACCACCCAGTGCTGGAAGATAGGGGTCCCCCTTGTCCAAATGGGGACCGACTGCTGCTTGGTTTGATGGAGGCAGCGTGTTCCTGGCGGGCCTCTGCTGAAGCTACAGATGGTGGTGGGTTCAGAGACAGCCTTTTGCCCTTGCTCTTACAAGAAGGAGGCCTGAGCCCAGCTGATTCTGCTCTCCCCTACAAACCCCGCTCCTTCCGCACTAGGTCACAAGCTCAGGGTGATGATGACAATGTGAGATGATAGCAGTGGGCCCCAAACTTGCACAGGAGGGAAGCAGCGTTGCTGGAGCTGGGAGTCTGTGGGCTCGTGGCAGACACAGGTGGTCAGCACTGAAGGACCTGGGTTCAACTCTATCATTGTTAACAGTGACCTTGGGAAGTTATTGGGAAGGATCCTTGTACCTGAGCCCAGATGATTTCTGCCAGCTCCTTGCGACTCTGGACAATAGCCCAAATGAGGAGGTCCCTGACCGGGTCCATGGTGAAGGTGACCCGGCCGGATGAGCGCTTGTAGAGGGAGCGGAGACTCACTCCCTGTACCTGGGGAGGATGGCAGAGTTAGACCAAGACTTTGCAAAGAACTGATGCTCGCTCAAGGGCACCCTGCTGGCACAGCAAACTGGAGCCCTGGTAAGGGGGCAGGAAGGCTGCAGGCCATGGAGAAAGGAGAGACCCAGTGACAGGGGACCAGCAATCTGGTGTCAGTGCAGAGGCAGCTAGCTAACTTGCTCTCTCAGCTTGTGGCAGCTGCTCCATGCAGCTCCCAGCTCCCAGTGTGAGACCCTGCATTAACAAATGCAGAAGCAGGGGAGCCAGGCATCTGGGGAAACCACACGAGTTCCCTCTGCAGCTACCAGGATCTCCCCTCCCTGGCCCGTGGACTTGTCCTGGAAACACCTGGGGTTTCCCCAGTGCATGGATCCAGGAGCACCTGACGTAAGGTGTCTCCCCTGCCATGCCCCTTGTTGGAACAGGGACAGCAGTGCCATGTGGGTGGGACATGCTACTGCTGCAGAAGGGTGTGTCACGACTAACCCGCTGTGCAAGGAGGAAGACCATGGGAATCAGGCTCCAGGAATGGGCCAGGCAATGATCTGCCTACAATGGCCATGTCTGGCTTTCAGGTGATTTCCGTGGGGACTCAGAGGAACCCACTTGAGCTGAGGAGGGGTTGAACTTTTACAGGAATTTAAACCTGTCTTTAGCTGGAGAGGAACAACCAAACAAATACAAGGGCTTGTCTAGAGCAGGATAGTTTACACCAGTGGAGCTCCCCAATGTACCTACCCCAGGGCCAGCTCCTGTGGTCCACACATGGCCCCGGGTCCAGGTAGGCGTAGTTACACCATGCCAACCTGATAATGGATCGAAGAGTCGTCCTTCGCACCAGTGCTGCATTAGGAGTCAGCCCTGGTTGGAGGCACACTGATACACTCCCACCAGTGCAGATCTCCCCAGAGCCTTCAGTTGGCTGTTCCAAGGCCGGGGTTTCTCAGGTGCTGGCCAGTGCAGAGATTGCTCAAGTGCCCAGTTTGAAACCTGCCCACAGTCCTGACCTCACCAGCTGGAGTCCTCTCCCAGCAGGTCTACCCTCTCAGCTCCCCGCCATCTCAGCTCCCCACCCCCTCAGCTGCCCACCCCCTTAGCTCCCCGCCCTGGCACAAGGAGACCCATACATTGAGCTTGATGTGCGGGACGGCGATGGAGAGCCGGTGCCGCTCAGCGTGCTTGGGCTTCGGGTACAGCGGCTGTGTAGAGTCGCCCAGTAGCTCCCTCAGCACCTGGGACACATGGTGCAGTTGGATCACCGGCACCTTGGAGAAGGCCGAGCACTCCTTCTCCTCCACCAGCACCTTCTGCAGCTTGCTGTGGAAGAGGCTGGAGGGCGCCATGTTCTCGTAGAGGTAGATCAGGGTGTCCCAGGTGACGAACTCCTTCAGGCGCACGCCCTGCTCCAAGAACAGCTTCACGAAGTCCGGCTTGTTGGCGATCAGGGCAGCGGCCATCACGGGGTGCAGATCTGCAGGCTGGCAAGCCAGAGACAGCGCTGTCATTGAGTGACGTGACGCCGCCCTGCCGATCAGTCCCAGGGCAGGGTGCTGAAGCAGGTAGCAGGCATGGGGCACCACAGCAAGCCCGGGTAAGGGTCACTGGAGCAGAGGAAGCAGCCAGCAGGGGGAGGCAGCGAGACGGGGAAGGCATGGACAGGTCGACGCAAGCCATGCATAGCACACATCTCCACTGCCCATAGTAAAGCAACATAGTTCTGCCCCCTTGGGCAGAGTTCCACTCCTCCTCTGCCCCTGAGCCACTGGCCACCTGCCCCTATCCTCTCCTCTCAGAGGCACCGTGGCTCAGGGGCTACTCAGCCCCACCTGGACAGCAGTTAGGCAGCACGGTCATCCCCTTCCCTACCCACCACAATCCAGTGGTGTGGGGCTGACCAGCTCCCTCTGGCCTTCCTCCCCTCCCCCCAGGAGATAAACACTTTTTTTCTGCCTCTCTCTCCTGCCCTGGGGCCCTGGCAGGATCAGCTGCCTGTGTAACCCAGCCCGGATCCCATCTGTACTGGGGGAGCTGTTACAGTTGGCCAGGTATTTCCCGTCCTCGGGGCCAGATTCTTTCAAGCTTATTCACGCTGAGTAATACCCCTCCAATGCGCACACCTGCCAAATTCAGTGGGACTCCTCAGGTGAGGAAATGCTGTGCCATAGTGTGCACATGAGTTGCAGGCTGTGGTGATTTTGTTAGGGCATGGAATCCTCTAGCTATAAGGGCTCTGCAGTGGCCATCCATCCCCGGCAAGACATTAGACCTACGAGTGGCCATGCTTCCATGGTCAGAAGGTTTGGCACTCTGGAAATCTGCTTTCCTGGCTTTTGGTTCTTCAGTGGCTGAGATGGAAGCCCCTGAAATTCTCTGATGCTTCTTGTCATGCAACTTCAGACGTTTCCATGGAGAAACTCATGCCACCCTCACGTTTTGTTTTCAGGTATGTGTGTGTGTCCTTTGTTTAACCACTGCTTGTCTCCAGACCACGTGGAGTGGCATGTACAGGAATTTCTCAGTTTGATGGGTTTCTCACTAGGAAATTCCAAAGCATCAAAATTGAATTTTTGTGCAGGAACGTATGGGTTTTGACGGAACTTGCGTAAGGAAGGTTCCTCATAGCTAGGATGGAATCCCTGGTCCAACCCAGAGAACCTGGTGAGTAGGGCACTCACCTGGGATGTAGAAGATCCAAATTTAAGTCCCTCTCTTCCTTATTCAGAGAGAGACTCGAACCTGGGTCTCCTATATCTCATGTCTTAACTATTCTGGGTGCTTGGTTGCTCTCTGTCTCATGTTTTTTTCATGAAAAATGTTGAAAGGTCTCAGGTTTGTTCCAATGTGGAATGAAAACAGATTTCAAAATCTCAACATTTTTGCAGAATGGAATTCTGAATTCCTGGCCAGCCCCCCTCCCATCTCTTGGGTCCCACTGGGCAGCTGAAGCCTTCCGACAAAATATTTGCCAACACGTCAACCTCTGTAAACTACTTCCAAGTTCCAGTAGAATCAGAAAAATTAAAGGGAAGACCCAATTTTGCCGACCTCTAGCTTTCGAGCAATAAGATTGCAAAACAGATGCGTGAGAGAGGAGCTGGCTTTGCTTTTCCCCTCCACTTCTCTCCACATGAATGTTGTGACATTGCTGAGTATGTCAGCGGGAAAACGCACAGCTCAGAGAGCTGGGACGAGTACGTCAGCGGGAAAATGCACAGCTCAGAGAGCTGGGCCTTGCATCCAGCAGACTTGCGATGCATATAACTAAGTGCACAACAGGACTATGGCATCTGCGACAGATTTCTTGGCAGTGGAGAGGTAAATCATTTGTAAAAGACAGCTATTTAGACTCTGGAATACATTCCCCCTCAGTCAGCATTTAAAGGCCAGTCACATTTTTGCCTGAGCAGGTTGCTATTAGATCTATGGATAGGGCCCTTCATTTTTTTATTTTATTTTATTTTATTTTTCCTGGGAATTTATCAGTGGTTATTACTGCAAAACAGCAAAAACAGGTGAAAATCGGTGGAAAAAACTATTAATAATTTTTCTGGGTAAATACTGGGTTTTGTTTTGGTGGATGGAAGAACAGGGGAGAAAAATATTCTGTACATTACTGCTTTGATGAATGGAATTCAGTGTGGTTTGCTGCAGAACTAAAAGAGAACTCAAAACACAATGCTACCTCTGAGTTTAAGAAAATGATCTCTCTCTAATTAAGGATATGGTTTTGTCACGGAGTTCATAGAAGTCATGGAATCCGTGACTTCCAAAGACCTCTATGACTTCAGCCCTGGCAGCTGGGAGCTGCAGGGTACTGCTGCCTCCTGCAGCAGCAGAAAGCTGTGAGGTCCCCCACCGCCTGAGGCAGTGGGGCCCCCAACCTCTCAGCTGCCATGGACAGCGGGGGTACCTTGCAGCACCTGACCACCGCCATGGGGCAGAGGGACCCCTGCAGCACCCCATCACCGCTGCAGGGCAGGGGGACCCTGGCTGCTCCCTGGCTGCCATGGCAGGGCAGGGGGATTGCCACAGCTTCCCACTGCTGGGGAGGGGGGAGGGGGACCCTGCAGCTTCCCTCCACCGCTGGTGGCAGGGGGACTCTGGAGCTCTGAGCCCCCACTGGTGGGGGTGGGGCCCAGAGCTCCCAGCCACCCCACAGCTGCCCAGACCCTTCCCATTTTATCATGGATATTTTTAGTAAAAGTCAGGGACAGGTCACAGACTTCTGTGAATTTTTCTTTGTTGCCCATGACCTGTCTCTGACTTTTACTAAAAATTTCCATCACAAAATCTTAGTCTTATCTATAATCCCCAAATACACTTTTCATTTGAATAAAGAGTTTACTGTTGTAGACTTAGAATTATTAGCCTATAAATAGATACATTTAATAATTGAGCCACACCATTTGCGGCTTATGCGCTCAACTTCCTCCTTTTCTCCTGTTTTTTTTTTTTTTTAACTTTTGAATCCTTCCTTGTGTTCTGAAACGTATTCTGATACAGATTTTCGTTTTCTTCCCATTTTAGTGTTTCAGATCTTTAAATTTTTATCTGCTAACAGCTTGATATGTGTATGTGGTGGGTTTGAGTTTCATCAGTATGTTCAGATGCGCGCACGCACTTCAAAGCTTGTGTGTGCCCATTTCTTGTGTGCGTCTTCTAGACTAATAGCCTTTCTTCAGTAGGGAGCTTTGCATATATGCACAGAATAATGTATTCTCATAATACAGATACCTCATGCAATGTACTGTATTTTCTTAATAAAACAAGTTATTTTTTATATATTTGAATGATACAAAAGTAGGGTGAAAACCAGAAAAAAACAATACTTTTTGTAAGACCCAGGATTTTTTCTGTAAAAATCGGTTTCAATTGAAAACGAAGGGCTTATCTATGGAAAAACAGGGCATTACAAAGCACTGAATCCTGTGTTCCCCACCTGTAGTTCAGACTCACACCTACAAGGTTTGAACAGAGTAGCTGCTTCTGGCAACAGAGGGCCTTAAAGTGGGTGGAAATTGACCCCTGAGAATGCTCCCTATGCAGGGGGCTCCTTGGCCAGTATACGAGGCCCTGTAGTAGCCCTGCTGCCGACCCCCAGCATAGGGGACAGGTTGGAGGTACTCTGGAGGTGTGCTGGACCCAGGCTGGCACACATTGAACTACGACTTGTCTCTGCTCCTCAGGGCAATCAGGAGATAGGAAAAGCAGAGTGTACATTAGAGCAGGCAGCCCTGCACTGGCATCCTGACTAGCCTTGGCATGACTCTGGAATAGGAAGGAGCCAAGGTGGCATAAAGCCCCCCTTAGATCCCACCCCTCCATCCCTGCCCCAAGCAGCAGGGCAGAGACCTTGGGGGCTTTTTGCCTTCTGCAGCCTGGGGCATGAGTCACTTGCTGGTTTGAACTAGTGTAAATGGGGGATTCTCTGTAACTTGAAGCCTTTAAATGAAGATTTGAGGATGTCAATAACTCAGCCAGAGGTTCGGGGCCTACTACAGGAGTGGGAAGGGAGATCGCGTGGCCTGCAATGTGCAGGAGGTCCGACCAGATGGTCGTGATGATCCCTTCTAGCCTTAAAGTCTAGGAGAATACCTGAAAATCAGACCCTCTGCTCCCCACCTGCTGCTGAAGGACAGGCACAGCCAAGTGCGTCTCACCTTCCATTCATGGTCATCTGTGAAGATTTCGCTGCGAGCAATGTCCACCCTGTTCCAGGCCACTGCCAGCTTCAGCTGGTGATCCCAGTTCTCGTGGCCAAAGTGGTCGCGGTTTCGGGAAGCTGCAGCCAAAGATACATACAACAGAGTGAACTCCAAGGCTGGGCTGGGATGGCCACATCATTCTTACCTCTCCCAGAAAAGCAACATCCAGAGCCGGGCCCCTTGATGGAGAACCAGCCAACTGACAGAGCAGCCTGCCCACAGCACATCGCAGTGAGCACAACAGGCCAGGGGAAAGGGAGGCCAAAGAACCCTGGGCGAAAGACACCAGAAGACATCCCATATTGGCTCTTCTATTGCCATGGCTGCTGGGGTTCTGCCCTCTTGGTCTGTTGTGAGCCATTTGCCAGGCCACTACATCTCTCTGACTGCCCCACACATCTTATGGGTGTGAGATTTCTTGATGGGAATCCAGTGCATGTGCAGAGGAGAAACAGCACAGTCGCTTTGTTCTGAGAAGCGGGGACTGGTACAGAACTATGTGCCAGGAGTTCTCTCCTTATCCCTGCCCTGAAGAGCTGTCAACCTAAGAAACAGTAGAGAGCAGCTGGAAGAGCATTATGGAAACTGGCCCGAGAAGGAGCTGCTTGGATCCCCACAGACACTGGCGCAGGATGTCCCCCACCAGTGAAGTAACCAATGACGATGAGCCAAAAGGGAAAGGGCAGGGACATCAGGTGACTCTGCCCTGATGTGGGATACACAGGGGGGACTCTTCTGACCAACAGAAGAGCATGAAAGAGTGTCGATTGTCTCATGAGAGATCAGTGGTTGTTTTAACAGCGATCCCTCCAAAAACAGGGTCACATGTTCCCCTGAGCCTGCTTGAGCAAAAGGCAGAGAGGAACGGATTAGTGTAACAAGAGAGGGCTGGATGATCAGTGCACGGCACTAGATAATGACTGGGCAAATGTCTTCCATTCAGACAGTGCTAAAGCATCTCAAAGCGCCTCACAGCCTTCCTCTGGCGAAATGGTGAAACAGCGCCTCATATGGGGCGAGACGCAGCAGTACCCCACAGGGACAGATGCTCTTTGGTCATGCTCAGTGAAATCACTTGGGAAATGAATTGACAACATCCCTGCTCCATCCTGTAGTAGTAAGAGAGCCTGAGACACAAGCCCTTGTATTAGAGGCCTGGTATGAGGCCTGGGCTAAAGCAGTGATCAAAACTTTGCTGATAAAAAAGCAAAAATTAGACTGTGAGCTAGAGGCAGGCCCTGCTCACAGAATTTGGCAAGAACAGGGCTGATATTGCAAAAACACACATTCCTAAGAGGTGCTAGGCACAGAGCACTCACGCAAATACATTCCAGAAGGGTGGTACCAGAACATCCAGATATTAAGGATGCTTCAAAAACATTCCCCAAAGCTAATGGGAACACACTGACCCCTTTTAAATGATACGGTCAGGATGACAGTACATACTAGAGATGTTTTGACTGAAGCAACATGTAAAAGATGATTGCTGATAACTAGCTGTGTTAGGGGGAAGTAACTAACTATGTTAGAGGAGCAATATGTAACTTGTTTGTATTAGAGTATAAAGATGTATTTTAGAGGGAGTGTTTTGTTTAGCCCAGGAAGGAACGGAAAATCCTGCTGTTCACTGAGCTGGTCCATTGTTACAGGTATACATGTATTAGAGGTCCAGTACAGTTTGCGGGATACTAGTACTGTGCTTTGTTGACAATAAACTTGGCCTGGTGCCTTCATACCTTAATGGATTTTGTGGTCATTGGGCGGCTCGCTCAAGGTCTGCTGTGCCAACTTTCTGCGCAGAGCTGGGACTGCACACAGGGAGAACACACACGCAGCCAACATCTGTCCACACATCCCTTTCCTCTGCATATGCCTCACACTCCCCCACGCAGCCCAGAGACACTGCACCAGGGAGTGACAGCCGGTGCACTCAGCACCATGGCCACTAAGGAGCAGCTCAAGCACTGCTGAGCCCATGGCCAACTCTGGTGTGAACTGGCAGCATCCTGACGCCTGGTGGCAGGCATGTGACTGCCTGTCTCCAGAGCAGAGCCAGGTAATGCCTGCCCTGCCCCTCACCTTTGAGCAGTGCCTGAAGAATGGCCACGTCCACATCTTGCTGGCCATCTTTGCCCTCCCGGAAAATGGTCAGGAGCTGCCTGCTCCGCACTATGTCTTGGATCTGCAAGGAATGGCAGAGGATCAGATGTCCTGCAGCAGTAACATCCCCTGCCACGCCACCCAGCTCATGTGGGGTTAATGCTCTTCCTGAAGATTCTGGCTGGACCGCCCAGTGCAGTTAATACCTTGCTCCTGCCTTGGGATCTGCGGCCCCTTGTAGCCCATTTGACGTTAAATCCCCATCCACCATGGACACCTGTTACCCCTCCCAGCCCATTGGAGGTTAATTCTATGACTTCCATCCCAGCCACCAAACTGCAGGCTGAATCCCTGTCCTTGGACTGCACAGACAGCCCGCTGCTTGCTAGAACACTGTGGGTTAAATTGTGATCCCATTGGAGTCGATGGCAAAACTCCCCCTGGCTGCAGTGGGACCAGGATTTCACCCCATGTATTCTTGTCCCCAGCAACTCTCCTGCCCCCTCTAGGCACACTCATCTTTCATCCTCTGGACAATTTGCACAGTGCACATAGTCGCTTTGCTCACACAGATATCCACTTGCACACACAAACAGTGGGGTTTTGCAGGTGCAGCCAGGGTGAGTGGTGAGTACGAGAGATAGGCTCCCTCTCTCCCAACAGTGGGGTGCATAGCTAAGATCTAGAATGCTTCCCCAGCATCAGACATGGGGTCCCACTCCTCAGTGGCTGTGTGGTAACTGCAGATCCCAGGAGGGGTGACGCATTGCCCTCTCCTGGTATCTGAGTGCTCTGGGAGATGTCAGCCAGCGTAGCAGATAGGGTGTGAGCATCTCACCTTTTTGGTCCACTCTACAATCTTGCCCTCGGTGAAGAGCTCGTAGGTGTCCCGGAAGAGGATGCTCAGTTTCTTCTGGATCAAGGAGATGGTTATCTCTGGAACAGGCCGATTGGCCACCTGTGCAATGACATCGGCCACACGCCCGGACCCCTCCACTATCACGCATGGGGTGCCATTGGTGATTGCATTGTAGATTGTCTGCAACACAGAGGTGCTGGGCTAGAAGGGCTGACCCAAATCCACTTCAATCAATGAGAGCCTTTGTGTTAACTCCAGTGAGTTTTGGATCAGGCCCGAGGCACCCATGCTTACACACAGTCCCCCATTGGTGGCTTCTCTGCATCTCCCACCACTGATGGGCTTCGAGCACCCCCTGTGGTCCTCCTCCACTCAGGCTAAGGGAAGCACATGGCTCTCTCGGCTTGTCTCCGCGCTGGGGATTTCCAGGGGGAGCCATTCCCACAGTGTTTGCTCCGCTGTTATTTGGAAGTCACTGGGTACAGTCATGGCTTTAGCTTCCCCACACCCTAGCAGTTCTGATTTCCTGCCTGACCTGTCTGGGAGGAGGAAGCTGCGCTTTTCCCCTTCTCTCCCATGTACTTACATCAAGCGTCCCGGGTCCTCCTTCCAGCACTACACAGACAATTGGGATCTTGATGGCGACTCCTGCAAGGAAGCAGGGGCTCAAGTCAGTTCCATTTGGACACAGACCTCTCACAGATCAGCTGCCCTGCTAAGACAGGCCAGCAGGGATCTCCCGAAAACAGCTACAAGTAGAAGACAAGCCACAGGTATTTTCAACCCAAGACAGCTTGCAGAGCAGCTCCCAGAGATCAGCTAGCAGGAAGCACTGGCCAGAAGGGCAGGAATGGTTTGCAGTCACTTCACCAGCAAAAATATTGCCTTGACTTCTGCCACTGACCATGGGTGGCACGTGAACCACTGGCTGGGGGATGCTAGCCCCCAGACCCGCCCCTTCTGCCCGAAGCCCTGCCCCCTCCAGCCCACAGCCCCCCACCACAACCGCTGACCCCCACCCCAGGCTAGCGCCCCCAGCGCTGGGAGAGCGGGTGATGCAGCCCCAGAGAACTGCATAGGGGGAGCTGGAAATTGGAGGGGGAGGTGGGACTGGGGGCAGAGCATGGGTGGGGCCATGCCTGGCTGTTTGGGGAGGCACAGCCTCCTCCAGCCTATGATATTCTCCTCCAATGCCACTGGCGAAGCCTGTCAGGAGAAACGTTATCCACTAATGGAGCTCCTTCTCCAAAGCCTCTGTTCCCTGGACTTCCTGACATCACACACCAATGGTAAATGCACTGATGCTAACACGTGACTCCCTCCTCGCCAGACGCCAGAGAGATCTAGGCGCTTGCCCACGCCCTGGTGCCAGTGTCTGTCGGATCTCATGTCTTTCACTCCCTCCGCTCCGGGGCAGGCTGACCTGTGCAGCCATTACCTTCTTTCACCTTAGTCTGCTCGGAAATGAACTTCTCCAGTCTGGTCCTCAGGGAGATCTCCACACCATATCTGCCATGGGTCCCATCATCCACCAGGATGAAGTGGGAGTGGTTGCTGTCCAGGCAGGACAGGTTCCCCTGGCTCTCCTCATCCACCACGTATTCAGCCGGGAAGCTGCCCTGCAAATGGCCAGAGGAAAGAGAGACAGACCAACAGGGGGATTTTGTTGGGCCCTTCTTGCTTGGACAGCTACATTAGCAGAGCAGGTGGCTGTCCCCTGGCTGAACACCAGAGGAACAGCCCCAGGGAAGCAGACAAGAGCACAGGTGGTGGCTGGCAGATGTGGTGAAAAGAGCAGAAGTGCAAAGGGGAGTCCGCACACGGGGTAGGAGAGGAGAGATGGAGGACAGTACTGACTTGGGTCAATGAATGATGGACAAGATGGCCCAGTGTAGTGACAGAGGCAGAGCCAGAAAACAGAAGGGGGCGGGATCTGGACTGGGCAGCAATCTTTGACAAATAGCCATCCCGGCCCCTCCCAAGCTGTTTCTCACAGAGACTGTTACCTAATCCCCTCAGCTCAGCAGCTCGTGCAGCACTTCCTGCACCGCCTGGCTTTGTCCCCCTCTTTCCGGGCCCCTCCTGACGCTTTACGGAATCGAGAGGGGAGAATCGTTCGCTCAGAAATACACAAAGGAGGGATTTGAAATTGCTATCAGCTCAGTTAGCTCAGTGATTCGAGATGCACTCTGCACAGCCCAGAGGCCAAGAATCTCAAACAGGGATGCCTGGAGTTAGGCTCCCAAGTCCCAAAATAAATTATCTGATTTTCCAAAGTGTGAAGTTTCCAACAGCTCTCAGTGCAATCAGTGGGAGTGGAGGATGCTCAGCCCTTCTGAAAGGCAGGCTACTTATCTAGGCACCTAATATCTTCCCACTGTCTCATTAGACTCGAATGTGTCTGCCTTAGGTATTCCTGAAGGGCCTATCACTGTAACTACAGACTCTAGCCAGAGTTCTGCAGCTATGGCAGGCATTCTCCAGTGTGTTTCCTTGAGACAAAAGCAAATGTGTCACAGATTTGGTTAAATTCTGAGAGGTTTGGGGGGATCTACATTATTTTAGAATCAAAAGCACCCTAAAATGTGTTTGCAAGGGGGAGGATGTATTTGCCTCACCCTTGTCATAATATGGCCCCTTCTAACTTTCTTGGCTGTCTATTTTTCTCTTATCACTTCTGAGATTGTGTGAAAATATCTAACATGAAATGGGCAAGGTCAGGAGTTCCATTTGCATGCTTGGTATTTTAAATACATGGTATTAACCAACAATCATGAATTCCTTCTTCGAATTCCTTCTCCTTGTTTCTTTCTGATGCAAGATTTTCAAAGAGGTTGGGGGATAAGTGCCTTTACCTCTCTAATCCTCTGAGGGTGCGTGAGATTCAGGGCATGTCTACAAACACAGTCCCCCACCCCAACTCTGCAGGCATCGGACCAATCAAACACAGAGGCATCACCCCCCGCAAAGGTTGGAAGCTCACCATGGGGCAGATGAGGCTACCACGGTTGTACACGGTCCCCCAGGTGGCTATGCCGATGGTGACAATTTCACCCTCTTTGCAGCTGCTGCTCATGCTGAAGTCTCTCACAGCTTCCCCCACCTGCTTCATCACACCGGCATGGGACCCACCCGTTATGATCCAGGCACCTGGCAGACAGAACAGGGGTTGGCAAAGTGAATACGCCACGCACAGTGGCTGATATCCCGGCCTCTCAGAGACCTGCAGAAGTCCCCCTTCCACCCAGGTTTTGGAGATTCTGAGGCCTGTGGGGTGCCCATCCAGCATTCTGCCCCATCAGTACCTTGGGGTGTCGAAGCCCTCTGTGAACTGAGCCCACCTTCTTTGAAACACAGGTCTGGGACTTCTCTGGGCTTCATGCCCCCCTGCCCTGGACTTTGTGCAGGCTCTAGGTGAGGAGAATGCTGCTATTGTGAGCGGACTGTGCTCTGTGCAGGCGCAGACAGATTGTCTTGTGGGTGTCTTCACATGGGTCAGGCTGGGATGCAGAAGATCTGGATTTGGTTCCCTGTTCTCCCGCAGACTTCCTCTCTGACCTTGTGGACCTGTGTGCCTCTATAACGTGGGGATAATAACTCTTCTTCTTTCCACCATTGGGCTGTTCAGACTGTGAACTCTTCAAGGCAGGGGACTGTCTCTCACCATGGCCTTAATAGCCACGTCTTCACTGCCAAAAAGGTGTGTTTTACAGAGGGATAACTGTCATACAGCAACCCCTGTTTGTAAAATCCTAGTGGAGACACGGCTTTGTAGCTTTTGCTGGAACTAGGTGAAGTTAACCACAGCTGTGGGGTATAGGGCAGACCTGTCTAGCTAGAAACTGCCTGTGCCTTGTCTCCATTAGGATTTTGCAGCGAGAGAGCTAATTTGCATTAATTCTTTTGCTGTAAAAATAGAAACTGCCTGTGCCTTGTCTCCAGTAGGATTTTGCAGCGAGAGAGCTAATTTGCATTAATTCTTTTGCTGTAAAAACATACCCGATTTGGCAATGAAGACACAGTTGAAGATGTAAAAGCGTGAGGCTAATGTGTTAACAAACACCTTTTACAAGTCTAGTCTGGGCAAGGCACACTGCCTTTAACTCATGGTAAAGGGCTCCGGTTAAAGGTTAAAAGTCACACACTTGTCTGGAGACCTTTTAAAAAAAAACATCAACATTATTAACACATATAAACGTATGAAATCTCATCCTTCCAATTTTACAAACAGCCACATATATCACCTCCTGATGCCACCCTATTTAATCTGCAAAGAATCAAAAGAGTTTTGGGATAGTGACAATGCTGATACTTGGTTTAGAAAGTCTAGTTTATAGCCCACAGCACAAGTCCACCGAAAGTTTTTCCAACCTCCAGACATTTCCCCCCTTCTTCTATTGCTTTTCCTTGGAGAGAAAGGGGTATTTTCTGTAGTATTTTTATAATGCCTATTTGTGCCTCAGTTTCCCCTATAGATGAGGTGAGAGAAGGACTGTTTGCTCTTAGGGAAGGCTGGGAGACATAGGTATGAATGCTGACCAGCCGTCTGAGCCTGGCTGGGTATAAAAAAGGACTGGCCAAAGCCAATCCCATATCAATGGAGGAGCCAAGAAGATAATGACAAAGCCAATCGCTAGGACATTGACAGCGACCCAGACGGAGATGGATTTCCCCCCTGTCCCAACCCAGCAGGGAAGCTGAGCACAATCCCCCAGTTTGAGAACAAAGGACTGGGGAAGTGTGTGGTGGGGATAAGTGCTGGCTGCTGGAAAGAGTCAGGGCTCTGACCTGGAAAGCGACCATAGAGGTCAGACTGAGAACCTGGACAGAGCCTGAACATGGCGGTTCACTACCGCTTGGCTGTGCTCTGGGCTAACCAGCATGGTCTCTGCACTAACCTTCATTTCTCTGTGCTAATCTAAGGATTTCCTATGCTGTGTCCAGTTGACCAATAACCCCAACTGTTTTGACAGCGCTGTGGGAGTGTCACTGTGTATGCTGGGTGCATTAATCCCTGAAGAGGGGACAAGTCTCTACCAAGAGTCTAGCTCATTTGGACTCTCTGAGCAGCGCTAATGGTGTGAAGTAGGAGTGCTGGAGCCCCAGAGGTTCAGTCACGGAGGCAGTGAGATAGCTTGGCTTACCCTGGAGGAAGAGTGAGACCTTGTGGGGGTCTGGCACATTGAAGGGGAGCCTCATGGAGGCTGTTCCAAACTGAGGGTGTCACACCAATCCTGTGGATCCATGACAATCAAACCAACTGATCAATAGGGAATCATTTGCCCTGCCCCATGTCTGCTTATTCTCCTGTATTTGTCAGCTTTAGAAGGCTTGCTTGTGTTTGGTCAACCTCCTCCCATTGTCTGTCTAGTTATTCAAATGCCCAATGTGGTGACCATACATTGTATAATCTGCTTGATCCCAACAGCTTTTTGTTCTCTGCAATGATTTCTAGTACTTAGCCTGGCTTTTATAATGTGTTAGTTACCATGTGTCAGCTAATTTGCTCTAACACCACACTTTAAATCCTAGTCTAGACAAGGCCTGTGTATGTGTACAGCATCAGGTAGAACGGGGCCAAGGTTTCTAGAATCTACCCTAATACAGATAATAACAACAGCACCAGGGGCAAGGCAGTGAGGAATCAGTCCCAGTGCCTAAGTGTCATTTGAGACCTGTAGAGTTCTAAAGGACCAATGGGTCCGTCCAGATTGTCTTCTTTCTCTTTGTCTGAGATGGGCCTGAAACACAAAGTTTGGATCCTGATCTGAACTTTTCCAAAGTCTGAGGAATCCTGGCATGAGGTCTGGATTCATTCCCATCTAGAAGTGGGTGACGTTTTTTGGCCAAAACTCTTTGTTGCCAAAAAAAAAGGCACACTTGGGTTGACAGATACATTTTAGGAATTCACCAAATTGTTTCCACTGAAAAAAAACAAAATAAAAACTCTGGAAACATCTAATTGTTTTGAAGTAACATTTTCCAACCAGAACGTTTCAATTTTTTAATTCAAGATAAAAAGTCATTACGAAGTTCCTGCAGCTTCATTAATTTTTTTTTTTTGAAGTTCAAAATTAAAACATTTTGTTCTGGGTCAAACTCAACATTGCATCTAGCTGAAAATAATTTTGTATTTTACTACTTTTTAAGTCTCTGAAAATTTTGCTTTGGGTCAACCTGAAACTATTTTAATTATTTTTTTCCTGGAACTGCCAACAACCTGAAAAAAAAAAAGCATGTGTTCTCCCAGCTCTACTCCCACCTGATTCAGATGTTCAGAATCCAGATTCTTTGCTCAGTATTTACTCTGGCTATCCCTTTTCCAGCACTAGCTCTTTGAAATAAGGACTCATGGACTGGCTCCTTTCGCTGTAGTTTATTGAAATGGCTGTATGAATAGCCTCTGCTGAAGCTTTTATTTGTCACTTCTTGTGGCAGAATCCCAACACAGATCTCGTGGTCTCCTGCAGCAGTCAACATTTGGGCTGGCCTTTCCCCACCGTGTGGGAGAACACCAGGCTCACAGAGCATGAGCTACCCCAAGCAAGGACTGTGCCTGGACCCCAACACAGTGTTACTTCCCATAAGGACCCCTTGGGTAATATCAGTAAGGGCAAAATTTGGCTCAGGATATTTCTGTTTGTGGTTCAGAGAAGGCTAAGAGGTGATTTGATCAGAGTCTATAAGTATCTGGAGAGAAGACTTCTGACGGCACAGGGGTCTATAAACTAGACTCTAATCTAGAACAAGATCAGAGAATCATAGACTATCAAGGCTGTAAGGGACCTCAGGAGGTCATCTAGTCCAATCCCTTGCTCAAGGCAGGACCAATCCCCAGACAGATTTTTACCTCAGCTCCCTAAATGGCCTCCTCAAGGACTGAACTCACAACGTTGGGTTTAAGCAGGCCAATGCTCAAACCACTGAGCTATCCCTCCCCCCTCTGAAAAAAAAGGGATGGGGGGGAAGCAGATGGGGCAAAAGATTTATACCATCTGAAGATCCAATGGCTGGAAGCTGAAGCTAGATAAATTCAGGCTAGAAACAATGTGCCCATTTTTAACATTGAGGGTGATGAACCGTTGGACCAGCTTACTGAGCAAAATGGTAGATTCTTCACCCCTTCAAGTCAGTACATCAAGATTGGATGTCTTTGTAAATAATGAGCTATTGCTCAAAGAGGCGGGACAGGCCCCATGCAGGAGTCATGTTGGCCTGCATTAGAGGATCGTAATGACCCCTTCTCGCCTTAGCAATGGACTCTATGGCCCACCAGGTGATTCCTGGGATTGCATTAATTTTCTGTCTGAGGCATCTCTGCTGGTGTGCAACTGGCACTGTATTCCCAGAGATGCCGAGCCAATCAGCGTGCTAATGAGAGGCTCATGGCGTCAGCATTGCTGAAAGAGGACAGTGAGTGACTGGCAGCTGATCAGCAATGGAGGCATTTACTAGAAAAGGCTGGTGCAAGGGTCCTGGTGAGATACAGGGCAATGCTAGGGCTGGAACACAGGAAGGGGTTAGTGCTCTGTGGTATGTATATAAGAGAACAGTGTGCGGGTGGTGGAGAAGAGAGGATGGCAGAAGGGAGAAAGATTCACAGGGCTGCAATGAGCTGAGATGACAGTGCAAGAGGTTTCTCAGCCTGAAAGCAACATTTCAGCTCCATGGGCCCCACCCAGAAATGGGCACTCTGGGCCCCTGCACCCCACCCCAATCACTATGAGACCGTACAGCAGATCTGGCAGGAAAGCTGAAGGCTTTTCCCCCAGAGCACGTGGTATATAAGCAGAGGGCAGGCAGGCGTGAGTGGGGAGAAGGAAAACGCTGGCCACAAGGGAGCAGGAGTCCAAGGACTCATGGAGGGTCACTTACCAAAGCTGCTCACTGGCTCTGCAGAGCTCTGGTAACTGACTGAACCTGCCTGTCTCCAGAGCCCCTGCAGAGGCTGATCTATCGGCTCGTTGTCTGGAGAGCTGTGGTTTCTAGCCAAGGTCACTGCCCGTCATTCAGGCTCTGATGAGCTCGTAGGCCAGGGATGATGTTCCACAAGGAGCTGGCACCTTCTATACTATTCCATTCCAGTTCTGACACCACCCTCACCACCATATTAGCTGAGCTCCTTTCCTAGCACATTATCCCCCAATGGGAACACCCTAGCGCTTTTCCCTCAGGGATATAAACAGGGCTCTTCTCCAGCGCAGCCCCAGGAATGCTCTGCCCACTCTCAGGGACTATGTACCACTGGCGGGTGTTACCTGTTGTCTGGGCCACCTTGACCAGCCCCCGTCGGAAGATGTTCTTCAGCCTTGGCATCATGTTGAAGTTCTTAGCTCCCCCAGTCACAGAGATGAGCAGGTTGGGCACGTCGAGGCCCCAATGCTGAGTCATCAGCTGGTAGATAACGCACGGAGGGGTGTCCGCTGAGACACGCACATACTGTGGGTGGTGGGTGGTGCAAAACACAGGGAAGGGAGGGAGTAAAACTCACTGCACCTACTCAGAGAGCAAAGCCAGCCAGAGACTCATCCTAGCCAACACGGGAAGAATCAAACTTCTTTCCTCTAGGCAGCTCCCTTCTCTCCTCACCCCAGTTCTCACCTTCCTGTAAGGATCAGACCTGCATGTAGAGGAACATCTCTTTCCACTGCCCCATGCATCACCTCAGGGCCAGTCCAGCCTGGCAGCTGACTCTGTCACCGCACAGCATCCCCGAAGAGACAGATTCCCCCCTCCAAGAAGAGGCTGAGATGACAGCGTGATATATGCTATTGCTGTTCTAGTGCCAGGCCCTGGGAAGTGTGAGGTTGACTCAGAGCTGGATGCTGTATCTGTTCCCTCTCACTTCCATGAGATTCAGACCCCCAGGAGTCTGAGGCAGGAGAAGTGGAGGCGGTTGCACACTGAATCTTGGCCCACCAAATGGCTTCAGAGGAGGCCTCAGATTTACTTGTCCTGGTCCTGGTCCTCCTCCCCTCTCCCCAGAGCTGCTCCAGCTGTTGGCAAGGTGAAGAAGGTGACCCCATCTGCCCCCTCCCTTTCTCTGCTGGGACCAGGGCTGCCTTTGGGGCCTCTCCCCATCTAGCATCAAAGGCAGGCAATACGCCCATTCCATCAGCTGTAAATGCCGAGCAGCAGGGTTTCAATATGGGATCCCTGTCCCCTAGACACTAGGAACTGACCCACCTTTGCCACCTTTGGTCCCAGACCCGCAAAGCTGATATCACCAAATGCGTCCGTCGGCATTTCTTGGATGTGCCTCTTGGGGTCCCATTCTTTCCCCAGGAAAACAGATGACTTTGTAGCCTCTTCCAGGTGCTGTTCCCTGGGGTAACCACACTCACACATGAGCCTCCTGCAAGAAAACAGCGTCAGCAACCCCCAGAACTCAGAAGGGGAATCTCTGGCAGTTACAGGCAGATGAGTCCCTTGGCAATCTCAGACTGGAAGCAGCGGCAGTGGCTTACTTTGAAAATGCCCAACAGCAGCCCCTACGGAGGTTAAATCTCTTGCCCAGCTTGCTCATTGGCCATTGGCTATGGAGACAAAATCACTGTGAGGAAGAGATCATTGTGCATGGTAGAGCGCAGCAAAAATCAGCAATTCCATCCTGCAGGACATTTCAATATCTGGACATTGTTTTCACCCCAAATTAAGCCAAAATATATTTTAAAAATTGTGGAACAAAAAGTTCTGGAAAATATTAATTCAGAAATGGCAAATCATTTTGTTCTGAGACAGTTCAATGTTAAGCTACACATCCCGGTAGTGCTTTGCATTGCCTCTTGGGAGGTGTAGTTCTGGGTGCTTCATGTCCCTAATAGCAGGTCTCCATGGCAAGACTGCATCTCCTTTGATGCACTGTAGTCAGTTCCCATGATGCACCACACAGGTCAGTCTGAGGGGATGCCACATGCTGCACCATGAGACATGTAGTCCAGCCCTGGAGCTCAGAGCATAGGGGGAGAATCACTGGAACTACACCTCCCATGAGGCAATGCATCACCAAAGGGAAAAGCAGTCCAATGGTGAATGGACCCAAAATGAAATAGTTCATGAAATATTTTTCCATTAGGATATTGAAAAATTGAGGCAAAACAGAAATTTTCTCATAGAAAATTTTAACTTTGCAGAAACTGCATTTTCCATCAAAAATTCGTTTTGATTGAAAATTCCTAACCAGCTGTAGTGCAGAGTGCTTTGCACCACTGATCTGTTAAGTGTGGCAGAAGCTCACTAATCTGCACCAGTGTCCAGGAGACTTGGTGCACACTGCTCAGTGCTGTGAACTAGTCAGTAGGTGAACAACCATAATCAGGAGCCACACTTGCATTGCAGAAGGAACCCAGGGTTTCATATCATTACAGCTGACAGTGCTTCATAACAGTGTAACAAGCCAAGGCTTGTGGCTAAGCATTGGACCGATACCCTGTGCGAGCTCAAGCCTCAGCTCTGTGGATCTCAGCTCCACAACTACTAAAAGGGGATAACGGCTTTTCCAGTCTCTGTCTATTTGGCTTGTCTGCAATCTGGGGCAGGGGCTGTCTCTTACTATGTGCAGCGCCTAGCACAATGGAGCCCTGATCTCAGTGGTGCCTTTAAATGCTACAATAGTAATACATGACTATAGTATATTTTCCTGAAGTAAATACAACCTCACTACAGTCATCAGCAATGCGCAGTGGGAACGCTGGAGGTTTTATGAGGATTGCTTATGTTTGCAACTTTGTACAGTGAGACTTAGCACAGTCCTACTGTATTCATTAGCTAGGATTCAAGCCTTTCCCCTCAGCCCCATGTTTAGAAGCAGTCTCCTCCATCTCCTGTTGCCTGAGAGAGTAGCTGCTCAGATTTTGATCCTGACATTACATTAGAGCTGCTCAACAATTTTGTTGGATTTTTGACTAAAATAATGTTTTTGTGAAAGCGTCTGCCTTCTGCAGAAAAATTCAGTTTTCTGTTCAAACACAGAACACACAAAAAACTGAAATGTTTTGGCCAACCCCCTCACAAAATTTTTATCTGGAAATACTGCTGCAGAGCTTCATTGGAGTTGTAGTTCAGTTTCTTTATATCTCCATACACTTGTATGGGTGGAGCTCCCCAGCTGGACTACACCTCCCATGGTGCACCATCACCTGGGACTCATGCTGCACCAGCTTCCCTCTCCAAGGAAGGAGACTGTGGTGCGTCATGGGAAATATCCAACCAGACAGCTTAGCCTATAAATAATAATAATTCCTATAATGCTTAGCTGTTTATACAGTGCTTGCCATCAGAAGATCTCAAAGCACTTTTCAAAGGGTCGTAACATACGTATAAGTATACATTGTCAGTATAAAGAAAGGGAGTGAGGGTAGCCACTAATGCATTCCCAGAAAACATGGTACTTCTGGGAATGGAATGGACCCACCACCGCTGACATGACCTTGCACTCATGGTGAGTGTAAGGTCACACCACTTGGAGGACATCATTTGGAAGAGTATGCCACTCCACCCCCACCAGTGTGACCTTGCACCCAGATGAATGGCCTGCCTGATGGGAGTATGAGGCACCGGAATTACAACTCCCATGAGGTATCATGGCTGTATTTGCAAATCAAAATATATCCGTTTTCAAATTTCCACCAAAAAAAATCCCAATTTTCTGTAGAAAATTTAAACAAAAACTACGTTTTTTGTTTTTGTTTCCATCAAAGTTTTCCACAGGAATAAGAACAACATTTTTCAACCAGCTGTGCTTAGCTTCGTAGAATAAGCTGAAGAAATGCAACATTTCTTCCCCAGGAAATCTGTCTCTGTATTCTCTTTGTGCAGTTCCCAGACCATCATTGCACTCCTCTCCTTGCAGCAGAAATGGGCTTAACACTGGATGTTGACTCTAATTTCCTGCAACATGGGTGGAAAGCAAGAAGCAGATAGAAGGGGGAAAACATCAGTGCATTTGACTTACCCAGTATCTGACATTTGGGAACTTTCAACAAAGTACACACACTCCTTCTTCTTGATGTTTTCAGGAATCCACGAGCTGAGATTCTCCTATGAGGTGGAGAGAATAAGGGAAACAGCAGGCCCAAATGGTTTCAGACAAAGACCAGATTACATAGGTTCCTACAACTGATCCACAGACAAAGGGGCACATCACAGATTCAGCGTGCAAGGCCTCTCAGCCAGTACATAGAGAAACAAAGGTCATAACAGCAAGAAACCCAATGGGAATTTGACACTTTCAGTTAGACAGATAGCAGAGTGAGGACTCTGCCAGCATACTCTGTACCAGACAGACAAACGTGTGCCCAAAACTGAGGATGGCGAGATACGAAGGAGCAGTGAGGGTTGAGTCTAATAGCTTATTCACACTTTGAATTTGTTGCAGGGTTAATTTGAGTTATTTCATGTTAAATTGGTGGCAGGGCCAGCTTCAGGCACCAGCGAATGAAGCAGGTGCTTGGGGCGGCCAATGGGAAGGGGCAGCATGTCCGGGTCTTTGGCAGCAATTCGGTGGCGGGTCATTCAGTCCCTCTCGGAGCAAAGGATCTGCTGCCAAATTGCCGCTGAGGAATGAAGCAGCACAGTAGAGATGCCGCCAAAGTGCCACGAATCGCGGCTTTTTTTTTTCTTTTCCTTCGCCGCTTGGGGTGGCAAAAAAGCCTGAGCCAGCCCTGATTGGTGGGGGCTTTGTCTGGTCAAGCAGGAAGAAAGGAGTTGTGGCTCCTTTAAGGAATACCCCCTCCTTAGGGTTGGAAGGTGGGCAGAGGGATGGGGGATCACCTGATCTGGGGGTTGGCCAGAGGCCCTCAGGTGAGCCACTGATCCCTGCAGACAAGGGTTAAGGAATGTGAATGCCCTACCCTTTCTCATACCAGAAGCATCAGAACCATGGGAGGCAAGTTTGTAGAAATTTTGGTGGTGCCCAGAACCCGCCCCCCCAACTCTGCCCCCTCAAACTCTTCCTCCACCTGCCTAAGGTTCTGGGCGGGGTTTCAGGGGGGAGTTCTAGGGTGCAGGTCCTGGGCTGGGGATTAGGGTGCAGGAGGGATGCAGGCTTTGGGAAGGAGTTTGGGTGCTGGGTGCAGGCTCCGGGCTGGGGCACGGAGTGGGTTTGCAGGAGGGGATGAGGGCTGCAGGCTTTGGGATGGAGTTTGGGTGCAGGCTGGGTGCAGGCTCTGGGCTGGGGGTGGGGGTGTAGGAAGGGGTGAGGGGTGCAGGCTCTGGGAGGGAGTTTGGGTGCTGGGTGCAGGCTCTGGGCTGAGGGCAGGGGTGGTGTGCAGGAGGGGGTGAGGGGTGCAGGCTTTGACGGAGTTTGGGTGCAGGCTCGGCTGGGGGTGGGGTGTAGGAAGGGGGAGGTGGTGCACGCTGGGGCAGAGGATCAGGCTGCAGGGGAATGAGGGTTGGGGCTGAGGATGAGGGGTTCGTGGCTCAGGCTGGGGCAGGGGATTAGGCTCAGGGCTGGGGGCAGAGGATTAGGGTGCAGGGGGATGGGCTCTGGCTGGGGCTGGGGCAGAGGATCAGGCTGCAGGGGAATGAGGGTTGGGGCTGAGAATGAGGGGTTGATGATGTGGGGGGCTCAGAGCTGAGGCAGAGGATTAGGGTGCAGAGGGATGAGGGCTCTGGCTGGGGATGAGGATTAGGGTGCAGGGGGATGAGGGCTCTGGCTGGGGATGAGGATTAGGGTGCAGGGGGATGAGGGCTCTGGCTGGGGATGAGGATTAGGGTGCAGGGGGATGAGGGCTCTGGCTGGGGATGAGGATTAGGGTGCAGGGGGATGAGGGCTCTGGCTGGGGATGAGGATTAGGGTGCAGGGGGATGAGGGCTCTGGCTGGGGATGAGGATTAGGGTGCAGGGGGATGAGGGCTCTGGCTGGGGATGAGGATTAGGGTGCAGGGGGATGAGGGCTCTGGCTGGGGCAGAGGATTAGGGTGCAGAGGGATGAGGGTTGGGGCTGAGAATGAGGGTTTGGGGCATTGGAGAGGCTCAGGGCTAGGGCAGAAGAGTAGGGTAAGGGCAGCCTGCCTTGCCATTAGCTGATGGCAGGCGCTAGGACCCTGGGGCAGCAGACAGCAGTTCTGCTGGGAGCCGATCTGCAAGCAGGCAGGGACGCTGCGGAGGGGGGACGCAGGGGGAGGGGTGGAAGGCGGAGGCCGGGACCCGCTCCAGGCAGGGATGCGGCGGGGCAGGGCGGTGGGGGGAGATCTGCGGGGGCCGGGGCCCGATCCAGGTAGGGCCGAGGGAGAGACCCAGCTCCAAATATTGCTGGAGCAGGGCACCCAGCCCTGAATATTCCTGGAGCCTGGGCACCTCAAGCCCATATAACTCGCCGCCTGTGATCAGAACAGCTCTGGGACTGGGAGTGATGCTGTTAGTGGGTTTGTTTTCACTTGTGTGAATGGGATCGGCAGAACGGTTCCCCTCCATGTGTCCACGTCTCCCAGGGCACTTTGTCTGTCTCCCTGGCTATTGGAGAAAAGCAGGTAATGACCCTAACTACTACCTCCTCCAAATGATACTCTTCCTGGACTGAGAGCCCCTTTTAGCCTACTCCCACCAACCCACATCTGGGCTCGGAGCATCTCCTGGTTATGCCTCTGATTCTTACACATGGTCAGTGTGTTTGCTGGCCTCCCCCTAACCTTGGCATGGTCTAAACTTGCCTTTTCATTATTGCCAGTGGCAAAGTGAGCCTTCCTCTTGCTCTTACAGAAGCCACTATTGCTGTGTCTGAGATTGGGAACCATTTCAAGGTCGCAAATCTTAGGATGCACAACGTAGCTGTCTCCCTCATCAGGGCAGACTTCATTCAGCTCTGGGCGTTGCATTCTGGTTTGCATGCCACTCCCAGCTACAGGCAGGTCTCTTGTCACCCTCAACGCAGCCTCTCGAGTTTGTTATGCCGAGAAGTACTGAAATGCAATGAAACAGAAAATACTAAACATGCATCAGAAACACGAGGACACTCGAGCTGGCGCTTGCTGCTAGGAGAACACCCCTCACCATGAATCCTCTCCCTCCAATCCCAGCATGCTTTGGGATTTGTTTCAGATGTGAACTAGACCAGCTATGCATGTCATGCAGCACAGACTTCTAAATTCATCTGTTGTTTTCCTACAACAGGCCCTGAACGAATGATCACAGAATCATAGAAATGTAGGGCTGGACAGGACCTCAAGCGGTCATCTAGCCCATCCACCGATCAAGTAAACCTAGACCATCCCTGAGAGGTGTTTGTCCAACCTGTTCTTTAAAACCTCAAATGAGGGGGATTCCACAATCTCCCTAGGTAACTTGGTCCAGTGTTTAACTATTCTTATAACTAGAAAGTTCTTCCTAATATCTAACCTAAATCTCCCTTGCTGCAGATTAAGCCAGTTAAAATATGAGATAGGGAAGATTTTAATTAAAAAAACAAAACAGCAACATACACTGCATCTATATGTAAGTGTTCGTATCAATATGTATGCCTAGTTGTGGGCTTATATCTATATCATCAACAGCTGAGTTGTTAATTTTTTATCTATCACCCATGGCCTATGACCCAGAGACACAACCACAGACCATTCTCCAAGTCAGACATTCATTATTAACCATAGATACTGCCATCTTCTTTGTTACCCTCCATACACAGAGCAGAGATTCAACTCCTCACTCAGCTCAACACCTCACATCTCCCACACACAGCCCAGAAATGATACCTTGCTCACCTCAAGCCATTATTCCACCAAATGGGAAAATACCCAATCTATCCAAGCCACCCTCTCTCTATAGATTAGAAATCCCATGTCTTCCCTATTCACCCTGCTGGGGTGGGTCAAGCACCTTTCGGTTACCCACCAGCTATCCACCTTCATCCAGCTCGCTCTCCACATACAGACGAAACCCTCAGTTACCCCTGCACCACACCCAGCTAGTATGTTACTTGTCCTGTCTTTAGAATGTCAGGCAGCCCGAGTGCATGCTCCCTCCTTTCAAAGGGTGTAGCACCCTCCAAGCTCACCCTGACTCCCAGATCCCCGGGGCAAGATGTAGGCACACTGTCCACGGGAGCCCTGCTGGACTGACAGACTCCACCTGTAGCTGTGGTCTAAACCCACAACTGCACCCTCAGTGCCATGAGGCTAATTTCATTCATGTCTGTGGAGCACTTTAAGATCTTCAGATGGAAAATGCTCTAAAAAGGCAAAGTGTTATGATTATTATTTATTCATACACCTGGCAGAACGATTCAGCCTCCACCACATCACAGTCTGTCTGGGTCATGAGCAAATAAGCCAGTTTTCCGGCAAAGGGATAAGATCAAATGTTGTGGTCTTGATGTACAATTGTTTTCTTAAATGTGCTAATTTTTTTGTCTCCGTCATTAAGGCCTCTGAGATGCTACCAGATGCTTCTGCTAACTCAGTAGGTGGCACAATATGGGACCAATGCCCCAGTATGGCACTAGCTGGTGTAACTGTGCTGCAAATGCCATATTTCACATGAAATATTGTTGTAAAAATAAGTTCCTGTCCTCTTTTGCTCTCTGGCACCTTCCATAGATTTCAGACCAGAAGGGACCACTGTGATCATCTAGTCTGACCTCCTGTGTAACACAAGTCATGGGACTGCCCTGAATTTACTCCTGTTTGAACTAGAGCAGATCTTCTAGAAAAACAAATAACCATTCAATCTTGATTTAAAAATGGCCAGTGATGGAGAATCTACCACAGCTGTGGGGAAATTGTGCTAATGATTACTTACCTTCACTGTTACAAATGCATGCCTTTTTTCTAGCCTGAATTTACCTAGCTTCCAGCCTTTGGATCTTGTTACAACTGTGTCTCTAGACTAAAGAGCTTCTGATTATCTGATTTCTGCTCCTCATGGAGGCACTTGCAGACTGTGAACAAGTCACCCCACAACCTTCTCTTGGTTAAGTGAAATATACCAAGTTCCTTGAGTCTATGTAAAGCCCAGTGGGTCTTAAACCTAGCCCTGCAGAGCTGCTAGGCAGCAAACAACACCATGCTACCACCCAGCAGAAGCTGTAACCAGTTCCAGCTCCACTACCCACAGCCAGCTGTGGACACAGCCCCTGGGAAGTCCCACCTCAAGGGAACAGACAGGCAGCAACCTCATGGCTCCTGACCGGCTCCCTGCCATATATAAACCCCAGGGATATTCCAGGAAGTCTCTAGGTGGCAGTGTGGATCTCCTATAACTGCTATTACCATATCTACTTCTGAACTCCCGGCTTTGGCTTGATTTGGGCCTTGCCTCCTTACCCAGACCTTGACACCTAACCTTTGGTATTGACCCTAGCCTGGAACCTGACTACAGACTCCTCTGCTATTCTCCGCTTCAGGTTTGACCCAGCTCTGACCTTTATCCTGACTACCCTGGTTAGGGTCCTGACCGCCTATCACTATAAGGCATGTTTTTAATCCTTTAATCATTCTCATGGTTCTTCATTGAACCCTCTCCAACTTATCCACATCCTTCTTGAATTGTGGGCACCAGAACTAGACGTGTTCTGGTAACAGTCACACCAGTGCCAAATAGAGAAGTAAAATAACTTCTCTACTCCCACTTGAGATTCCCCTGTTCATGAAGGGTTGCATTAGCCCTTTTGGTCAGATAGTTGCACTGGGAGTTTGGGTACAGCTGACAATATACCATGACTGCCTATTCTTTTTCAGACTCACTGCTTCCCAGGATAGTCCCTTGTCCTGCATGTCCTCTGTTCTTTGGACCTAGATGTATGGCTTTATATTTGGTCATATTAAAATGCATGTTTGCTTGTGCTTAGGTTGCTCTGTATCAGTGACCTGCCCTCTTTATTTACCACTCCCCCAGTCTTTGTGTAGAATAGCTAATTTATTAACCTCCGAGTCCTGGTCACGCTGCTTTCTGTCCATTGTACTTACACTCCCCGTGCATTTCCAGACTGCACCTTGTATCCTAAAGTGGTGCACAGCCTTGCTGTGAACAGTTGTACAGGTGCAGTATTCCACACCAGAGGTAGCTGCAATGCATCCCGGGGGAAGTGATTCCTCTGTGGTTGTGTCTGATAATCTCAAAGGAAATAGGCTGGATGTTGAGAGGCAAAGACTAAGAAGGAAACAATAGTTAATCCTTGATGGTATTATACCTTGATAGTAGCACCTCCTATTACTAAGCTTGCCTAACATTTCTAATTATAACCCCAGGCTGAATTGCTTTGCTATGCTTGCTCTCTGCCTCAGGCTGAATTTTCTTTTGGAAGAGTTCAGTCATTCTGCCACAGTTGGGAATAGAATCCTGGTCTCTGCTATCCTATCTTTGATAGGATAACAAGTCTTGTGGCAAAGGGAAAAGTGGTGGATGTGGTATACCTAGACTTTAGTAAGGCATTTGATATGGTCTCGCATGAAATTCTTATCGATATACTAGGCAAATACAATTTAGATGGGGCTACTATAAGGTGGGTGCATAACTGGCTGGATAACCATACTAGAGTGAGTAGTTATTAATTGCTCCCAATCCTGCTGGAAGGTATAACAAGTGGGGTTCCGCAGGGTCTGTTTTGGACCGCCTCTGTTCAATATCTTCATCAGTGACTTAGATGTTGGCATAGAAATACGCTTATAAGTTGCAGATGATACCAAACTGGGAGGGATTGCAACTGCTTTTAGGACAGGGTCATAATTCAAAATGATTTGACAAATTGGAGAATGGTCTGAGGTAAACCGGATGAAGTTTAATAAAGACACATGCAAAGTGGTCCACTTAGGAAGGAACAATCAGTTTCACACATACAGACTGGAAGAGACTGTCTAGGAAGGAGTATGGCCGAAAGGATCTACGGGTTATAGTGGACCACAAGCTAAATATGAGTCAACAGTATGATGCTGTTGCAAAAAGCAAACGTGATTCTAGGATGCAACAGGTGTGTTTGTGACAAGACACAAGAAGTTCTTCTTCGCTCTTTCTGCGCTGGTTAGGCTCAGCTGGAGTATTGTATCCAGTTCTGGGCACCACATTTCAAGAAAGATGTGGAGAAATTGGAGAGGGTCCAGAGAAGAGCAACAAGAATGATAAAGGTTTTGAGAACATGACCTAAGAAGGAAGGTGAAAGAATTGAGTTTGTTTAGTTTGGAAAAGAGAAGACTGAGAGGGACATGATAGCAGTTTTCAGATATCTAAAAGAGGTGTCATCAGGAAGGGGGGATAAAACTTGTTCACCTTAGCCTCTAATGATAGAACAAGAAGCAATAGGCTTAAACTGCAGCAAGGGAGATTTAGGTTGGACATTAGGAAAAAGTTCCTAAACTGTCAGGGTGGTTAAACACTGGAATAAATTGCCTAGGGAGGTTGTGGAATCTTTCATCTCTGGATTGATATTTACGAGGAGGTTAGATAAATGTCTATCAGGGATGGTCTAGACAGTATTTGGTCCTGCCATGAAGACAGGGGACTGGACTCGATGACCTCTCCAGGTCCCTTCCAGTACTAGAGTCTATGAATCTATGAACATTTACCCCCAGTTCTCAGCTGCTTAGCCCCACAGCTTCTCAGGCAGAAGAAGGAAGAGAAAGGTGCCACCTCTGCTTGGCTATGTGCCTATGAAATGGGGCTACGCCTGCATAGGTTGCCCATAGTTTCTATAGCCCAGATTTTAAAAGGTATTTAGGATCTAGACATATGTCTTGCATTCCCCTCTCCAGTGGCCGGTCCACAGAAGAGCTCACACCCTTCTGCCACTGGTAGCTAATGGAGTTAGCCCTTAGCTCAAGTGGTGGAGGGCTGTGTTATGGGAGTGAAGACTATGGACTGATAGCACTGTTGATGCCTGGTGGTTTTTTCACTGTTGAAATTGATAGATCATGCATCTTTCTTTTAAAATAACCTGGAAAATGACATACAATAAACTAGATTAACATTCTTCTAATCAGCTTGCAAAATCGAGCACTGAAAAGTTAGGAAACACCAAAATGAAGAAAAATCCAAGCAACCTTAGTTCAGGTCTCTCGTGTATTATGATGCTGTCTTTAATGATCATATGGTATTTCCCTCCCCCCAAAACACTGCCTCACTCAGTGCACAGGCTGGATGGTGCTCCCTGAATGCATTGGAGTTAAGCGGTAAATGAAGCTACAGTTAGTAGAACCCCTTGGTTTTTCACTGCAAAAGTTGGAAAGTGTATCAGGAATGAGACAGAAAACTACAGGTGGAATGAGAATGGGCATGTGGTTAAGGCAGCTGATTACCACCAAGAAGACCTAGGTTCTGGCCTTTGGCCTCCTCCATGCAGATATTGGCTAGATCATCACACCAAATGTTTCCACAGGTAGCCACCGGTTCTGTACTTCTCATTTTCAGCCCGTTTAACCAGAAATACGTCATTTAAGGGCTGAGCGTTCACATGTGGGACTGAAGTCAATGGGTTCTGTGGGTGATCGGCCCCTATGAAAAATCAGCTACTTGAGATAAAATTTTCAAAACTACTGAAATAATTTAGCAACTTACATCCCACTTTCAAAAGTGACTTAGGGGCAAGCAGGAGCTGAAATACCATTGACTTGCAGAGAGACTTGGGCTTCTTCGGCCCAGATCCTCAAAGGCTTTTGGGTACCTAACTCCCATTGCTTCCATGGATGTCAATGGGAGTTAGATACCTACGTGCCTTTGAGCATCTGATCCCTGTGTGCCTAGCGTTCTTTAGAAAATGGAACATAGGCTCCTAAGTCACTTAGCTGCGTATTATTATTCCCAGGTGTCCAATGGGACTGCCAACATCAAAAGCAGGGAAAAATGTACACTGCCTTTTGAGGACCTCACTGATGGGTGTCTCAAGCTAGGCTCCCATAGGTAACATTTACAAAAACTGCTATCTCACAGGGAGTCGTAAAGACAAAGTCACTAATATTTGGGAACAAAGCACTCAGGTACTGTAGTAATAAGCAGGCCCAGAATCTGATAATTCTGTATTTAGTGCCTATTTGGGATGGTTTGCAGTAAATAAGGCCTGAGGGTTACACATTGAATGATGAGTGGAGAGAGAGAAATATTGAGAAGCTGCTTCATTCCCAGTGTACTAGCCACCCTCTGCATGGAATGAGCAGGGACATTTTAGGGGGGAGAAACAGTATATTGGCTGAAGAGGGCCTTGGCCTACATCAAAGAAATCCTCAGCATGCACTAGAGATGGCTGAACACAATCACAGTTAGTTAATATTTTGCTCAGTGCCTCCATCAAACAGCAGAAGGCAATCCCACCTCACCCTCTCTGGTATCTGCTTGTACAGATGTTGGAAAAAGGGATAGCGTGGTGCTGAAAGGGAGTATAGTAACTCACAAAAGGTCCAGGATTGTCCCTGACTCTTTAAAAAGGTGTCCCATTTCCATGTCCTCCACTTCATCAGGCTCAGCACAGCTCCAGCTGCTACCATCCCTGCATGTCACACAAAGTATCCCAGCCACACTAGCTTCACAATTTCCCACTACCCAGGGGAGCAGGGCTGACAAAAATTTGGTCTCCGGGCCAGATAAAACCTCCGAAGGAAAACTCCCTCTGCTGACGATTCCCTGCAAGTAATCAGGGCTTTGCTTGCACTGAGTGGAGAAGTGGGTCACTGCTTTAGGGGCCCCAGTGGCATAGTCCACCAGCACTAGGAGAGACCTATTTGCTCTCCAGGCAGGTGTATTCACAACAGCCATACCAATTCCCTGCAAGAGACACTATATGATAAGAATCACTTTCTAAAGCCATTTGTATCCATCTCCCCCATCTCCTATCCACTGCTCCAGGACTTGCACTCTAGTTCTACAGCCTTATATGCCCTGGGCCAATAAAAGATCCAAGTTCCCTTTGCTGGTGTAATGTCTAGCAATTTGGACTGGTATTTGTGAGGCACCCCTCATTGCTTACAGATCAGGAGCCCGCTGGCTGCAAGGAAGATTCTGCTCTCCAAGGACTCGCTCTGTGCGGCTGGGCTGGCTGGTTACCTGTGAGAGCTCCCCACCTATGCCTGATCTCACGGCGGAACCCTCTGTTAGCTGTTCCGGCCGAGTTCTGGCTAGCCTGGGGACTGTATTCAGTAATCCCATCCATGGGGAAGGATCACTATCATTTAAAGTGCTACAGCCAGCATGTGTCGATGTGGGTAGGGCCAGGCTCTGGCCTGATAACGGTCAGCTGTGGCCACGTAGCCCCCTAAGCCTTGGGCACTTCTCTTTTACCCTGGCTCGGAAGCATGTGTTCCTCAGACTCCAGCTTAGCAGCGGTGATGGCCCCATGCATGGAGCAAGTGAGTTGTAAGCACAGTGGGAGTGGAACACCTTTCATATTAAGCCATTTCCCAGCATGTGTAGGGCACAACAGCTATCAGCCTGGACCCTGACCTGGGTCCCTCTTCCTTGTGCTGTTCACTGAATTGCCACGTGAGGGTGAGGGTTAATGCAGCCATGGGGGTGGAGGGTGGGAGTGCTGAGCTGCCAGCCAGGGGCTGTGAGAGTGTTCACAGCTGCCAGAGCCTGGGTGACCAGGCTGGAGAATCTAGCTGCTGAGGATATGGCTGGTACAGTACAATGCGGGAGGAACATGAACCCTTGCAGGAAGGTCCCTAGTCAGCCAGGGAACGCCATTACACTGCAAGTAGAGCACCACTCAGTATAACGTCAAGAGCCCCAAGGCAGCCTCCAGACCGGGCTGCTCCTACCTAAGTTCCCTCTAAGCTGCACAGCCACGCAGTAGCCTATTAAGCACCACTCCGGCTGCAGCAAGGAGAGATGTCTCTCCCCCAGCCCTGGACCAGCCATGGCTGGGGGAGAGGCACCTCTTCCATGGCCCCAGTCCGGCCTGGACCTGCTGTAGCCAGGAGAGAGGTGCCTATCCCAGGTACTGCTCCAGGGAGAGAGGGCTGGGGGGAGTCCCCACTGTAGCCCTGGGGCAGCCTGTGCCCCAAACCCCTCATCCCTGGCCCCACCCCAGAGCCCTCGCCCCCAGCCAGAGACCTCACCCCAACCCTCTGCCCCAGTCCTGAGCCCCTCATCCCCAGCCCCACCTCAGAGCCTGCACTCCCAACCAGAGTCCTCACCCCCTGCACACCAACTCTCTATCCCAGCCCTCAGCCCCTCAGCCCTGACCCAACCACAGAGCCTGCACCCTAGCCAGAGCCCTCATACCCCTAGACCCCAACCCTCTGCCCCAGCCTGAGCCCTCTTCCCACCCTCCAAACCCCTCGGTCACACATCACCTCCATACTGGTGCACATAACAAAATTCATTCCGCACGAGTGGGAAAAATTAGAGGGAACACTGGTTCCCACTAAATAAAGGTACCTGGTCAGTCAGTCTGTTTTCAATGGCTCCCCACCATATCACCCCTTACCCAGTTCCAGGCAAAAACACCTTCCATGCCTTCAGAGGGCTCCCAAGTCTGTCTCTGCCCCCAGAGCGCAGCAGAGTTCTCTTGGAGTGGCTGCCTCTTGCCCCATCTCACCCTGGGACCACTCCCCTCTCCGTAGTTCACCATTGGCTCTCTTTGTGCAGAATGTTCCAAGACTCGTGGGTTATGGGCACAGTGGCCTTGTGAAATGATGAGCAGTGGTGTTCTAGGAATAGGCTGGAGTCAGCAGCAGAAAGGGCCATGGTAACAATGCATACAGTATGGAAATGCCCAGGTCACCATGGTGAGGAGATCACCATGCAGGGCAGGCTTACAAAAGCCCCTAGGGAACTGTGGTGCACCAGTCCCATTGACTTGAAGGGCCAGATTTTGCCAGCCTGGCCTTCCTTCTGTGCTTGCAATTATTTGTGGGCATCAATGCTACCCTTTATAAGCCTAGCTACGTGTTACGCGGAGGGCTAAATGATGTCATCAAATGTGCCCATTGTTGGTTGCTCCTACAAAATTGTAGGTCTGAAAAGAGAGGCCAGGATAAAACTTAGGCTTGCGGCAAACCCTAAACTAGCCAGTAGTGCCTAGCATGCACAGCGCTCGCTGAAGGGCATTCAGACAGAGCCCTCCAATGGCCACTGTATACACAGGAACCTACAAAGAGAAAGCACAGGTGCATCTTCCGAGGTGGACATGCACACAGCCTATCTTACAGGGAGCACATGTACATGGGAGCACTCATGTGTCACATGCATACATGCACAGGGCATGGTGATGACCCCAACGTGGTTTTGAATGCATGAAAGGGTTCTTGCAGTCTTGCCCTACAGAATAGTTGCAGGTAGCATGATTCCTGAGCAATTTTGGACAGCCCTCAGCAGCATTTCTGTCAGATTCTGTCCTTCTGCTGGGCACTGGGTGCAATTGACATTGTCTGGGACAGCAATTCCCAGCCTTTGCAGCTTCTAGGCCCTGGCTTAAGTTCTTGAAAATCTGCTAAGACCCGACACAGAAACTGTACATGCCAAACAATGTACCTGCGTGCACCTGCTGTGCATCCTCCTCCTGCATTTCCTGCTCAGACGTTCTTCGGTGCCAGGCCTGGGGAAGGTCCCTTTGGCTCACCCTCCAGGCAGGTCATTTGACTAGCTGAGACCCAAGTGATGAGAGAAGAATCAGCTGAGGCATCTCTGAACTGACTGACTGCAGTTAGGAGGAGGAGACAGGGTTGCTGCTGGCAGTCTTCCAGCAAATCAGATTGCAGAAGCAGCCCCTAGACCTGCTAGGGAGCTTTAAGCATCAGGACAAATTCAGAGTTTGCTAGACCTTGGTGAGTCACGCACCCATTGTAAACCGCAGAGGAACCCTTTCCATTCCACAGCCTGACAAGGCACTTTCTTTCTCCTGAGTAGCTTCAGCTTAGCGGTGCAAATTATACTCCAAAATCTGAACCACTCTTCACAACTCTTGATCAGTGGCTGCTTTGTTATATACAAGGGCCCCATTTGCAAGAATACTAGCTGAAAAGAATAGCATATCCACTGCTTAGATGGAGACTTGGGTCCATTTATTTCCAAGCCTGGCAATTCCTGAGTACATAACCAATCTCACTATACTAAGCATTATATTCAGTAAACACTCTACTCTTAAATTACTGTTCATGGCAATAAAGTCCCATTAAACATACATTCCCTCTCCTATTATGTAGTTGTGCTCTAAATGAGGTGTGTACACTGTGTTCTACACTAGGTTAATCTTTTGGGTTCTCTCCCGAATTAACTAAACTTCCATTTAGTTTTCTTTCCGATTTCTTCCCTTTAATGACCATGCCATTAAGCAAAGCTGAGCCAGCAAATGGCACCGTCTAACAGCCAGATGGGTCTCCGGACTGAGCTCCTGCCCTGAGAAAGAGGCAGGGAATACTAGCCAGGCACTAGCTGCCCCTATATTGCAGCTCAACATGCCACACAGGGAGATCTCAGCAGTCCCATCGCAGCGCCATGCTCCTTATTTTCAAAAGGGGCAGATGATTTTTTCCCCAGACATCGTTGTAGCTTCCTAATGCACAAGGCAAAGCTTAGAGTTGCCAACTTTCTAATTGCACAGAAATGAACACCCTAACCCCACCCCTTCCTGAGGCCCCACCCTCTGCCCTGCCCCTTCCCCAAAGTCCAGGCCCCGCTTACTACATTGCCCCTTTCTCAGTGGCTCGCTGTCCCCCACTCTCACTCACTTTCACTAGGCTGGGGCAGGGGGTTGGGGTGCAGGAGGTGGGGAGGGCTCTAACTGGGGGTGCAGACTTCAGAGCGGGGCCAGAAATGAAGGGTGCAGGATGCAAGAGGGAGCTCCAGGCTGAGGCAGTGGGTTGAGGTGCAGGAGGGGGTATGGGCTCTGGGCTGGTGGTGAGGGCTCTGGGGTGGGGCTGGGGATGAGGGGTTTGGGGAGCAGGGGGATCCGGGCTGGGGGGGTGGGGCCCGAGGGTCAGGGTGTGGGGGGGCTCTGAGCTGGGGTTTGGGGTGGGAGGGTGAGGGCTCTGGACTAGAGTTGCAGGCTCTGGGGTGGGGCCAGGGATGAGGGGCTTGAGTTGCAGGAGGGGGCTCCAGATTTGGGGGGCCTTAGGGCTGGAGCAGGGAGTCAGGGCTCATGGTTGAGGCAGAGGCTTACCTTGGGCGGCTCCCGGCTGGCAGTGCTGCGGGTCTAAGGCAGGTTCCCTGCTTGACCTGGCACCATGCTGCGCCCCAGAAGCAGCCAGCAGGTCTGGCTCCTAGGCAGGAGGGCCAGGACACTCCATGCACTGCTCTCACCCACAAGCTCCGCCCCCGCAGCTCCCATTGGGCGTGGTTCCTGGCCAATGGGAGTGCAGAGCCAATGCTCGAGGCAGCGCGTGGAGCCCTGTGGCCCCCCCACCTAGGAGCTGGACCTGCTCCCCATGTTGGGGGCACAGCACAGTGCCAGGAGAGGTAGGAACTAGCCTGCCTTAGACCCGCAGCACCACCAACCAGACTTTTAATGGCCCAGTCGGCGGTGCTGACTGGAGCTGCCAGGGTCCCTTTTCGACCAGGCTTTCCAGTCAAAAACCGGACATATGGCAACCCTAGCAAAGGTGTCTAGTGAAAGATCATGTGTCCCTACAGAACAGAGCTGGGAAGAGAAACATCTCTAGTTACACAGCGTAGGATCACATGGCCTTGCTTTGGGATTTAAATACCATGAGGCAATTCATTTACATTTCTGCTGGGGATAAGCCCTCAGTGGAGGATCAGGCCCTCTGCACCTAGATACTGAGGGTACAATAGCACTTCTCTCCCGTGCAAGGTGTGGGGGCAGGGGAGCGCATTAACACATGGGCAGTGGGTAGATCCTGGGGCTGGGCCAGTGCACGTTCTGCAGCAGGGAGCAGGCAGAAGGGAGTGGAGCCCCCAGAATGTGAAGAGTCCCACAGTTCAGAGCCTGCTGTCCCTTCTACCCCACCCTCCCATGCACAGTGTAGCAGTCCAACCTGTTCCTTTCTCCTCTCTCCCCTCCCAAAACCCCTCAGTACTCCCATGTGTGAAGCTGGCAAACCAGGGGCCAGCTCTTGCCAAGGCTTTAGGCCTCAGCTGAGCACTGACAAATTCATTGCTGGAAACCAGACTAGCTCACCTCTGCAGTATGACTAAGATGGGTATTGGACTTATAACAATGGGGTTAGCCTTTATGAAATGCTTGTATGTTGCTGCATGCGTTAATCTCACTTATAATATCTTTATCATCTGCTATAAGATAATAGTTGCTTTGCAACTGTAACAAATGTTTGGTCAGGAACTAAGAACCTGTCGGGAGGGATTGTCTCCTGCTCATCAGAATGGTTATCAAAACTAAATGGGCCATTGTGGGACATCACAATACGTACAAAGACTTTGTTAATTGCCCCTTCACACCCACGAAGAGTGTGTAAAAGGGCTCATCGCATCACCTTGAATTCTGAAAGAAATATATAAAAATACCTGACAAGAAAATTGTTCATCTCTTTTCTGTTCAGACTCTCAGGGCTGGAGCTAGGAAACAGAAAGCAGAGATTCCCATGGTCATACTAGGTTAGCCCTAAAAGACATTCAGTGCTGCTGACCGATGAATGGTACAGAGTTTAAGGGTAGAAGTTTCTGGTTATCAGGGAATAAAGTACAGACTATCAAGGGGTGCAAAGTTTGGTTTAAGATCGGATGGCGTAAGGAATAAATAATCTGCAATATCCCTGACTGGGGGTAAATGGTTAATGAGTCAAAGTACAGACATTGAGATATGAGGGTATGTTGTTCATATAATGGCTATGTTCAGGTGTGGAGTATAATGAGTGGATACAATGATGAGGATGGATTGCCCCTCATTTGGTGAGATTTAACGTTCAGTGTAGGGTGACCAGATAATCCCAATTTTGGGGTCTTTTTCTTATATAGGCTCCCACCCCCGTCCTGATTTTTCACACTTGGTCTGGTCACCCGAGTTCAGTGAGTTTATGGTTCCAGTTCATATGGTCCAATGGATAAAGTCTCTTGGTCCTTTTCTTGTAGTCAATGCACGATATCACTGCGGCTCACGCCTTCTGGTACTGTCAGTGGCTGGTGATGTGTTCGGTGTAGATGTTCCTGGACCATTGGATGGTGTCTGAGACCATGAGGTGATGCATGAGCCATGTGTAGTGTCGACCGATCCCGCAGGTCCGCAGCACGGTTGCAGGTGTTCCAGGCATCCAGGACTCAGACAATCAGGGCATCCATCTGCACCTTGAAAAAAGAACAGGAGTACTTGTGGCACCTTAGAGACTAACAAATTTATTTCAGCATGAGCTTTTGTGAGCTACAGCTCACTTCTTGGGATGCATACAATGAAACACACAGACAGGAGATATTTATACATACAGAGAACATGAAAAGGTGGAAGTATGCATACCAACAGGAAGAGTCTAATCAATTGAGATGAGCTATCGTCAGCAGGGGAAAAAAACTTTTGAAGTGATAATTAAGATGACCCATAGAAGGTGTGAGGAGAACTTAACATAGGGTATGGCTACACTTGGAAATGTGCAGCGCTGGGAGTTACAGCTGTGTTCGTACAGCTGTGTAGGAACAGCGCTGCAGTGTGGCCACATTTGCAGCAGTTGCAGCACTGCTGGGAGTGGTGCATTGTGGGCAGCTATCCCACAGAGCACCTCGTCCCATTTTTCGCTGGGATAATAAGGGACGGTAATGAGGGGGGTTCAATTAGCTTCTTGTGCCCAATGCCCATTGTGCATCACTCACACATCCAGCGTTCTCGGGCCAATGTGAAGTCCGGCAGCGCGGTTTGTTAGAACTGGAGCCGAGTCACATGAGCTTTGCTGAAACCATGAATGTCGCCAGCCACATCTACGTTTGGCAGTTGCCGCTATTCCTTCAGCTCCAACAGTGACCAGTGAGGAGTTCCGACGGATGATATAGATTCGCCTGCGCACACTAAATTGCTTGTGCAGTAACGGATGTGCCTCAAGCACCGTGGGAACGCCGCCGTTTGGCGCTCGGGAAACAAGCCAGCTGAGTGGTCGGGATCACATCGTCCTTCAGGTCTGGGATGACGAAGTAAGGTGCGGGTGGTCATGAACTTTCGATGAGAAAAAAACCACTTTCATGGGACTGGTCGTGCTGAGCTCGCCCCCACCCTGCGGCGCGTAAGGCACGAGATTGAGAGCTGCCTGTCAGCGGAGAAAGCGGGTGCGCTATTGCAGTCTGGAAGCTGCAAACTCCAGACAGCTATCGACTCGGTCGCGAACCAGTTGGTGAAGGTCGAGCTGTGGAATAGTGTTTGATGCAAGTTCAGGCGCCATTAAGTCTGATGCTGTAGAAAAGAACAGTGACTGAACTGGCAGGACATTGATGGCTTTGCCAAAATGGGTCCCTAACTGAGGAGGGCAAAGATGGATGCATATTCCTATTCTAGCACCACCCACCAGGCATCCGGACTTAATCAGAAGGGTATTTCTCTAGGCTCCAGGCGCTTGTGGATCCACCGTGGGCGTTTTCACGTCACATTTACACAGGATGGCCTGAAAGTGCATGATGCACGCACTTCGAGACAGTGCCTGTTCAGACTGCAGCCGGGACTTTTTGCCAGACGGAAGATCACCAAAGGGACGTCGATATGCCCATGTGTTCTGGAGACCCCGCTTACCCTACATAGAGAGCGCAGTACAGGGCTTCAGGATAGGATGCCTGGGCCAATTTGAGCGAAAGCAACAGTATTGTGGCCTTGCACTGTAGTTAAGTGGAGTGTTACAATGATTTTCCCTTGGTACAGTAGTTTCACTTCTCAATAATAAAACGTTTTAAACAAAAAAATCCGTATTAAAAATTACAGTAAATAAAGGCAGGAGGTAGGGAGAACTGGTAAGTCAGATGTTTATATGTCCGCTGAGTGCTGTGCAATGCCGCTGCCTTCAGATACTATGCTGCAAGTGATGGGGTTGGGTGAGTGTCATAGGTAAGGTCGTAGTTCCTTGGCGGTACGGTGAATACAGTGTGGGGGCAGCTGGTGTGGTAGAACCAGATGCTGGAAAGGGTTTGAGCAAACATGGGGCACAAGGAGAGAGCCATGGGAGGGGGGGTTAGACCGGTAGTGATCTGCCTGCATGGCTACCAGTTGCATACAGTCCGTTTGGTCATATTATTCAGCGCTTGTGCTTTCTCTTAGCCAATTCCTTTTCCTGCGTTTCTGTTTCCCCTCCACTGAGCATTTTCTCTCTCCAGTCCTGCAGACTCTTACTCTCTCTGCATATGATTCATAAACTCTCCAAATCTTCTTTGCTTTTCCTTTTCTCCTCTCTCAAGTTCTGTAGTCTCGCATCAGTATGTGTTAGGGCCAGAGGATTCAAGGACACTTAAAAAAAACAGAAATAGAAGCATTTATTACAGAGGCTGCGTTGTTTATATCACAGTGAAGGATTTGTAGACTTCAGTTATGTAGCATCATTTACACATAGCAAACATAGGCACAGAGAGGCCACAGCAGCGAAGACATGGTTGAGTAATGGGGGAATGGTCATTAATGAATCATGTTTCTGCCGCGATCACACTGGACGGGGAGCTGCTTGAGTCAGGGCTCACTGGAGTTCTGTGCATTGGGAAAGCAGAGACGCTGGGGGAAAGTGCACTGAACATATCCCTACATTTTCCACAGGATTTTATCCTTCCAGATATATCGCTGCTCCGGGTCACCTTGGAAGAGCGGGGTCTCTCCAGCAATGTGGATTCTCCTGGTCCCTAGCACGTTGTTTGTAGCAATGGTCCCCCACCCTCACGGCACAGTGTGTGCGGACGCGTTTCACTGGGACAAGGACCCACAGTAGCTCTCCTATTAAACTTGGCCAGCACATTGCCCACGCTCTGGCTGAAACTTTTGAAGAGATTACAGTAAGGCGAATTACGCGACGTGATAGACAAATCCATGCTATTCCACATCTAGGCATGCATGCATGCAGGCAGCCATAACGCTCCCCCTCCAACGTTTCCTTCCTTAAAATAAAAGCTGCTTACGGGAAGCATGCTCCTCTGCTTCTTCTTACCAACAAGTTCCACCCTGCTGCAGAATGGCTAGCTTCCTTCGGCTGGAGAAGAGCTCCTGGCTGCATGCCTCCTGGGACTCCTGGGGCTTCCACCCCAGTACCTCACTCTGGGTTCCTCCCCTCCTCCTCTCCGGCTCTGAACTGTCCATCGTGGTCTCGGATGGCAGTGGGTCCACCCAAGTATCCATCCAGCATCGTGTAAACGGCAGGTTGTGGGGCAGCACCTTTTTCACGGCTTGCCATGCACTCTACAGCTCCTTTACGTTACCGTGCACTGCAGCGCGTCTCGTTCATGGCCTTTGCAGCATGGACTTTGATATCTGCCCATAGGTATCATAATTTCTACGGTGGTCGACCTTAATGCAGAGCTTCCTCACCCCAAACATGATGAGTCCTGCAGTCGCCATTGCTCCATCTTGGGCTCGTTGGGTGGAGCATGGTCATGATGATGATTGATTGCACTCCACAACCTGGCTGAGCAACAGGAAGGGATTTTTAAAATTCCGGGCATTTAAAGCGGGTACTGAGCCAGGCAGTGGAGCTGAAACGTATGCAGAGTGCCGAAAAGGTATGCTGGTGATACCTCCCTATACTGTGAGCCATACAGCGCTTTTTGGTCCACACTGTGATGAGCAGCGTGCATCACCAGCGCTGGAATCGCTACACCTGAAGAGACCAGGAGTACAGCAGCGCTGACCAGGAGTTGCAGCGCTGGCTGGGCTTTCCAGTGTGTACAGAGATGAGTTCAGCGCTGTAACCCCTATCACCAGCGCTGGCAACTCTCCAGTGTACCTAAGTCAGTAGGAACATAGATTCATTAGTGATATGCCCAGCCATTCCGTCTCTGTTAAGGCTGAGTTAATTGTGTCTAATTTGCATATTAATTCGAGTTCAATAGTCTCTCTTTGGGAGTCTGTTTTTGAAGTTTTTTTGTTCCAAAACTGCCACCTTCAAGTCTGTCACTGAGTGGTTAGAGAGGTTGAAGTGTTCTCCCACTGGTTTTTGGATGTTTGTCCTGATGTCCAGATTCGTGTCCATTTATTCTTTTGCAAAGAGACTGTCCGTTTGGTCAATGTACATAGCAGTATATCTGGCACATGATGGCATATATGCAGTTGTAATGTGCATAGGTGAACGAGCCCTGATGGCGTGGCTGATTGTGATTAGTCTTGATGTGTCATTTATCGTTATGTGAACAGAGTTGGCATCGGGGCTCTTGTTGCCAGGATAGGTTCCTGGGTTAGTGTTTATGTTGTATGGTGTGCGGCTGCTGGTGAGTATTTGTTTCAGGTTGGGAGGCTGTCTATAAGCGAGGACTGGCCTGTCTCCCAGGATCTGCACCTTGTAGCCCTTCGCTGTCAGGGTGTTGGCCAGGGGGACATACTTTTCCAGCTTATGAGCTTCGCGAAAGGCCGGGGTCCTGTTCTCAAAGGAGATCGTGACATTGACAAGGATGATCTTTTTCTGGGCCTTGTTGGTGATGACGATGTCAGGTCATAGCTGGCTGTCAGTACCGGGGAAGGCACACCTCCCCCAGGCGCGGTGCGATGGCTTTCACCAGGCAGTTCTGGATGGTGTTGTGGTGCAACTGCCAGGCTCTGGAGTGGGGCTTGCAGCTGCACAGGACGAGGGGCAGGGTCTCGTTGGAGTAGCTGCACTTCCTGCAACGCTGGTCTCAGTTCCCGTGGTGGACGGCTGCGTTGAGTGGGACACAGTTGAGCCGGGCACGGTGAATGAACCACCAGTTGGTGAAATGGGTGAAGCTGCCCCTGGAGAGGAAGTGGTTGCTGGCATCCCACTTGCTGGTCAACCAGGCTTTACCCTGGTCCAGTTTACACTTCCGGGTTTCCACATACAGTGAGTGGATGGCAGCCTTCAAGGTCCTCTCCAGCCTGCCCTGGCACTCAGGGTGACAATGCTGTTGTTACTACACCTCTCCTTTGTCACCTTTATAACCGCAGACATGAATTTCCTTCCTGCCTGTCAGCGAGGCTGTACGCATGGGCGCGGGGAAAACACCATGCTGGTCCTGCTAGCCCGATCTTCTCCCACAAAGCATCAGTGCTGGTTTTTTTAGATCCATCAGCTGCATCCAACACAATTAACAGAGTTTTGTTGGCAGCAGTTCAGTCATCATTAGCAGGGGACACTGAACTGCTCATAAGTGTGTCCAATCCTTCCTAGCAGAGGAGAGTTTGAAGCAATTGCTCTCCTATGCTGGGGCCCTCTGGGGGAATCCTGCAGAGATCTATTCCTTCACCTTTCCTGTTTCATGGGAGTAGCAGCCGCGTTAGTCTATATCTGCAAAAAGAACAGGAGTACTTGTGGCACCTTAGAGACTAACAAATTTATTTGAGCATAAGCTTTCGTGGGCTACAGCCCACTTCTTCAGATGCATAAAAATGGAACATATAGCAAGAAGATATATATACATATAGAGAACGTGACAAGATGGAAGTTGTCATACAACTCTAAGAGGCTAATTAATTAAGATGAGCTATAATCAGCAGGAGGAAAAAAAAACTTTTGTAGTGATAATTAAGAGGGCCA
The DNA here is from genome assembly GCF_003597395.2 of Chelonoidis abingdonii. Classification (NCBI taxonomy): domain Eukaryota; kingdom Metazoa; phylum Chordata; order Testudines; family Testudinidae; genus Chelonoidis; species Chelonoidis abingdonii. The sequence continues at coordinate 52,542,269 of NC_133776.1, forward strand.
ATTTCAGACAGTTGACAAAAAGGTGTGAGGATACTTAACATGGGGGAGGGAATAGATTCAATCTGTGTAATGATCCAGCTTTTGTGAGAGCTAGTGCTGAGCTGAAAGTGCAGGGTACTCAGAATCCTGACATCCTGCTCATGTCAGACTCAGCTGGTGCTGGGGCAGTAATTGGCCAGGGACAGTACAAGGCTGGGGCATTGCTGCAAGCAAGTGGTTTATGGCCCACACTCTAGAGGAATGAGGGGATGTTGATGAGTTGTGGGAAAAAGTTGTTGACCGTGGGTCATATCTGCATCTGTGACTCCAGAGCTTGTTTCCCTTGGCCTCTCAGAGCCCCCCCGCCCCGATAGCTGCCCATCCTGGCAGGCTTCAGAGTCTGCCTCCTTTCAGGGGCATTTGGGGCAGAGCAGGGTTAGGGCTTGGGGTGCCAGGGTGTGGTTCAGACCTATCAAGTGTACTGCCTCCCTCCCTTCCCCACAATATTGCAGCCTATGACAGTACGCCAGGACAGGGAGCCGCAGGGCAAGGAGATCAGCTCGGTCAGCACAGATGTGGTTCTTAGGCAGGTGATCCCAGCAGTTCCTTAGGACAGCTGCTCTCCTCCTCTGGTGGGAGGTGTTGACAATCTCCACCAGCAATGGATTGTTTTGTCCATGGGTGAGGTTTTTCGCCTGCTGCCCTGCCGAGGCCTGGGCCCAAGACTGGAGGTTCCCTTGGAAGTTAGAGCCACCTTTGCCTTTACGCTGGCCATGGCATTATAGCCCCTCCCCAGCCTGCCCATTCCTCCTCCTGACCAGAGAGAACAGAGACATAATGCAGCAATTCATCTTGCACACCTGCACACTCCGAAACACAGCTACTCGCTGCAAGAGAGAAAGCTGAGCCAGTACTGCCAAAGGAGACAGATGGGTGGCAGTGGACAACAAAACAGCCATGTGTTGGCAATACAGTATGAACAGCCAATAGTTAAGGGCTGAGTTTGTGGAGAAGAGTCACATCACAGAGCAGGGGAGAAATAATTCTTCTCTGTGGAATCTTTCCACCGAGTCCAATAAACATTAGCTCTGGATATAAACGGTTCTGGTGCAACTTCATTGGGAATATTTGGTTCTGTTCTTAGCTCTCATGAAGCATAAGAACTGAGAGTTTATTGTTATCATGGTTCTATGCACCTCTCTGGCTGATCTGGTGAAGGCCTTACTCCCAACTTGATGGCATTTCTCTATCCGAATGTCTGTCTACAATGTGGTAACTTTGGAACACCACATCCAACCAATGCCAAAATTTCAGAGAATTCTTTAGGCATAACTGGACAGAACCCAACTGATTTGTGGGGAAATTGGAAAAACAAAAGGGGGAGAAATGGGGCCCCTGCCATCTGATTAGCATAGCCACAGCTGCAAATACCTGTGCAATTGTCTATAGATAAACTAATGGCACCAACTGACACTTTCCAGCATAACACTATTCCCAATAGAGTTTCATCCCCCCAATAGCATTTATTACTTAATACTCTGAATGATTTATCACCCAGGTGGAAAGAAGATGATGGGGGAGCAAGGTGAGGAATGGAGCTGTGCACACAGCCTCTGGCCTAGGCAGGGAAGGAGAATGCAGGATCTCAGTATGGGGGGTGCGGGGAGGAGAGAATGAGGAGACACACAGACTAGGGTTGCTAAGTGTCCAGTTTTTGATCAGAAAGTCCAGTCAAACAGGAACCTGTACAGTGTCCAGTCAGATGTACTGACCAGACAGCAAAAGTCCGGTTACTGTAGGGGGGGTGGGGGTAGGAGGAGGTGTGGGTCATCAACCCACACCTGTCCCTGCTCAGCCAGGACCACCTCCTATCTGCATCTCATGAGCAGGCAGGCTTTGTGTCAGCAGCTGCAGTTCCCCTCCCAGCCCCAGAGTGGAGGAAGACCAGCTGGTGGTGGGAGAGAGGTGGAGAGGAGGGAGCAGCAAGTGTCAGGGGAGGGGTGGAGAAGAGCGAGCAGGGGGCAGGGCCTCCAGATAAGAGGCAGGGCAGGGGGAGGTTCCAGCATTCCTGCTGCAGCCTCCAGTTTTCAGAAATTAGAAAGTTGGCAACCGTAGACCCCCAGGCAAGAGGAAGGTTGGGGGGAGTTGCAGAGAGGGTGGGGGAAAAGGAGGGATACAAGGAGCCTCTGGTATGTGCACTGGGCTCAGCTACACAAGCTATGAAATGTGAGACCCCTAACTTAATAAAACAATAATATCAATAATAATCCTTACCAGAAAGATACTGGAAGTCAAAACCTAGAGAGGCTAATAGCAAGGAGCACAAACTCTGGCAGGTTAAGTGTTAAAGTATAATAAGGCAGGCCAAGAAAGAATTTAAGAAGCAACTTGCTAAAGATGCAAAAACTAATGGTAAGAATTTTTTAAATACATCAGAAGCAGGAAGTCTGCCAAACAAGCAGTGGGGGTATTAGATAACAAAAGTGCCAAAGAAGCACCCAGGGAAGATAAAGACATAGCAGAGAAACTAAATTAATTCTTTGCATCAGTCTTCACGGCAGAGGATGTGAGGGAGGTCCCCACGTCAGAGCTATTCTCTTCAGGTGACAAATCCCAAGTATTCTCCTACACTGATGTGCCAATAGAGGAGGTTTTAGAATAAATTGATAAATTAAACAGTAATAAGTCACCAGGGCCAGATGGTATTCACCCAAGAGTTCTGAAGGAACTCAGATATGAAATTGCAAAGCTACTATGTGTTGTAAGTAACCTATTACTCAAACTAGACTCCGTACCAGGTTACTGGATGATAGCTAATGTAACATTGATTTTTAAAAAGGGCTCTAGATGTGATCCTGGCAATTACAGGCCGGTGACCCTAACTTCAGTACCTGGCAAATCGGTTGAAGTTATAGAAACGAACAGAATTGTCAGACACGTAGATGCACATGTTGCTGGGGAAGGGTCAGCACAGCTTTTATAAAAGGAAGTCATGCCTCACCAATCTATTCAATTTCTTTCAGGGTGTCAACAAGGACGTGGACAAGGGTGCTTCAGATGATATAGAGCAGTTGGATTCTCATGGATCAGTAACAGATTAAAATATAGGAAACAAAGGGCAGGAGTAAATGGTCCGTTTTCACAATGGAGGGAGGCAAACAGTGGGGTCCTCCAAAAATCTGAACTGGAACCTGTGCTATTCATTAATCACCTGGAAAAGCAGGCGAACCGTGAAGTGACAAAGTTTGCAGATGTTACAAAATTATTCAAGATAGTTAAATCCAAAGCTGACCGTGAAAAGTTACAAAGGGATCTCTCAAAATAATACATACAAAATGATGGGGTTTAAATTAGCTGTTACCACCAAGAAAGAGATCTTGGAGTCACCATGACTTCAGCTCAATGCGCAGCAGCAGTCAGAAAAGCTAACGAATGTTAGGAATCGTTAGGAAAGTGATTGATAATAAGACAGAAAATATCATAATGCCACTATATAAATCCATGACACGCCCACACCTGGAATACTTTTTACGGGTCTCATTGCCCCATTTCAAAAAGGAAATAGTGGAACTGGAAAAGGCTCTAAGAAGGGCAACAAACATGATCAAGGGTATGGAATGGCTTCCACGCAAGGAGAGACTAAAAAGATTAGGACTGTTGAGCTTAGAAAACAGATGATTAAGAGGGATATGCTAGAGATCTATAAAATCATGAATTGTGTAGGAAAAAGTGTTATTACCTTTTCCGACAATACAAGAACCAGGAGTCACCCAATGAAATTAAGAGGCAGCAGGTTTAATAAAAACAAAAGGAAATATTTTTCATACAAAGCAACAATTAAGCTTTGCAACTCGTTGCCAGGGATGTTGTGATGGCCAAATGTATAACTGGATTAAAAAAAGAATTAGATAAATTCAGGGTGGATAGATTCGTCAATGGCTGTCAGCTAAGATGGTCAAGGGATGAAACCCCATGCTCTTGGTGTCCCTGAACTTCCAAATGCCAGAAGCTGGGACTGGATGGTGGGGATGGATCACTCAATAATTGCCCTATTGTGTACATACCCTCTGAAGCATCTGGTACTGACCACTGTCAGAAAACAGGATACTGACTAGATGGACCATAGGTCTGACCCAGTGGGGCTGTTCACATTCCTGTGTCATTAAACTAATTCAAAGGAAGCCTGGAGAGAGGTGTGAGGACACCTAAGTTCAGAGTAGAGTAAGAGGAGAGCTCTGTGCTATGTGTGTCCAATCCTTCCTAGCAGAGGGGAGTTTGAAGCAATTGCTCTCCTACCTTGGGGCCCTCTGGGGAAATCCTGCAGAGATATATGCCTTCACCCTTCCCGTTTCATGGGAATCTGTGGCTTTTGTGAGAGTCTGGTTTTGAAGTTTTTTTGTTAGAGTATTGCAACTTTGAGGTCTGTAATCGAATGACTCCGACAAGAAACTGCAGAACTGGAATTAATTTGCAAACTGGACACCATTAAATTAGGCTTGAATAAAGACTGGGGGTGGATGGATCGTTACAGAAGGTAAAACCCATTTCCCCACGCTAATTGTTTTTTTCCCCTGCTGTTACTCACACCTTCTTGTCAGTTGTTGGAAATGGGCCATCCTGATTATCACTACAAAAGTTTGTGTTTTTTTTCTCCTGCTGATAATAGCTCACCTTAACTGATTACTCTCGTTATAGTTAGTATGGCAACACTCATTTTTTCATGTCCTCTGTGTATATGTGTGTCTTCCTACCACTGCATGCATCCGATGAAGTGGGTTTTAGCCCACGAAAGCTTATGCTCAAATAAATTTGTTAGTCTCAAAGGTGCCACAAGTACTCCTGTTCTTTTTGCTGATACAGACTAACACGGCTGCTACTCTGAAACAAGTATCAGAGAGAGACCCTGCTCACTTATAGACTCTGGCCTACTTTTCTGCAGGATAGAAAACTTTCCATTATTTTCTGTGTTTTTCCATTCTTCTCAGTGGCTGAGAGCTACAGGCTAGCATTTAATTTCTTGAAAGATTTCAATATGCTTAGAATGGGCTCTGTCCTCCACAACGCTCCGTCGCATTCTTCCATTTAAAGGCCCTTTCCCTGGCACCACTGTTCTGTGTGGTCACCGATGGCATGGGAGTCATCTCTCACTGAAGTTCTGGTATATTGCATCATGTAAATATTTTATAAGATTAACAGTAACAGAAGAGCAGTGCAATTAACAGCCACAAACAAGCTGGGCAGGGCTTACAAGCGTGCTCATTAAAACCATCAAACCTAATCTAAAGGGAACCACTGGGTTTGAGAGTGCTCAGCCCAAACTCCTGCACCAAAATCTGATAGTCTCACTCTCTGACAAGAGGCAACCCAGTCCTAAACTAGCCTTCAGGTCTCCTTCACCCCAGGGAAGCGAAGTCCTGGAGTGTTCCTGAAGAAAAAAATAGCAGAAAATAGGAACAACTAGGAACTTGTCTGCTCATGTTGTCAGCATGCTCCCTAAATGTAGAAAATAGCTACAACAGAAACACCGCAGCTTTGATCCAAACCTCACTGATACCTGTGGGAGTTTTTCCACTGACTTTAATTAACTTTGGATCAGACCCTATGTGAACATCAATAAGATTGTTTTGAGATGTTGTTACAGCTCAGGGAAAGGAAAATCTAAGTGTAATTATTTTTAACATGCTTTAGAAAAAATGGAAAGTACATTATTCCTAAACACCCAAGTCACACAAAGCCAAGGTCAAAGTGATCAGTAGTCTGCCTCTGTTGGCTATTATGAGAGATACCAGAATTGAAAGGGCATTATCCAGGGTTCTAATGAAAGGAAGCAACACGAAGAATTTTGGTATCAGGCACAAAGTTGGGAGGAACAGCCCTCAGTTCAGCTCATCATCTGTAGAGAGCATTTGGAAAATGATCACTTAGGCAAATCTTATTTATGCCTGAGTCTTCTATTAATTATCTTCTTTTATCATGGCTAGCAGTGAGTGTCTGGTCTAGTCATCCCCTCCAGGCTGGGCTGCGAGGTCATGTGACTGCACTGCTTCAATAAACAGGAATATGCAGATTCCAAAAGTTCTTGCATTTTTTGGCACTGCTTCAATAAACAAGAATATGCAGATTCCAAAAGTTCGTTCATTTTTTGAAGGGAAAAGTTGAATTGAATTTGCTGGCTTTTCCTGTGCTCCCAAAGAAACCTTCTCCCACCCATCAGAACTCTCTGTACACTGCTACCAGCAGGATTTTCCTCTGATCAGCTTTCCCTTACCATTCAGTGTGAAGCTGACAGCTTTATGGAGTTATGACAAACTCTCTCAGTATGTTTTAGGTACTAAATTAAGATAGACAAATAAAAGGGCTTGTAGGCAGAAAGAAGAGGGTTGGAGTTAGGGTAGGCGCTATTCATGGCAGTTAATTAGTGGAGTGTCTTGGGGCTCTCTGCTGGGAGTGGTATTTTAAATGATATTGATCAGTGCCTTATAAACGAATGCAATATGTACAAATTATTAAATTTGCAAGGGACAGTAAAATAAGAATTGCAGTTAAGATATGAGAAATATAACTATTTTATAATTTACACACCATATACTAGGCAAGCAGGGAAATCCATTTATTCATGACTGAATATCAGTGACACCATAATACAATTTTCTGAAGACTTTGTTAGCCATCGCTAACTTCAAGTGTTCGGCAGCTAACTTTGCAATGATCTTGCTGCACACTGTCCATCCATCTCCTCGCTGGTTGTCCTCTACTATGAAGTCCCTTCACCATTCCTTCAATAATATCTTTCTTAAGATTATTTCCGGCTATAGGCGTAATGTGACTAAAGTATGTAAATTTGCCTCTGTTGATTTCTGACATCAGGGGCTGCTTCTCTCCAGTAACATTCCAACATAGGCGTTGGCCCTTTTTTCCATCCAGGAAATATGCAATATCTTCACCAGCACCGTATTTCAAAAGCTCCAAGTTTGTTTTTTTTGTCAGCAGCACTAACTTCCTGTGATTCACATCCATAAATTGCTATGGAAAAAACTAGGCTTTGCATCAGTCACAACTTCATACATTACAAGATGCCACAGTTTTCCCAAACTTCTTAAAGAAGGTCACAGTTGAGTTAGCAATCCCTAGTCTTCTTCCAATTTCCTTTGAACAGCCTCCTTGGCTGGAGATATGTGATCCCAAATCATTAGATTCATCTACTGCTGCTACAGCTTATCCCTTAATTGTGACATCCACTTACACCCCGTTAAACGAAGAGAAGTTAGCTAAGTGCCTAGATATGATGTGAGGCCCTGCAGTAAGCATAGTTTATGCCAGCTGACAGCAGTGAGAATTGCACTCACGTTTGACAATTGCCTTAGCTAAACTCTCATACAGAACTGAGCAATGATCTTCATTTGTCCAAACTTGAGGCTTCTGGGGAGCACCCCTTACAGCGGCGGGGGGAAAGGGGGAGGGACATTTTGGAGGTGCTGAACCAGGCATCCCCTCCACACTGTACTGGGGGCACCCCATACACCACTACCTCGAGCAGCACTTTTCCCCTATATTGGGGGCACCCCAACACCTCCATCCAGCTTCTCCCCCCTATAATGGGGGAACCCCATATACCACCACCTCTGCACTGGGCAGCCTCTCCCCCTCTAAAGGGAGTGTGACACTTTCACCCCTCACCAGAGCATGGATGGGACAAGCCCAGGCCAGCCTCACAGGAACAAAGGACACTGGCCCAGGCAGCAACAAAGGATCTGTTGGACTCTCCAGTGAGTCACCCCTCTTCCCTTGGTCAGTTTGGGACTACAATGAGGTAATGCTCACCTGACTCTGAGGGGGAGAAGGGGAAAGCCAAGAGGGAAGAAAGAACATGATAAAAGGGAGAGATGTTTGCCATGTTCTCTCTTTTCCACCTCCATCTACTGACATCAACTGAAGCACTAATCAAAGAGGAGAGTCTGGCTGAAGGGCAACCAGTCAGCCTGCGGTGAGATGCATCTAAGTTTGTAAGGGCATTGATGGTGTTAAGATCAGCTTAGAATGTGTTTTGCTTTTATTTCATTTGACCAAATCCAACTTATTATGCATTGACTTATAACCACCTACAAGCTATCTTTCATAGTTAATACAGAGGTTTGTTTATTCTACCTGAAGCAGTGCGTTTTGTTTGAAGCATGTCAGAGACTCCCCTTGGGATAATTAGCCTGGTACATATCAATTTCTTTGCTAAATTGACAAACTCATATAAGCTTGCAGCAACCAGTGGGCATAACTGGAAACTGCAAGATGCAGGGTCCTAGGGTTGTGTCTGGGACCGGAGATATTGACTGGTGTCATTTGCTTGCAAGTAGCTGGGAGCAGCTTACATGCCAGAGGCTGTGTGTGACGAGCCCAGGACCGGGGGTTCTCACAGCAGAGCAGGGTAAGGCTGGCTCCCAGAGTCAAGGATTGGAGTGACCTAGGAGATCACCCATCCAGATAACACCAGGGGAAGGTCATGGGGCACCTCAACCTCCCCTGCACCAGACAGCCCCTCCTCTTTATAATAGGGGCACCCCAAACCCTCCCACTCCCTGCACCAGGCAGCCCCTCCCAGTTATACTAGGGGACACCCATACACCGCTATCTTCGCCTCGCAGCAGCCCCGCCCACCCTTGAGGGCAGCAGTAGCCCCGCCCCTAGAGATTAGTAGCGTTGGCCCCGCCCCTGGAAACACTGGTTCTGGCCCGCGTTGCGGATGACCCTCTGCGGCCCCCGTCCCGGCAGTGGGCGGGACACCAGAGGCTGCGCAGCCCAGTCCGCTGCCAGCCCCGGAGACCGGAAGCGGGGAGGCGGCGGGATGGCCGCACGCGCCCGCCCCGCCCCTGTGAAAGAACGCGTTCCCCCGCGTTGCCCGCGCCCCTGGAGGACGCGGCCGCGGCCGGGACGGGGCTATGAAGCCTGTACGCCGCAAAGGCGGTGCCTGGGCCCGCGCCAAGGGCTACCGACCTGGACAGTTCCGCAAGTCACTGCTCCGGCCCCGCCCCGCCCCTCCCCTCCCCCCCCCAGAGGGGTGGGGTAAGTCGGGCTGGGGGTAACAGGCTGAGGAGGGGCCCGCAGGGTGGGGGAGGGGACTGGTCCAAGGGCTGAAGGGCCGTTCGTTGCCCCCGTGGTGTGTTGGCTGACCCTGAAGCCGGCAGACTCCATTTGCAGGGTGGCTGGCTGGTTATTCTGGGGCATTGCTGGAGAGGCCCAGCAGCAAGCCCAACCATTCATGCTCTCTGCCAGGGTGGGGATGATTCAGTGTCCTGACCAAATGGGGTCTCATTCTGAACCCACGCTTGCCTGTGCTGTCAAACCCTTCCCCTGGAGCACCCAGCCCCTCTCCCCAGGGCTACCTTGCACCCAAGAGGTTGACGTTTACCCAGCAGTGTTTGTAAAACATGTGTAATACAACTGGCATTATGGGAATGATCACACTTGTTTGGCTGGCTACCAGTAGTTACTGGTCCTAATTCGGCAATGTTTTCCTCACAGAGTGCAGACCCAGGAGGATATACACATTTCCTTCACTCACACTGACATTCTTATTTATCTTCAATAGAATAGTTCAATAAATGCATCATAAATTATATATGTTCAGTGTTAAGCTTGAGTATGTAATTGCTTACAAGTAAAAAATTGTGGTCTGGGAATTTTTGGGGTGATGTTCAGTGGCCTGTGTTATACAGGAGGTCAGAGTAGCTGATCACAATGATCACTTCTGGCCTTGGAATTAGGAAGATAAGAATTTAAAAAAAAAATTCCATAGCAATGTTGGCCATGTTTCCATGCTATCTAAAGAGACACACAACAGTCAGTCTAAAGAAACTGTTGCTTACCAGTGCAGGATAAGCAAAAGCCCAAATCAAATATGTGAAATGAAAGGATTTACTGTCAGTGAAACTAATTGCTGCTCTGTAATTAAATAATCCTAGGTACATTGACAGCCTGGTAGGTTAAAACAGAGGCTTAAGTGTATCTTGCTTATTTTTGTTTAAATTCAGTCATTGACAGAAAAATGAAGCTTTAGCAGAATGTGAGCTGGACAGTGAAAATTCTCCTCTGGCTACACTAGATCAATTGCATCCTATTTTGTACTGTGGAGAGAGTGCATGTGATATGAAGGCAGGTTTTATTTGGGACAATCATAGTTTGTCACACTCTATAATCTGAGATTCAGATTTTCCTTGGACAAATTGCCTTTGAGGTTTTTAAATGTATTAAATTCCCAGCATAACCGCACAATGAGTAATCAAGAAATGCTTCCTTTGGCTGACAATGTGGCTGACTCAATGTTGCTGAGAGAATTGAACCTTAACTTTAAATGTTCCTGACTTTGGGTATTTAATACAATTTAAAGATTAAGAGTTAAACATGGAGTTTTGCATTTAGAATTCTTGGGTTTCTATATCTGTGTTTAGTGTTGCCTTAGCTGGTGCAATTATCCCACACATGAAATGAAACTCATACTCGGTTCAATGCATACTGCCCAAATATTGTATGTGGGGAAGGAGGGGAAAAGTGCCTCCTACATGGATCTCCTAACAGTAATTAAACACAACCCCCACTGAACTCTTTGGCCAGCTGCTGAGGATAGGACCAAATCATGATGAACGCAGCTTGGTCCTATCCACATCAGCTGATCAAACTGTATTATAAAATGATTTACAGAAAACAGTTTAAACATGGCTGTATGATCAGAGCTGGCAGGGTTCACGCTTGCTGACATGACAGATGGTTCTGAATTGTCTTAGCAGTCTGAAAGGAATGTATTTACCTTCAAGCCACATGTTATGCTCATAAGGAGATGGAGTAGCTACTGAGTGTGTGGAAGCATAGTTTTATGCAGCTGAGAGCAGCTGAGACTACAAGGGAGAGTGGAAGCAATAAAACTCATGCCCCATTTGGGCTTTTGCAGAATCTTTATTTAGTGCCTTATGGAATAAAGCACCATTTGAGCTTGCATCCCATGTGGTTGAAGGACAGTTGGGGTGGCAGAGGTTCCTTAAGGGTCAGAATTGGGAGGAGGGACAGGAAATGTTGTGATACCTGGTATCCCTTGTTGCTCAAAAAAATGAAGACACCTCTGAGAATCCAGTTCTTTAAGATAACGTACATTTTAAAAACACACTCTTACATTCAGCCATGGCTTTTTCCATACATTGCATCTTTTCACTCGGTGTAAGGCCTCTCTTTAAAATATTTCTAAATTAATTCTCTCCTTTCTTGTCACTATTCAAAGTGGTTTATTTTTCTCTTGCAGGGGCAGCTGCCTCACAGATGTAAGTACTATTCTTGCAGTTCTTAAAAACACCCCTTCCCCAAACAAATTTTTAACATTTCCGTAAAGTCAGGTATGATTAAGACACATTCCTTGAGATCTAGGCCCCTTTTTGTTGGTAGAGCACTGGCCATTGATACATTGCATAGCAAATTGCTGCCAAGTGTTGGGGTGGGCTCTGCTGCCTCACTTGGGAATGGAGGGAGCCAAGTATCCCTTTTGTGTGCTTGGGAGTAAGAGAGCTCGCTAGTCTTACACTTCTCTACAGCTGTGAGAGCTTGGGGTCTAATTTAGGGTACATCTACACTGCAATGGGAGCATGCTTCCTGGCATAGGTAGACCCACGTGCTAGCTCTGCTCGAGCTATCTCACTAAAAATAGCAGTGTGGCCATGGTGACTCAAGCTACTGGCCCAAGTACAAACCCATCCAACATGCTGGGTCACCCTTTGGTGGCTAGCCCAGGCCACCACAGCCACATTGCTATTTTTAGCATGCTAGAGCTAGTGCGTGCTGTCTACTCACACACAGAAGCACCCTCCCACCTGACATACCCTGAGGGTACAGATCCTCTTAGTTGGGAAGGTCATGTGCGAGGAGAGCTGAGCCCTTTGTGTGTGTATTGGTGGGGGATCTGACAGCACCAAAAGCGTTATCAGTACAGTGAATACTTGTCACATGTTCTGAGCATTTGCAGGAGAGGAACAGAACCATGTCTTATTTTCAATGCACAATGTGAGCGTCTGATTATCTGTGTTTCTGAGCATGGTGGGAGAAGATGGAATAGATGCTGGCTACACTGTGCTTGGGAACTGAAAAATGGAGTGGTTGGGTCCAGAAAAAAGTCCCTGTGTACAATCAGGTTCGACTGATATTGACTTAAATCCATTAGAGTATCAAATCAACTAGCACGTTAGTGGAGCTATATGAATAAGCACCTGATTATAGACTGACATCTTTAGAAAAAGTACAGTTCTTTATTGCGTCTTTCTCTGTCTAGATTTCAATATGCCTTGAACTACCAAACATTGAAGTGATCACATTCAGGTGGGTGTCAAACTACCAGCCTGAGAGCAGCAGCTGATAGAAAAGAGGAAATCCGGTGTCATGCAGATGGCGACAATCTAGAACTCTGCCTTTGGTACTTTACTCCTTATTGACCTTGTGACCATGCCTCTGCCTGCCTGATCTCCAGTACTGAGTAAGGCTGTGTTCCCTCAGGGACAGAGGTGCAGAGTGCATTTATTTCCAAGACTATCTGAGTCTTTCCTGGCATTATGTAAACCTGCATTCTGTATTGAGTGGGTGGGGAGCGAGGATTCATTTTGAGGGGAAATAATTCTTGAGGTGCAGTGTAAAGCTTCATAGTCTCTGTGATGGATTCGGTCACAGAGATCACCTTGGGACTGTCATCTGATGTGCTGAGATGATCTCTGAGCCTGTTTTTCCTGCCAGCTTGGGACTCCAGAACCCTGCCTTGTTGAACCAGACACGCTAGCCGGCTGCAACACAGACCCAGGTCTGGTCCATGCCCCCAAAGCTGCAGACTTTAATCAAAAACTCCTTAGCAAGTCACCTATCTCCAGCACCCAGACAGCCAGCTCCCACTGGGATCCAAACCCCAAATAAATCTGTTTTACTCTATATAAAGCTTATACAGGGTAAACTCAGAATGTCCACCCTTCTATAAACACTGGATAGAGAGAATTGCCCCGCTGTTTGCCCCAGTATTTAATCACTTACTCTGGGTTATATAATTTATTAAGATATAAAAAGTAGATTTAATGGTTCTCAAGTATAACCAGACAGAACAAGTAAAGTCACCAAGTAAATAAAGCCAAAAAAACATTGCAAGTCTAAGCCAATACATTTAAAAAAACTGAATACAGGATAAATCTCAACCTCAGAGAATGTCAATAAGCTTCTTTTCCAACGAGACTCCTTCCTATCTGAGCCAGATCCTTTCCAGTGGGCAACTCAGTGGCGGGGGCAGGTGAGCCAGCGGCTTAGAGGGGGTGAGCGGGCAGGGCGTGGCGGGGGCATGTGAGCCAGCGCTGAGGAGACGTGAGCGGGCAGGCCAGTGGAAGGGGGCAGATTGAGCAGTGGCTGAGGAGCCGTGAGCGGGCATGGCGTGGCGGGCGTTTAGGTTGGCACGGCTAGGAGCATTTGAGCGGGAACAGGCAGTGGCAGGGGTAGGTGAGCCCGCTGATGGGTGAGCGCGCAGGCAGTGGCGCGGGGAGGTGAGCTAGCGGACTGAGGAGTAGCGGGCAGCAGTGACAGGGGTAGGGAGTGGTGCAGGGTGAGGAGGGGCTAAGGAGGCGAGCCGGCTGTGGGGGGCTGAGGATCGAGAGGTCATGGCAGTGGCGGAGGAGGGCAGTGAGCCGGTGGCAGGCGGACGGGGGCTAGTGAGAGAAGCGAGGAGTCAGTGGCTGACCTGTTCTTCTGATTGTCTGGCTCCCAGCCCTCTCAAGGTTGCAGCTGTCTGAAGTGTTGCCCTTCCACGACCTTGTCATTCATTTCAACAGGCAATTGATTACGATGTTGGGGAAGATCGTATTCTACCTCTAGCAAGAAGACAGTTTTCTTTACCTTATTATTCTCCCTAGGCGGCCCACTATAACATATTACCAAGTTCAATACTGCTGTTTTGGCTGGGGCAGCACTGAGGAAAGGAGGGTTTGTTTTCAGGGGATGGGGGCGCTTGGAAGGTTGTGTGGGGGTTCCATGGCAGGGGGGGGGGGTTGTGTTTCGAGGGCTGGTGGCATGGGGGGCAGGTTCCAGCGGTGCTGAGGGGGTGTTTGGCCCTCAGCTGTTTCCTTTGAAGTAATATGGCCTTCGCTGCTTTACGAGTTGTGCAGGCCTGTTCTAAATGGAAAAGCACCAGGTTTAAGATGGATTCCAGGATCATGTGACATGGTCACATGTCGTGTGAGACCCTAGCCTTCATTCTTCCAGGGCTGGCCTGCACAGCCCTGGAAGGTTTGCAAGTAAACAAAGCCATTCACAACCAATTCTCCTAGTCAATGGGAGCCATCAAGATTTGAAGCCACCATTAATGGCCCACGCTTTGCATGATTACAATAGGACTTCAGAGTAATACTTCATTTTTCTCGCTTCAGGTAGAGGAATGATACATTCATGCAAATAGGTTGAACAAACTCAGTAGATTATAAGCACTGTAATGATACCTTACAAGAGACCTTTTGTATAAAGCATATTCCAGTTACATTATAGTCACACTGATAAGCATATTTCCATAAACATGGAGTGCAACGTCACATTTTCCCTTATACCTAAATCCTATTCCATGTTCCTGACTGAGTTCTGTAGGTCTGCTGGCCCCACATGGTGTCATGAAACTTGTACCAGGTTGGAGAAGGTTTGTGTTGAAATTCTTCTGGATTCTCTCTCAGCTTCTTGTGGCATCTTGGAATATAGATCTTGCAAAATTATGCTGACAAAACTGTGAAGTTTCTAAAATCTTAACCTTAAAGCCGTTTGGTGTGTGGAGCATGCAGGAACTGCTCTTGGGTGTGTATGAGGAACTTCTGCAGAAAGAGGATATAACAACCAATAAATGGTTGTAGTGAGCAAGAGCTGTTTACAGAATTAAGCGAGGAGCCAGGAGTCTGCTCATCTCTGTAACCCTGTGCCCCTTTCACTATTTCAAAAAGAAAAACCTCTTGGCATTTTAATTCAAAGTGCCTCATTAACATTAGCTGCTTATTGCTGCTTTCCCCCTCTCCCACTGACATACTTGCCTTCTTCTTCAAAACAGGTCTCTGGCTCCTGCCAAATTAGCGCCTGCCTTTGGGTCTCAGCCATACCTTGGAACAGTGGTGGGCAACCTGTGGCTCACAGACCACATGTGGCCCGTCAGGATAATCCACTGGCGGGCTGCAAGACAGTTTGTTTACACTGACCATCCTCAGGCATGGTTGCCCGCAGCTCCCAGTGGCCATGGTTCGCCATTCCCAGCCAATGGGAGCTGTGGGAAGTGGCGGCAGCCAGCACGTCCTGCAGTTGCTATTGGCCGGGAATGGCGAACCTTGGCCACTGGGAGCTGTGTGCGGCCATGCCAGCAGACGGTCAGTGCAAACAAACTGTCTCGCAGCCTGCCAGTGGATTACCCTGATGGATCGCAGGTTGCTCACCACTGCCTCGGAGTGTCTGCATAGCTCCACAGCCACCCCACTCAGTGCTTGGGTCCTGAAGCATTCCATGCATTGAAGATGCCTGCTGCCATGGCTCAGGGGAGAAGCTATAAAGAGAAATAAGAGCAGGATGAACATAGTTCCTTCTTGGAAACTGCTTTTCTCTTTCCCACTGACCTGTCCCTTGGAAGCAGGAGCCTGTGAAGCCCATCTCAGCCTCCATGCTCAGGAGTGCTGTCTCAGCAAAAGTGTCTTTTCAAGACCAAGAGATGTGAGTGTTGGTGCTGACATTAAAAGGAAAATACTGGAGGGAGAGGAGGGGAGGAGTTCCAGAAGCAGTGTGATGAAGTGGAGCGTTCAGAAGGGGAAAGCAAGCTGGCCATGTTTATGTGAACCTGTTTCTGCTAGCTGACTACTGGATAGTATTTAAGGCCCTAAAAGTAGCACAATTGGCCTCTCTCTGGTTGGTAACATTTGGTAACAAAAAATAGTTTATCTCAACCTATTTGTGTTTGGCATCTAGGCACCCAGAATGCACTGCACCATCTTGGAGGAGGCTTTCAGGCTCCCACTGTAGGGATGATGCAGAAACGGGGACTGAAGAGCTGCAGTGTTGCAGAGGTCCTGCTTCTGCCTGAAAATTATATTGAGGGTGGAGCTGGTAATTTTTAAGGCTGGAAACCAGAGACTCATTTCTGAGGTCTGTGTAATCTCTCTTCAGTGTGAACAGTATCTCCATCCTGGAACCAATGAGTCAGTGCCAGAACCTGAGTGAGCTCTATCTGAGGAAGAACAGCATCCTGAGTCTGAATGAGCTCTTCCATCTGAAAAGCCTGCCCCGGCTGAGGGTCCTGTGGTTGTCTGAGAATCCCTGCTGTGGTCCAGACCCCCATCGCTACAGAATGACAGTGCTGCGCAACCTCCCCAACCTTCAGAAGCTTGACAACCAAGGTGGGAATCTCAGAATAGAGTCAGTGGCGGAAAGCTTCAGAAATACCAGGGTTCTGAACTGCCCTGACCCTTCGGGAGAGTCTTGGTTGGGTTTGTTGGAAATTCAGTGTACACACCCTAGAACAGCTGAGTACTTTACGTAATAAAACTCTCTCTGTTGGCTCTTGTGTGGGAAAGGACAGCACAACAGTAATCCCCTCAGCAGTGCTCTGTGCAGAATGGCGCCGGTAGCTCTGCCTATGTTTTCAGCCAGTGTTTTCAAACTGTCCTATCCTTTACGCTCTCTGCACAGCATAGTTAACAATACCACACAGGGAATTTGTGACCAATGTCTTCACAGTCATTATCTTGGATACTGTGCCACGAGCTAGTTTGTTACAGGACTCTCGTTTGCTCTTCCAAAACACAGATGCTGTAACTGGCTCTGCTCCCACTGTCAAAGAAAGTAGGACATGTTGTTCTGTTTGGTAAAGGGATTTTCTGCTGTCAAAACAAGACCTTATGCATCCCACAGTCTCTACCTGCAGATCTTGCTGCTGGGAAAAAAGGGGGAGGGCTCCAAGAGACCCCTGTGAAACCTCTCCTTCAGTATCCCTTTTTATATGGAGGAGGTAGGACTGCCAGAGACTTCCCCCTTAGGCTTTTCTGCAGAAGAAAGGGGGAAATGAAGACAGGCTGATAGTTAGGGGTTATCCCTTATATCCCTGCTCTCGTACAAGCTGACTGTCCGTGCTGTCACATGTGTAGTTTGTTATACTACTTGTTGCAGTAATACATTCCAAATTAGAATGATGGTCTGTTTTCCATGGTAATAGAATTCCCTAGAGCATCAAACTAGGCTTCTAACATGTGCTTGTATGTTTTTGGAAGCTGTGACAGAAGAAGAATTGTCACAGGCCCTGGTAGATGGGGAGGAGATCATTGCACCCCCAGCTAAGCAAATTCTGGAGAATGGCTGCCCAGAGGCCAATGAATCAAGTACCACTGAGTGCACAACGGAGCCAAAGAGTGAACATCTGAATTTCACCCTGGAGGAGACAAAGTGAGGGCTCGGTTATTAATTGTTGGGATTCCTTTGCTAAACTTGTATGTCACATGGGGATCCTATAAAAAATGCTCCTGACAACCAACCCCAACATACCATGGGCCACAGCTGGTCAAATCCACATAGCACTGCTGAAGACAATGGAGCTGTGCTGATTTTACACTAGCTGAGAACCTGGCCTTGTGCATGTGGAATAGGTCCTTCCAGAGGCTGCTTCCTATTTTGCAGTACATCAGCTATGTGTATGCATGAAAGGGGAGGGATCTTCATATTGAATTGTGAATTATGGTCTATCTCACTTACCCTTTTTAAATGTGCCATCTGTTATCCAAATGTGCAATGTAGACTCAGGTCTGTGGTCCCAGTTAGCATCACTCCTCTAGTTCCAGCATCGGGAATTGGTTTCTGTCATTCCAGACAGTGCTGGGGGCAGGCTCTTGCTGGCACTGGGTGCTCTCATATTTTGTGTACTGCCTTTTTCCCCCCACAGCAAGATTCGGGAGCAACTTGGCATGAAGCCTGTTCCCAGAGATAAATTTTCCTCCTTTTCGCCCAGGGAGACTGATGGCAGCAGGAAGAAGAGGGTGAGTGTAGTTAAAGACTAAAGATGCTGCTTTCTAATGTGTCAGGCAAATTTAAAGAATAAATCTCTGGATCCAGAAAATGCACAACTTTGTACTACCAGATTTGGGTGCACCCAAAGCTGCATAGAACTTTCCAGGTGGGAAGTGGGTGCTGGTCGCATGTCTTTAGGATAAGTGTCTTGCAGGCTGTTGATTTGTGGCAGAAGTGCTGTTGAGCTGTGACTAGCTAGTCCCTGAGATCCATCCTTAGGTGTTGGAGGGAGCATACACTGGAGATTAGCCTGTGAATCTGTGATACTGTCATGCCAGTAATAAGAAAAAGGGTCAGGACTGATCCCATTGGATAACCATAGGTTAATCTCTACTATCGATTTAATAGCCATCTTTTGTATAGAAAATATGGCCTTGATTTTCCTCACCAATTGTGGCCAGTGGGTGGCAATGCTATGCTAAGGGAGTAAGTTTCACAGAGCACGTATCTGGCCTGGATGGGACTGAGAGTGTGGCTTGGCCTCATGGCCGTCACCTCAGGGAATAAAGGAAGGTCAGAATGTGTTCTACCCCTGCAGCCTGCTGTGGTCCTTGTCCACAGAGCTGCAGATGTCTATTCCGCAGGCCTTGGATTTGGCACCCAAAGGCAGTGGCCTTCTCAGCAGAAGGGCACTGTCTTCCTACAAATAGGCAGAGGAGCAGATAATTTAGAAGGGTGCAAAAAGCAATCTAGTAACCGTTGAAAATCAGCCCCTAAATGACCCATCAGTTTGCTGGGTCAGAGTCTGTACCACTGTAGTAGAAACAATGTCCGTCCTGTCTTGACAGAACAACATCCTCAATGCTATCCTGCTGCTCATGAAAGAGCTGGACACAGAGGGCCTGGAAATCATCCACCAGACAGTGGGGAAGAGACTCCAAGCCTTACAGAAGAAGGAGCTTCAGGAAGAGCGATAGTGCCCATTGCAGAATTCTCTAAAGCAGCTACTTTCTGGGGCCACAGAACTGGAACCAGATCGGCAGCACCAGTTCTGCCCACACGCACTTCAGGCTACAGTAAAATCCTCTCTAGAGCCTGCTGCACTTTATCTGGGGTGGACTGGGAGGGGGTGGTACTGACCATAGGAAGAAACCAACTCTTGTAACACATGACATCCCCCTTGGCTGTGCATGCCATGCCTGTGCTGGGAGCTTCTGAGCCAATCTTGCAGCATGCTTTCATCCCGCATAACAGGTTCTATTGTGCTCATAACTCACATGGCTGAATCCATGCAGTCTAACTCAGTGCTCCCCTAGGACTCACAAGGGAGTCGGAAAACAAAGGTGATCTGGGGTAAAGCAACCAGTGAAGAAGGGAGGAGAAAGATAGCTGTGCTTGTGCTGATGAAAGGGAGTGGAGGAGAGACCTGCCCAGCAGCTACAAATGCCATTGCTATTAGGTTTGTTCCAAGAGTGGCTTTATCAGAGTAATGCTTGGGCAAAGCCCTATAGCCTCTGCCTCTCTGGTAATGTAGTATCGCAGCGAGGGCTTATGCCATGCCTTCAAGATGAGGGCAGCTTCTGCCAATAAAGATGAGGTTTCACAAAAACAGACTTCTGAACAGACATCCTAAAAAGAATCACTAACTCTTAAATTTTTGGTGCAGTTTTGGAAGCTCAGTGTCAAACTGTTAGTTTATTTTCAACTCCTACCTTTTTCTAGTCAGCAGCTTCTTGTCCAGTCAAAGGGGTAAACTCCAAAGATTATCTTGTTGCAACTGAGCCTAAATTCAAAATTCCGAGTGGTAAATGACTCTCTCCTGTGTGCTGAAATTTCTCTGCTTTCCATCACCACTCACTCCTTCAGTCATCAAAGCAGCTAAGAAGAATTTACAACTAGTGCAGAGAAAGATAGCCCAGGTGTTCTGACCGTGGTAGCAATTGAGACAAAAACAAGCTGGGAATGTTTGCTGGGAGATCTGCTTAGATGAGGGTTGAATTGTTCTTTACTGACAAGGCTGAACTTCTTAAAAGTGTACAGAACCATTAAATGCTAAATAAAATGCTGTCCCTATTAGAGGTAGTCTGTCAAATCATGTCTGGCGCTATTTAGGGTATTTGGAATAGGGATGATCAAAGTGAGTCTGTTAAGCAGTACACATACTAACCTCATTCTGCATCTGTGAAGGGGAGAGGATCCAGGCAGCCTCAGCTGTGCCCTACCAACTTGGCCATATAAATAGCTAACCCTGTTGTTGCAAATATCACATGCACCTATTACATCTATATAGTGCTGAGCTGCTTTGATTATTTCTCAGGGTTGGAGCAGAGAATCCTGCTTTAACACCAAGTGCAGCAACCGGGGGTGAAAGTAACTTACCGGTAGGACTTACCGGACTCCAGAGTCCTGAGCAGGGGGCGAGGCCTGAACCAGAAGAGGTGGGGCCTTTAGAGCTGGGCTCCGGCTGCGGTAGTAGTGGGTGGGAGCCCTGGGCTCTTCAAATCACTGCCAAAGCTACCAGCTGCAGAGGCAGCTGGGAGCCTTGGGGCTCCGGCTGCTGCTGCCATGGCAGAGCCCAGGGCCCTTTAAATCGCTGCTTGAGTCCTGCTTCCAGAGCCCTGAGGTAGCAGTGGTGGCGGGGGCTCTAGTGGTGATTTAAAGGGCCCAGGCCTCCCATCTGCCGCTACCGCCCCGGGCCCTTTAAATCTCCGCTGGCTCCGCTAGTGGGCCTCTGGTGGCAATTTAAAGGGCCCAGGGCTCCAGCCGCTGCTAGGGGAAGCTGGGCTGATCCTATGTACTGGCTCTTGCCAGTACCCTGTACTGAGGTGTATCAGCTTACTTTCACCTCTGGCTGCAACTCAGTCTAATTGGCTGGCTGGAAAAAAGCTGAAGCTCTTTCTCTCTAACACGGAGCTCAAGGCAGCAGTTGTGTTCTTCTACCTCATGCCAGGGATGCCACCCAATGGAGTGAGGGGCTGACTTAATATAATTTGTGTGTTCTTCTAAGTGCGACGTCAGCCCCAGCGCCACATGGGTACCCTCTCTTTGGGACACACATCACAGGGTGCTGAATGCTCAACGGATTACAGACCAGCACGGGGTGGGCAAACTTTTTGGCCTGAGGGTCACATCGAGTTTCGTAAATTGTATGGAGGGCTGGTTAGGGGAGGGGGTTGTGGCCCAGCCCCCACCTCCTAGCTGCTCCCCTGCCAGGACTTCTGCCTCATCCAACCCCCCCCCATTCCTTGATGGTCCCCCAGGGACTCCTGCCCCATCCACACACCCCTGCTCCCTGTCCCCTGATCACCGCCAAACCCCCACCACCCCATCCAACCCCTCTCATTCCTGACAGCTGCCCTGGTACCTCTGCCCCATCCACACACCCCTGCTCCCTGTCCCTTGACTGCCCCCTGCTGCCCCATCTAACCCCCGCTCCTCCCTGACTGCGCCCCATGGACCCCTGCCCCCATTCAACCCCTTGTTCCCCCCTGACCACCCTGAATCCTATCCACATCCCGAGCTCCCCTGTTCTCTATCCAATCCCCCATGCCTCCTTACCATGCTGCCTGGAGCACTGGTGGCTGGGGTGCTATAGCCGTGCCACCCGGCTGGAGCAGGGCCATGCCATTGCCACCACCACGCAGCACAGAGACTGGGTCAGACCGGGCTCTGCAGCTGCGCTGCCCCAGTAGCTCATAACCTCGCCACCCAGAGCATTGTGCCGGTGGTGGAGCTAGTGAGTTGCTGCCGGGGAGGGGCCAGGGGCTAGCCTCCTGGGCCAGGAGCTTGGGGGCTGGGCAGGATGGTCAGCCCATGGGCCATAGTTTTCCCACCCTGGACTGGCACAACACTTGCAATGTGAGCTTCGCTAATACCACTCTGCTCCTCCACAGCAGAGTTGGGGTCTACATACTGCATTGTTCCATTGGCCAGACCTCACCACAGTAGATGTAGCATGGATGTCCTCCCGTGTCATTACCAGGCTTGGGGAGAGGATTCTGGTCCCCAGTGTCAGGGAGGTCCCTTGCACATGGCCTATTAACCTGGCCTTTGTATAGGAAAACAGTGTTTGACTTTGCTAATCTAGGTCCAGATCCTCAAAAGGTATGTAGGGGCCTAATTCCCATTCATTTCAGTGGGGGTTAGGCCCCTAAATACCTTCAAGGATCTAGGTCTTTAGTCCACACTCCTGCACTCTGTTCTCAGGGTCCATTCCAAAGGCTCCAATCCTGCACTTCCATTTTTTCAGTGCTTTTTCCTGCAGAGCTGAGCAGCATTTCTCAATCTCCTTCACAACTGTCCTATAATCTGTGCAACTGAAATCAGTTCTGTTATTTCTCTCCCTGCACTAGGAGAGTCTGAAACAGCTACAGGTCAGAACACATGAGCCATAAAATGATGCTATCATCTTCTTTGTAATTCTCTAAGTAGCCAAAAAGTTTAAATTCTCTTTTCTAATTACTGCTGTTCATAAATATATAATCGTCTGTTCTATGGAGCCTAGTGTTAATGGTGCTTTTCAAAAAAGAAAATCCACAGCTCTGCAATAAAAACTTTCCAGCCAAGCCAGTGTCACCCACCCCTTTCCAGCTCACTGCTCTGCACAGCTTACTGCTCAGCTGCTTTGGCAGATGATACTGCTGAACTGGGGGGCATGTGTGCATGGGATACTGTAAGCTCAGAGGGGCCTTACTGTGCAGAGTGCTGTACTCTAATGAAATTGGCCAGTGCTCTGCAGAATTTGACAAAACTCTTGCTATGGCATGCGCTGTGTTCAAAAGGCAATGGCATTTTTCATCTGGTTTAGAGGAGTCCTTTCCAGGATGTGCCATGGGGTTGAACGGTGTGTGGGGATTAATGCACTGACTTTTCTCCCCAGTCCAATCTATTCTATCTGGTTTAGCAATCGGATGATGTGAGTAAGTGGAATGATGCTCCAGCTTTGCTTATCTCCACCCATTTTCCTCCCCCCCGAATTCTAACAGCAAATAGCCCTGAGTGGTAATGTACAGGGCAAGTCTGGAGACGGGCTCTATTCCTGACTCTGCTTGGGCAAATCACTTTGCTTCGCTGTGCCTCTGTTTTTCCTCACTCTGGGTTTGTCTTGTCAGGTCCCGATAATTTCCATATGAGTTTTAAAAGAGCTGGCAAAGGAGCTTGCTGGATTATTAAGGTTGCTTTTCAATGACATTTTGGAACATGAAGTTCTAAAAAACTGGAGAACTAAAGTTGGGCCAATATTTAAAAATAGTAAACAGGATGGCCTGAGTAACTATAGGTCTGTCACTCTGACATCAATTCTGGGCAAGATAATGGAGAGGCTGATACAAGAATCAATAAATAAAGAATTAAAGGAGGCTAATATAATGCCAATCAATATGGTTGATGAAAAATAGATGCTGTCAAACTAACTTTTTGATGAGATTACAGGTTTGGTTGATAAAAGTATTGATTATGACAAAATTCCTCCTCTACCTTGGAAGGTCCTGCACTTATTTGGCAGATTTGCTCACCTCAGTGATCTTCCCCACAGTCTGGGTAACTTCTCCTGTGTCTGATCAGGAGTTGGGAGGTTTGAAGGGAACCCAGGCCTGCCCTCTAATCCAGGATCCAGCCCTAGGCCCTGTGGATCACAGCTGTCTATAGTGCCTCTTGTAATAGCTGCATGACAGCTACACCTCCCCGGGCTACTTCCCCATGGCCTCCTCCAAACACCTTCTTTACCCTCACCACAGGACCTTCCTCCTGGTGTCTGATAACGTTTGTCAACTCCTCAATCCTCCAGCAGCACTCGCACTCGCACTCCCACTCCTTGCCCCCCCCCCACTGAGTGAGCTCCTTTTTAACGCAGGTGCCTGATTAGCCTGCTTGATTGGCCTGGCAGGTTCTAATCAGCCTGTCTGCCTAATGTTGTGGCAGGTTCCTGATTACTCTAGTACAGCCCCTGCTCTGGTCACTCAGGGAATAGAAAACTACTCACCCAGTGACCAGTATATTTGCCCTCTACCAGACTCCTATACCCCACTGGTTTGGGTCTGTCGCATGATGTAACGTGCTTAGACTTCTGTAAAGCATTTGATTTGGATGGTAAGACATTTTAGTTAAAAAACTAAGTAATACAGAATCAACATGGCAGGCATTAAATGGATTAAAGACTGTCTGCTTAGTCTCAAAATGTAACTATAAACGGGGAATCATCAAGTGGGTGTGTTTCTTGTGAGGTCTCATAGGGCTTGGTTCTTGGCCCTAGCCTATGTGAACTTTTTTGTCACTAGCCTGGAAGAAAACAAGCTCATCACTGATAGAATTTGCAAATGATACAAAGATTGGGGGAATGAAATGTTAAGGACAGGTCAATCATACAGAGCAACCTGGATGTCTTAGTGAGCTGGGTGCAAGCAATATGCATTTTAATATGGCTAACTGTCATTGTATATATCTAGGAACAAAGAATGTCAGCGATCTTACAGGATGGGGAACTCTCTTCTGGGAAGCAGCGACTCCAAAAAAAGATTTGAGAGTTATGGTAAATAATCAGCCAAACTTGAACTCCCAGTGCAACTCTGTGGCCAAACCTTGGATGCACTCCCTCCCGCACCCCAACCTCCTTTCCCGGCCCTGCATACAATTTCCCCACCCCGATGTGGCCCTCAGCCCAAAAAGTTTGTCCACCTCTGCCCTAATGTCTCAAAAAAAAAAAGTGGCTTTGCATTTTAATTTAATCGCATGATACGCTCTTTTAGTTTTAAAATATTGATTGTTGTATTATGCAATAAGCACCAAATTGCATAATATAGATATTGTAGAAATGTATAGAAAGCCTGCGTTCGCCCCACTACTGCTGCGTCACATTACCATTGGTCCTCCCCTCCCCCTCGACTACTATTCTAGAAAATTCTTTGACCTATATAAGCGGCTGCATCAGGTGTGCCCAGCACAGTGTCTACAGTGTTTGTAATCTTTGTCACGTGTACTCTACTGAAATAGCATAACAAGCCCATGGCTTTACATTTTAATTAAATCGTATGACACTCCCTTTAATTTTAAAATATGGATTGGTTCGTTGTTAAGATAAGGAAAGGGGCAGACAAACTGAATTATAATGAATGTGCTGATAGGAGTGCAAATACCTTGGACCCTTCGGTTAAAAATTTGCATGAAGATAATGCCGCCACCAGTTCCAGTGTGTGCAATAAAGTGAGTAATGACCAACAGAAACAGACTTTGTCTCTTAGTTCAGGTCAGTGTAGTTCCTATTCAAAGCCATCGAACATTCCATCTGATGACCCAGTCTGTGATATTCCAAAAAATAGACCGCTGGTCTTGATTATCTAGAGGTCCTTATTGGCCTAGATTGAGCATGTTTCCTCGAAGTAAAATAGGGAATAAACAAAAAAGTTTTCAGTCCAATTGGTATGAAAAGTATAGCTGGTTAGAATATAGCCCATCAAAGGACACAGCATTTTGCTTTTTCTTCTCCTCTAATGATGCAGCAAACACAGGTCACACTGATCCAGCATTTATTGATAAGGGATTCAGAAACTGGCATGGGGCTAACAAATGGTTTAAAAACCACCAACTATCAAAATCTCGTGTTCAGCTGTTCTTCTTGGTCAAGTTTTAATGAAGTGAAACCTATTGATGTATTGTTGGATGAGGGCAAGCAGGCTTATCTGTCTAAACAAGAAGAAGAACAGTGCCATAACCGAAGTGTATTGGAGCTACTGATTGACATTGTTCTGTGGTTGGCAAAAGGTGGGAGACCATTCAGGGTCACAGTGAAAAAGCTGACAGTTTTGACAAAGGTTTATTTCTAAATCTTGTCAATATGCTCCAAAAGTATGATCCCGTAATGGCAAAGCATGCGCAACAATCTCCTTGAAACACTACCTATCTGAATAATCACATTCAAATGATTTAATTGTGGCCTTGCACAACATTTTGCAGCAAAAGATAGTTTCTTCACTAAATGGAAAAATGATCTCAATAATTGCCAATGACACTACTGACTATGGATGCCATGAACAGATGTCCATTGTGGTGCTGTATTTTGACAATGAAAAACATAGTCCAGTTGAACATTTTATGTCTGTTCAGAGACTATTAACAGTTGATGCTCAGTCTATTTTTGACCAATTAAATGACGTCCTTGGTATTCTTAAAATTGACTGGTCATCAGTGATGTCTGTCTGTTTTGATGGCGCATCTACTATATCTGGATGTACTGCGGGAGTTCAAATGAAACGTAAAGAAAGAAACAGTGAAATACTCTGTGTACATTGTGATGAACTGGGAATGTTCTTAATGTTTTCTCTGAATACTGTGTTGGTGCCTCAGTGTCTCCTATGCAGTTCTTAAGTATCTAGGTGGTGGAATAAGGGTGGGTGATTGCTGCAGAGCAAAGGGCCAGTGCACGTAAATGCCTGACACTGTCTCCTAGCAACTGGTGGCCTGGGCCCCTTCTCTGCAAAGGTGCCAACTGAAGGTGTAGGAGACAAAGAGATCAGGTGACCTCCTGGCCTGGGAAAGGAACTGAGCAGAAGAGGAGGGGCTGGAGGGGTTTTCAGTCTGGAGCTGGCTGGGGACGAGGAGTGAAGTGCAGACTTGGGGGTCTTGACTCACTGCCCCCCAGAATGGACCCGGCCAAGGGGTCTGGTTCGCAGTACCTACAAGCTCTGTTTTAGACCTTGTTCCTGTCATCGAATAAACCTCTGTTTTACTGGCTGGCTGAGAATCATCTCTGACTGCAAAGTGGGGGTGCAGGACCCAGTGGCTTCCCCAGGACTCCGCTGGGGCAGGCTCGCTGTGGGAAGCGCATGGAGGGGCAGAGGCTGCTAAATGCTCCAAGGAGAGACCCAGGAGGTAAAGATGTGTGAGCTTCTTGCCTTGAAGATAATCTGCTCAAAGGGAGAGGAGGCTCCCCAAAGTCCTGATTGGCTTTATGGGGAGCAGTTCCAGAGCATCGCCTGGGGATTCCGTGACAACACTGCTATGCGCATTGTTTGAACCTCATCCTAGTAGATGCATGCACTTCAAGTAAACAAAACAGAACTGACTTTGATTTTTTTGGTGTTATTCAGACTCTTTATGCCTTTGTGGAGGGGAGTCCTGTGCGACTTGCAGTAACAGAGAAGATTTCACAAAAAGTAGGATCCCAGTTCAAGACTTTGAAGTCACTATCAAACACAAGATGGGCATGCAGAGCAGAAGCAGTGACTGCTGTAAAACAAAACTGCTCCATCATTTTTTAAGCTTTACAAGAGATTATCGAAATAACTTGCCTTGCTGACACTAAAATAAAAGCCTTAGCCATGAACTAAATTCATTCAGGTTCATCTTTGCCCTTCACATGATGGTAAAATCAAGTAAGGGCTCTTCAGGCTCCCGATCTCAACTTACTTACTGCAATGACAGGGATGAAAAGCTTGCGTAACTCTTTGGCTGCGAGAGAAATGGCCCAGAATATTTTCAATCTGTTTTCAATGACAGTGTGAAAATGTGTGTAGAGAATGATATATCAATTCCCTCAGTTAAGAAGAGAAAAATGTCCACTCGTATTGATGACGCATTTGAGTCCCAGCATCACTTTGATACAAAAGAGGAGCGAGAGAGAATAACTTCTTTTTACTCACTCCTAGGCTCAGTGATTGCCAGCATTGACCAGCGATTTGAACAAGAGACTTGTAAAATTGTGACTGCAATGGGAAAACTGCTGAGTTTAGACATTGGCAGGGACGATATAAGAATAATTGCCAACAAATTTAAAGTGTCCTTGGATGAGTTGGAAGCTGAAGTTGGATTGCTTCGGGGTTATGACGGATCTGTTCCTAAAGGTAGCACTATGAACACCACCAGAGAGAGGCTTGATTGGCTAAAGGAATCAGATCAGTCTTCCATGTTCCAGGCCTTTTACAAATCTATTCAGTGCTTTGCAGTCTTACCTGTTACAAGCTGTTCATGTGAAAGAGTCTTTTCGAAACTAGCACATGTAAAAAACAAACTAAGAAGTGCAATGTCCCAACAGCACCTCGACTAACTCACTATTTTGTACGTTGAACAAGAATTGGCTTTGTCAGTTAATTACAATGATGTGATGGAGGAATTTAAGTCCATAACACCTGGTGAGCAACATCTCATTCTCTAGGATAGGAAGATGAAGAAACCTTAATCTGATTTTGTCAGTTCGGGTTAGCTCGTTATCTGGTTAAAGATAAAGATCATGAAAATTGACTATATCTTTGTATACCTCTGGTTATCACTACAGCAAAAAATTGGTATTTTGTGTCTCATTTTTTAAGTAAAGTTTAGTTGTTAATTTTAAAAAAAATTAAGTTTAGTTAAGTTTTAGTTTCTTTAGTTTGATGAATAAAAATAATGTCCATTATGATTGAGTATTCAAAAATGTTCACCTTTAAAAAAAAAAAAATTCCCTGGTTGCACACCCTAATGAAATGTGCTGTGCACTCCTATGGCTGGAACAGTGTGTCCAGGTCTGGTGTCCACAAGAGTGTAGGCAAAATGGAGAGGGGCTCAGAGAAGAACCATGAGAATGATTAAAGGAGTAGAAAAACATGCCTTCTAGTGATAAATTACATAGACTGAGCTCTTTGAATCTAACAAAAAGACTATAGAGTTACTTGATCACAATCTGTAAGTACCTACATGAGAAAAAATATTTAGTAACAGGCTCTTTAGCCTAGCAGAGAAAGGTCTAACACAACCCAATCGCTGGAAGTTGAAGCCAGACAAATATAGATGAGAAATAATATTCACTTTAACGGTGAGGATAATTAGTCATTGGAACAATTTACCAAGGATCACAGTGGATTCTCCATCACTGGCCATTGGATGTTTTTCTAAAAGCTCTGCTTGAGTTCAAATGGAAATTTATGTCAGGGAAGTCCCAGGGCCTGCGTTAGACAGGCGGGCAGAGTAAGTGATCACAGTGGTCCCTTCTCTCCTTGGAATCTATTAACCTGTGTTGACACTAAACATTTTGAGGAAGGGATTTTCTCTCACTGTGTGTCTGTAACAGCCCTGATCACAATGGGGCCTTCATCTCTAGGTGCTATTATATTATAAAGGTTCATAAAGATTTGAACGCTCCCAGGACAAATGGAGAGATGATGTGTAAGAGCGAAGTGACACAGGAAGTAGATCTAAATGGTTCTGATGCCATTTAGGAGTAAACTACGTCACTTTAGGCCATGTATTCACTGGAAAAATGTATCCTGTTAGAAAAGGTGTGCGCAAAATCTCGGTGTGTAACATGAATGACAAGTATGATGTGAAACCCCATTTGACCCTCCGTGGCCAATGACTGCTGTGTTTAGAACAGGTTACCTAATCGTGGGCAGCCTAAGAGAGACGTAGAGTAAGTCACATATTTAAACATTGCGTATTGCTGTCGCCACTAGGTGCTAAGGTGTGTTTAACATACATAACATGTTCTGGGGTAGGCCCCCAGCCTCAACTGTCTTAAGCTTCCCTCTGAATTGGAGCCATTGCTGTTTAACTAACTTCACTTCAGTAACCTGCCCCAGGAGCTATGGAGCCTGGGTAAACCCCAGGAGCTCGCCAGGGCACCTTATGTGCACTTCCCCACGGCACTCCTCAGGGGCTGCAGAGTGCTCATTTTCTCCTGCCTTCTGTGACGGGATCTGGGGGGTACAACCTGAAACTGTGGCACCGCTGTGCCCTTCCCTAAATGTCCAGCTCACAGAGATCATCTCTCACAGCACTGGGGAAGTGGACTAGCTGCCTGCCCTGCTACACAGATCCTCCTAACAGGCCATGAACACCAGCACCACCCTGTCCTCACAGGCACCAGGAACAGCTGCCTGCCCTGCTCCTTGTTTAAGTTTTCAGCTGGCCCATCTTCTAACCCAGCAGCCAGCTCCAGGGATCTTCACAGCTCCCTCCTCACCAGTTCATGTTTGGTTATTTTTTCTGTAACCCTAGACCCCACAGAGCCCCACCAGTCGTCCTTTCACCTGATCAGAGGGGATTGGCAAAGTGCCCTGCTCTCATGAAGAAAGTCTCACCCACAATGTTACAGCAACACTGATCTCTGTAATCCAGCCCCACTCTTTGGTTCAGTTACTAGCTGAAGTGCTCCCATTTTCTGTTCACTCAACTATGTGGATCTGAGAGTGGCTGAATTGTACCCCCGGCTTGTGCTCTAAGCAGGTGACGTGCCCTGCATTCTCCTCTGGCGGAGCTAAAGACCTTTCTGTATGATCAGGGCCTGATCTCATGTCCCTTGGTCATACAAGTAGGCCCAGCTTAGTGAATCTGAGCAAGGCTGGCACATGGGAGTGCGGCTTTGCAAAATGATCCCGTTGTGGCTCATGCTGGGGGCTTCTGCTGCATGGAGTTTTGTTTTCATGAGCATTAAATGCAACAAAAACAACCCCACACACAAATCCCTTAGGGGTGACTGCATTTAGGAGATAGTATACCTAGTGGATAGAGCACTGGCACTCAAATGGACCATGGGGCTGATAGTTCCTTTGAGGTTCACCTCCATGAATGTGGAATCAGGGGCTGGCGGGTCCCCTAGGGTAGAGGAAAATTTCAGTTTGAAACTTCGAGACTCTGAGGTGGGAATTCTCAGAACAGAGAATGGAGAAGCAGTTAAAAGTCTAGGACTCTAGGGAGCCAGGAGCCAGAGGGTGGGCAGAAAAGGAGGCTGCAACTTCGCCCCACTAAGGGTAAGGCAGGTCTGCCTACGTACTTGCATGAGGCAAATGCTAAGTTTACATAAGACAATAAGCATTTAGACTTTAGTTATTTGAGCCCTTGCTCCCTGGTTGTGATGTCCCTGTGAATGAATAAAGATGACATTGTTTTGAACAAGCTGTTCCCTCAGACTGCATTTTCAAAGGTGAGCAGGGCCTAAAGCTGGCTGGAACCACAGAGGTTAGTGGATGCAAGCTGTAGCCTGGGGATCCGGTAGGGTGAATCCAGGATTCTATGCCAAGGGATGGATCAAAAGTAAAGCCTATCTTGAGCCGGGAGTCACAAACTCCTTGTGCTAGGTGCTGTACATACAGATAGCCAAGAGAAGGCCCCTGCCTCAAAGAGCTGACAGTGTAAGTAAATGACGAGAGATACAAGTAGAGCCAGCTGGGAAGTAACAGATCCATTTAGAATACAATGCAGTTCAGTGTCTCCTCAGTCTTCACTCCTCCCCGAGCACACACAAAGCACCCTGTGACGCTGAGGCCTGGGAAAGTGTGGCCTCCCAAGTGTGACGTTGCACTCCATATGTTTTATGGAAATCCGTTTATAAGTGTGACTATAATGTAACTGGAATATGCTTTATGCAAAAGGTCTCCTGTAAGGTATCATTACAAAGCTTATAATCCACTGAGTGTGGTCATCTTTTGTATGAATGTATCATTCTCGTATCTAAATCTAGAAATATGAAGTATTACTCTGAGGTTCTATTGTAATTATGCAAAGTGTGGGCCATTAAGGGTGGCTTAGAATCTTGATGGCTCCCATTAACTAGGACAATTGATTGTAAATGGCTCTGTTTACTTGTAAGCCTTCCTGTATAGTGTGCCAGCCAGTGAGTAATGAAATCTTACAGGACATATGAACATGTCACATGATACTGGAATCCATCTTAAACCTGGTGCTTTTCCATTTAGAAGGAAGGGTGAAAACCCAGAGAGAGACAAAGGATTCCCACCTTATGCCAAAGCTATAAAAGGGGGTGGAACAGAACAAAGTGTGGTCCCAATCATTAAAAAAAAAATCCCCTGCTTTTCACCTAAGATGCCTGCTTGAACTAACAAGAACTGTACTGGGGAAAGGATTGGGCCCAGACTAGGAAGGAGTCTAGTCTGTGAAAGAAGCTTATTGGAACATCTCTGAGGGTGAGATTTACCTGTATCATTTTTTAAATGATTAGGCGTTAGACTTGTGTTTTTTTTATTTTGCTTGGTAGCTTACGTTGTTCTGTCTGTTATTACTTGAAACCACTTAAATCCTAGTTTTTATACTTAATTAAATCACTTTGTTTATTAATTAACCCAGGTAAGTGATTAATACCTGGAGGAGCAAACAGCTGTGCATATCTCCCTATCAATTGTGATGGGCAAGGCCAGATGGCTACAGTAAAGTACTGAGAAAACAGGTATGTTAGCCCAGGCTAAACAAATCCCTGTACCCTGGTAACCAAGGGTAGTTGCTCCAGTGTAATCAAGGCACCTGGAGCCAATTAAGATTTTCTAAAGCAGTAGAGATAGCTACTTTAATTAGACACCTGCAGCCAATCAAGGCAGGCTAATCAGGGCACCTTGGTTTAAAAAGGAGCTCACTCCAGTCAGGTGGGAAGAGCCAGAGGAGAAAGAAGTGTTGTGAGAGCTGGAGCTGAGTGAGAGAGTGTATTGCTGAGGATTGAGGAGTACAACTTATCAGACACCAGGAGAGGTCCCATGGTGAGGCTAAAGAAGGTGTTGAGGAGGCCATGAAGTACCCAGGGAGTTGTAGCTGTCATGCAGCTGTACAGGGGCACTATAGACAGCTGCAATCCACAGGGCCCTGGGCTGGAACCCGGAGTAGAGGGCGGGCCCAGGTTCCCCCCAAACCTCCCAACTCCTGATCAGACACAGGAGGAGCTGACCCAGACTGTGGGGAAGATCACTGAGGTGAGCAAATCCTCCAATAAGCGCAGAACCCACCAAGGTAGAGGAGGAACTTTGTCACACAATGTTATAGAGGGCTGACAATTTATGAGTTTATCATATATAAACTTTATACAGAGTCAAATGGATTTATTTAGGGTTTGGATCCCATTGGGAACTGGGTGTCGGGTGCTGGAGATAGGTGACCTGCTAAGTAGTTTTTGGTTAAAATCTACAGTTTTGGGTGCGTGGACCAGACCTAGGTCTGTGATGCAGCTGGCTAGTGTGTCTGGCTCAACAAGGCAGGGTTCTGGATTCCCAAGCTGGCAGTGGAAAATGGGCTCAGAGGTAATTCCAGCACATCAGGGGACAGTCCCAAGGGACTATCTGTAGCCGAACCCATCGCACCAGGCACTCTGATGATCTGGCTAGCCCCACAACAACAGGGCTACTGCCAGAAATTTTCCACAGAGTGTGCACAACCGAACCGCTCTCACTTCAGCTTAGCGTGGTGTCACTCAGGTTTGGCTTGGCTGTCCCTCCAGCATCGTGATAGAGGGCCACTGGGCCAAATTTCAGTAAGCAGTGCTGCCAACTGGTGCATGGGGTTGGAACACTGCTTAGTTTGGGGGCTCTTTCAAACAGGGAGCCCCAGGCAAGCTGCCTTCCCCCCCGTCAATGGTGTGCACCCTGCATAACCTGCTGCAGGCACCACTGCCCATTAAGGTCCAGAAGTACCAGAGATCCAGGGGGAAACAGTGTGGCTGCACCTCAAGTGATAAGCAACCGAATCAACTGTATGCATTATTGCTTTATTATAAAGGTGCTGTAGCGAGGCGGTGTGGCTCCCCTCCTCCACAGGGAGGGTTGAACCCGGGCATCTTCCCCCAGGGTGGAACTTCCGGGCGGAAGCCCCGCCCCTCAAGGGGTCAGGCGGCGACCTGGAAGTATAAAAGCCGGGCGCCGGCCTTCAGTTGGAGCTCAGCAGCCGGCGAGAGCAGACGTGCCGGACGACCCTCGTCGCTGGGAGGCTGCCGAGCTCCGAGACAGGGACCAGGCCTTGCCGGAACCGACCCGCTGCAACCACGACCCTGAGCTGTGGGAACTACCACCGCTACCCAGCCCCAACTACGGCCTGGAGGAGCCTCCGGACCAGACCTGGCCCAGCTACCCAGAGGTACTACCGGATCTACCCCCTGGCCCGGACTGGGAGGAGCCCATGACGGTCGACGACCCGGCGGACCAGGTAGGCCGCGAAGGGGGAATGGAAAGTAACGAAGCATTAAAAAGTCTAGACTCTAGGGGAGCCAGGAGCCAGAGTGGGCAGAAAAGGAGCTGCAACTTCGCCTCCACTAAGGGTAAGGGCAGTCTGCTACTGTACTGCATGAGCAAATGCTAAGTTACATAAGACAATAAGCATTTAGACTTAGTTATTGAGCCCTTGCTCCGGTTGTGATGTCCTGTGAATGAATAAAAGAGACATTTTTGAACAAGCTGTTCCTTCAGACGCATTTCAAAGGTGAGCAGGGCCTAAAGCTGGCTGACACAAGAGTTAGTGGAGCAAGCTGTAGCTGGGATCCGGTAGGGTGAATCCAGGATTCTATGCCAAGGATGGATCAAAAAGAAAGCCTATCTTGAGCCGGGAGTCACAAACTACCTTGTAGGTGCGGTCATTACAGATAGCCAAGAGAGGCCCCTGCTCAAAGTAAGCTGACAGTGTAAAGTAAAGACGAGAGATACAAGTAGAGCCACTGTAACACAGATCCATTTAGAATACAATGCAGTTCAGTGCTCTCTCATCTCTCACTCCTCCCCGAGCAACACAAAAGCACCCGAACGGCTGAGGGCCTGGAAAGTGCGGCTCCCAAGGTGACGTTGCACTCCATATGTTTTATGGAAATCCGTTATAAGGTGACTATAATGTAACTGAGATATCTGTTATGCAAAAGGTCTCCTGTAAGGTATCATTAACAACTAAATCCACTGGTGTGGCATCTTTTGTATGAATGTATCATTCTCGTAAAAAAACAAACTAGAAGTCAATGTTCCAACAGCACCTCGACTAACTCACTATTTGTACGTTGAACAAAAGTGCTTTGTCAGTTAATTACAATGAGTGATGGAGGAATTTAAGTCCATAACACCGTGTGAGCAACATCTCATTCTCTAGATAGGAGATAAGAACCCTAATCTGTTTTGTCATTCGGTATGCTCTTATCTGGTAAAGATAAAGATCATGAAAATTGACTATATCTTTGTATACCTCTGGTTATCACACAGCAAAAATTGGTATTTGGTCTCTCATTTTATAGTAAAGTAGTTTAATTTAAAAAAATTAAGTTTAGTTAAGTTTAGTTTCTTTAGTTGATGAATAAAATAATGTCCATTATGATTGAGTATTCAAAAATGTTCACCTTAAAAAAAAAAAAAATTCCCTTGGTTCACACCCTAATGAAATGTGCTGTGCACTCCTATGGCTGGAACAGTGTGTTTCCAGGTTGTATCCACAAGAGTGTAGCCAAAATGAGAGGCTAAGAGAAAACCATGAGAATGATTAAAGAGTAAAAAACATGCCTTCTAGTGATAAATTACATAGACTGAGCTCTTTGGCTAACAAAAAAGACTATAGATTACTTGATCACAATCTGTAAGTACTACATTAGAAAAAAATTTATAACAGCTCTTGCCTAGCAGAGAAAGGTCTACACAACCCATCGCTGGAAGTTGAAGCCAGACAAATATAGATGAGAAATAACATCACTTTAACGGGAGATAATTAGTCTTGGAACAATTACCAAGGATCACAGTGGATTCTCCATCACTGGCCATTGATTTTTTCTAAAGCTCTGCTTGATTCAAATGGAAATTATGTCAGGAAGTCCCAGGGCCTGCGTTAGACAGCTGGGCAGAGTAATGTCACAGTGTCCCTTCTCTCCTTGAATCTATTAACCTGTGTTGACACAAACATTTGAGAAGGGATTTTTCTCTCACTGTGTGTCTGTAACAGCCCTGATCACAATGGGCTCATCTCTAGGCTATATATTATAAAGTTCATAAAGATTTGAACGCTCCCAGACAAATGGGGAGATGAGTGTAAGAGCGAAGTGACACAGAATAGATCTAAATGGTTCTGATCCATTTAGGATAAACTACGTCACTTTAGCCATGTATTCACTGGAAAAATGTATCCTGTTAAAAAGGTGTGCGCAAAATCTCGTGTGTAACTGAATGACAAGTATGATGTGAAACCCCATTTGACCCGCCGTGCCAATGACTGCTGTGTTTAGAACAGGTTACCTAATCGTGGCAGCCTAAAGAGCGTAGAGGAAGTCACATATTTAAACATGCGTATTGCTGTCGCCACTAGTGCTAAGTG
Source organism: Chelonoidis abingdonii (assembly GCF_003597395.2). NCBI lineage: Eukaryota > Metazoa > Chordata > Testudines > Testudinidae > Chelonoidis > Chelonoidis abingdonii. The sequence goes on from NC_133776.1 coordinate 52,578,263, forward strand.
TGTTTAACATACATAACATGTTCTGGGTAGCCCCCAGCCTCAACTGTCTTAAGCTTCCCTCTGAATTGAGCCATTGCTGTTAACTAACTTCACTTCAGTAACGCTGCCCAGGAGCTATGGACCTGGGTAACCCCAGGAGCTCGCCAGGGCACCTTATGTGCACTTCCCCACGGCACTCCTCAGGGCTCGCGAGTGCTCATTTCTCCTGCTTCTGTGACGGGATCTGGGGTACAACCTGAAACTGTGCACCGCTTCCCTTCCTAAATGTCCACTCACAGAATCATCTCTCACAGCACTGGGAACGTGACTTAGCTGCCTGCCCTGCTACACAGATCCTCCTAACAGGCCAATGAAACACAGCACCACCCTGTCCTCACAGGCACCAGGAACAGCTGCCTGCCCTGCCTGTTTAGTTTTCAGCTGGCCCATCTTCTAACCAGCAAGCCAGCTCAGGATCTTCACAGCTCCCTCCTCACCAGTTCATGTTTGGTTATTTTTTCTGTAACCCTAGACCCCACAGAGCCCCACCAGTCTCCTTTCACCTGATCAGAGGGATTGCAAAGTGCCCTGCTCTCACCTGAAGAAAGTCTCACCCACAATGTTACAGCACACTGATCTCTTTAATCCACCCCACTCTTGTTCAGTTACTAGCTGAATGCTCCCATTTTCTGTTCACTCAACTATGTGGATCTGAGATGTGCCTGAATTGTACCCCCGGCTTGTGCCTAAGCAGTGACGTGCCTGCATTCTCCTCTGCGGAGCTAAAGACCTTCTGTATGATCAGGCCTGTCTCATGTCCTTGGTCATACAAGTAGCCAGCTTAGTGAATCTGACAAGGCGTGGCACATGGAGTGCGGCTTTGCAAAATATCCCGTTTGGGCTCATGCTGGGGCTTCTGCTGCATGGAGTTTTTTTTCATGAGCATTAATGCAACAAAACAAACCCCACACACAAATCCCTTAGGTGACTGCATTTAGGAGATTAGTATACCTAGTGGATAGAGCACTGGCACTCAAATGGACCATGGGCTGATAGTTCCTTTGAGTCACCTCCATGAATGTGGAATCAGGGCTGCGGTCCTAGGTAGAGGAAAATTTCATTTGAAACTTCGAGACTCTGAGTGGAATTCTCAAACAGAGAATGAAAGCAGTTAAAAGTCTGACTCTAGGGACCAGGAGCCAGAGGTGGGCAGAAAAGGAGGCTGCAACTTCGCCCCACTAAGGGTAAGGGCAGTCTGCCTACTGTACTTGCATGAGGCAAATGCTAAGTTACATAAGACAATAAGCATTAGACTTAGTTATTTGAGCCCTTGCTCCTGGTTGTGATGTCCCTGTGAATGAATAAAGATGACATGTTTTGAACAAGCTGTTCCCTCAGACGCATTTTTCAAAGGTGAGCAGGCCTAAAGCTGGCTGAACCACAGAGTTATGGTGCAAGCTTTAGCCTGGGGATCCGGTAGGGTGAATCCAGGATTCTATGCCAAGATGGATCCAAAAGTAAAGCTATCTTGAGCCGGAGTCACAACTCCTTGTGCAGGTGCTTACATACATACCAAGAGAAGGCCCCTCCTCAAAAAGCTGACAGGTAAGATTAAAATGACGAAGAATACAAGTAGAGCCACTGGAAGTAACAGATCCATTTAGATACAATGCAGTTCAGTGTCTCTCAGTCTTCATCCTCCCCGAGCACACACAAAGCACCCTGTGACGGCTGAGGCCTGGAAAGTGTGGCTCCCAATGTGACGTTGCACTCCAATGTTTTATGGAAATCCGTTATAAAGTGTACTATAATGTACTGGAATAATGCTTTATGCAAAAGTCTCCTGTAAGGTATCATTACAAAGCTTATAATCCACTGAGTTGTCATCTTTTGTATAATGTATCATTCTCGTATCTAAATCTAGAAATATGATTACTCTGAGTTCTATTGTAATTTGCAAAGTTGGCCATTAAGGGTGCTTAAGATCTTATGCTCCCATTAACTAGGACAATTGATTGTAAATGGCTCTGTTTACTTTAAGCCTTCCTGTATAGGTGTCCAGCCAGTGAGTAATGAAATCTTACAGGACATATGAAACATGTCACATGATATGGAATCCCTCTATTAACCTGGTGCTTTCCATTTAGAAGGAAGGGTGAAAACCCAGAGAGAGACAAAGGATATCCCACCTTATGCCAAAGCTATAAAAGGGGTGAACCGAAACAAGGGTGTCCCAATCATTAAAAAAAAAATCCCCTGCTTTCACCTAAGTGCCTGCTTGAACTAACAAGAACTGTACTGGAAGATTTGCCCAGACTAGGAAGGAGTCTAGTCTGTAAAGAAGCTTATGGAACATCTCTGAGGGTGAGATTTACCTGTAGTCATTTTTTTAAATGATTAGCGTTAGACTTGTGTTTTTTTTATTTTGCTTGGTACTTACGTTTCTGTCTGTTATTACTTGAAACCACTTAAATCCTTTTTAGACTTAATAAATCACTTTGTTTATTAATTAACCCAGGTAAGTGATTAATACCTGGAGGAGCAAACAGCTGTGCATATCTCCCTATCATTGTATGGGCAGCCAGATGGCTACAGTAAAGTACTGAGAAAACAGGTATGTTAGCCCAGGCTAAACAAATCCCTGTACCCTGGTAACCAAGGTAGTTGCTCCAGTGTAATCAAGCACCTGAGCCAATTAAGATTTTCTAAAGCAGTAGAGATAGCTACTTTAATTAGACACCTGCAGCCAATCAAGCAGGCTAATCAGGCACCTTGGTTTAAAAAGGAGCTCACTCCAGTCAGGTGGGAAGAGCCAAGGAGAAAGAAGTGTTGTGAGAGCTGGGCTGAGTGAGAGAGTGTATTGCTAGGATTGAGGAGTACAACGTATCAGACACCAAGGAGAGGTCCCATGGTGAGGCTAAAGAAGGTGTTGAGGAGGCCATGAAGTTACCCAGGGAGTTGTAGCTGTCATGCAGCTGTACAGGGGCACTATAGACAGCTGCAATCCACAGGGCCCTGGCTGGAACCCGGAGTAGAGGGCGGCCCAGTCCCCCCAAACCTCCCAACTTCCTGATCAGACACAGAGAGCTGACCCAGACTGTGGGAAGATCACTGAGGTAGCAAATCCTCCAAAAGCCACAACCCACCAAGGTAGAGGAGGAACTGTCACACAAATTTATAGAGGCTGACAATTATGAGTTTATCATATATAAACTTTATACAGAGTCAAATGGATTATTAGGGTTTGGATCCCATTGGAACTGGTGTCGGGTCTGGAGATAGTGACCGCTAAGTAGTTTTTGGTTTAAAATCTACAGTTTTGGGTGCGTGGACCGACTAGGTCTGTGATGCAGCTTGTGCTAGTGTGTCTGGCTCAACAAGGCAGGTTCTGGATTCCCAAGCTGGCAGTGGAAAATGGCTCAGATATTCCAGCACATCAGGGACAGTCCCAAGGACTATCTGAAGCCAACCCATCGCACCAGGCACTCTGATGATCTGCTACCCCACAACAACAGGGCTACTGCCAAAATTTTCCACAGAGTGTGCACAACCGAACCGCCTCTCACTTCAGCTTAGCTGGTTCACTCAGTTTGCTTGTGCTGTCCTCCAGCATCGTGATAGAGGGCCACTGGCCAAATTTCAGTAAGCAGTGCTGCCAACTGTGCATGGGGTTGGAACACTGCTTAGTTTGGGCTCTTTCAAACAGGGAGCCCCAGGCAAGCGCCTTCCCCCCCGTCATGTGTGCACCCTGCATAACCTCTGCAAGCCACCACTGCCCATTAAGTCCAGAAGTACCAGAGATCCGGGGAAACAGTGTGGCTGCACCTCAAGTGATAAGCAACCGAATCAACTTATGCATTATGCTTTATTATAATGCTTGTAGCGAGGCGGTGTGGCTCCCCTCCTCCACAGGGAAGTTGAACCCGGCATCTTCCCCCAGGGTGAACTATCCGGCGGAAGCCCCGCCCCTCAAGGTCAGCGCGACCTGAAGTATAAAAGCCGGGCGCCGGCCTTCAGTTGGAGCTCAGCACCGGCAAGAGCAGACGTGCCGGACGACCCTCTCGCTGGAGGCTGCCGGCTCCGAGACAGGACCAGGCCTTGCCGAACCGACCCGCGCAACCCGACGGCTGAGCTGCGAACTCCCGCCGCTGCCCAGCCCCAACTACGGCTTGAAAACTTTCGGACCGACCTGCCCAGCTACCCAGGATAACCCCGGATCTACCTAGCCTGCACTGGAGGACCATTGACGGTCGACGACCCAGCGATCAGGTAGGAGCGAAGGGGATGGAAAGTAGCCCGGGGTGCTGACTACAGTCAGCCCGCAGAAGCCCCGAGCCGATGAACATGTTCGGTCAGGATCCCCACGACCTGCTTCAGTTGTGTCTTCGGATCCCCCCAATCACTCTGTCAGTGTGTTTCGGGCTGGATCCCCACTGACTGCCACTAGCGCAACAGCCACTCCTAGGGCCCCGGCTGAACGCAAGAGGAGTGGGTGCCTGCGTTCCCCCTGCCACCGTAGCCGGTGGCAGTACCCCCCTTTCACCTACAGCTACCGTGCGTTTGTTGCTCGCCCGCCCCAAGGCCAGAGCCCTCTGACTGTTCGTTGCCGGCCGCGCCCCAAAGCCAAGCCTCTGACTTTGCTGCTCGCCCTGCCCAGAGGCCAGAGCTTAGTGTACTGTGTTTGTGCCCGCCCGAACCAAGGCTGCCCCTATTGACTCTGTCTCTGCGCTGCCTCCCCCAAAGGCAAGCTTAGTGTACTGTGCTTGGTGCCCCGCCGAACCAAGGCTGGCCCCTATTGACTCTGTCTCTGCTCTGCCCTGCCCAAAGGGCCAGACTAGTGTACTGTGCTTGTGCCGCCCGAACCAAGGCTGGCCCTATTGACTCTTCTCTGCTCTGCCCTGCCCAAAGGCAGAGCCTAGTGCACTGTGTTTGGTGCCCGCTCGCGTCCAAGGCAGGGCCCACTGACTTTGCCGTGTCCCAGCCCAGTCCACTCCACAGGGACCGAACGCCCAGACAGTGGACCGTGGACCCGAGGGACAGGACCCGGTGAGAACAGGACGAGGCCGGTGTGGCTCCCCTCCTCCACAGGGAGGGTTGAGCCCCGGCTTCCCTCGTCACAGGTGCACTGAGTGAGGTCTTTTATGAAAGCCTATGACACAGTGGGGATTAATATCATGGTAAAATCTCCGTATTAACACTGTATAAGGAATTATGGATACCCAGTGGTATTAGGCTTTACCCAGTCTGTGTCCAACCAAAGGGAGAAACAGGTCTCCTTCAGCTAGGAGGGAAGGCAGCCATCTACCTGTCTTCTATGAAATTAAGCAAGATGTGACCAGAAACAATGGAAGCCCCAGTTAGATAAAGGTGGGGGGAAGCCCACAGAAAGGGAAAAAAACAGCATGACAACATCCTGCTTCTTGAAACAAAGTCATTGAACTTTGGACGCTAAAAGCAAAGCCAGAAGCCATCATTGGTATCCATCAATAACCAGACACAAGGGAACAGAGCTCTTGCATGCTGAGAGCGCTGGGTCCTTCAACCCATGGGGGAGACTGAAGTCTCTGGAGCCGGAATATAGGTGAGAAATATGCTTAGGCACAGCTCTTTCAGCCAGGAAGACAAGGGCAGTCTGCACCTCGTACTGGTAGGGAAGGTTGTGATGGAAGGAAAGTCAGCCATGGCTGGGAAGAAGGGAAATTGGTGAGACAAGCTATCTGGAACAAAGCCCGTATCTTGCTAGATTAAGTATTAGACTTTTAGGTGCATGTTTACACTTTCGTTTGCTAGTAACCCTTTCTAACTTTATTCTTTTTCCTGGCATCACTTAACCTATGTCCAGGGCCAGCGCCAGGGGTTTTGCTGCCCCAAGCAGCCAAAAAAAAAAAAGCTGCGATCACAATCTGCGGCAATTCAGTGGGAGGTCCTTTGCTCCGACTGGGAGTGAGGGACCCTCCGCCAAATTGCCACCAAATAGCTGGACATGCCGCCCCTCTCCGAAGTGACCACTCCAAGCACCTGCTTGCTAAGCTGGTGCCCAGAGCCGGCCCTGCCTATTGTTAATACATTTGTTTTATTTTTACTACCAACCAGCTCAGTGCTGAGTTTCCCAGGAAGGGTGTATTTACCCCAGTTAATAAGCTGTAACGTGCTTTTGTCTCTTTAAAGGAGCAACAGATCTTATTATTTCTCTGAGCCCAGGGGAGGGCTAGGCACTTCAGGGTGCTCAGTTTTGGGGATATTCAGGATTGCGAGTGTGTTGCGGTCACCGCGCTAGTTGTAACCAAGGCTGGTGGAAGCCAGAGTGGGGCTGTAGTCAGGCTGCTGATCCAGGGCTTTCTAGCACATGGACACTCAGAGTGTGACCTTGTCATGGTATAATTCCCCACCCTGAACCTTAGCGTCCAAAAGATGGGGTACCAGCATGAATTCCTCTAGGCTTGATTACCAGCTTAGTACTTGTAGCGCTGCCACCAACCAGGAATTCCAGTGCCTGGTACACTCTGGTCCCCCCAAAACCATGCCCAGGGAACCCCAAGACCCAGACCCTCTGGATCTTACCACAAGGAAAGTAAACCCTTTCCCCCACCGTTGCCTCTCCCAGGCTTCCCCTCCTGGGTTACCCTGGAAATTACTGTGATTCAAACTCCTTGAATCACAAAACAGAGACGAAACTGTACCTTCCCCTCCTTCTCTCTCCCCTCCCAGATTCTCCCTGAGAGAGACAGTAATTCTAACAGAGAGAGAAATTAGCCTCTCTCTCCCCCTTCCTCCTTTCTCCTCACCAATTCCTGGTGAATCCAGACCCAGCCTCTGGGTCTCACCAGAATAAAAAAACAATCAGGTTCTTAAACAAGAAGAACTTTTAATTTTAAAGAAAGAACAGTAAAAATATCTTTTGTAAATTAAAATGGAATGGGTACAGGGTTTTTCAGCTATAGACACTGGAATACCGTCCCACCTATAGTATACCATACAAATTGAAATCCTTTCAGCAAAATACAAATTTGAACTCCTTCCAGCCAAATGCACATTTAAACTCCTTCCAGCCAAATGCACATTTGCAAATAAAGAAAACAAACTAAGCCTAACTCGCCTTATCTACCTAGTACTCATATTCTGAACTATTAAGAGCCTGATTGGAGAGTTGGAGAGAAACCTGGTTGCACGTGTGGTCACTCTCAGAACCCAGAGAGAACAACAACCAAATTCTAACAGCACGCACACAAACTTCCCTCCCTCAAGATTTTAAAGTATCCTGTCTCCTGATTGGTTCTCTGATCAGGTGACAGCCAGGCTCACTGAACTTGTTAACCCTTTACAGTCAAAAGAGATATAAAGTACCTCTGTTCTGTTAACTTCCACTATCTGTTTATGACAGACCTGTATGCAGGTAGCTGGTTGTAAGCATCCCAGGCTAGGAGCTACAGCAGCAAAGCATTGCAAGTCGCCAGGGTTGCATGGCAAGTGGTAACCCAACCCCTCCCTGCTCTGGATTGCACTCTGAAAGCCATGACATAGGGCTTGGCTGTGAAGGGCCTTGAAAGCGAGTAGTTTCTATCTGATGCCGTAGAGAAGGGGGAGCCATTGGAGTGATGCAAAAAAAGGGGTGACATGGTCAAAGTGATGGGCCAGGAAAATGACCTTGGCAGCAGCATTCTGAGTGGATACGAAGAGGGCAAGACTGCATTTGTCAAGGCCAGAGAAAAGGGTGTTGCCTGGATGAGAGCTTTAGCTGTGTGGATGGCCAGCAAGGGCCGTATCTTGGAGACGCTGTACAGAAAGAATCTGCACGACTTAGCCATAGCTTGGATGGGAGCACCTAGGGAGAGGTCTGAGCCAGAGATCATACCCATGTTATAGGCCTGAGTGACAGGCAGGTGTTGCTATGGTTAGCCAACAATAGCAACAGGGGCGCATATGTTAGTAAATATTAACCCTTTTCATCCTTTACTTTCTGCATATTTGATTTGTTTATTCATTCCCTATTCTTTAGGATCTTAACAAAGAGTATGTTGCATTCTAAGGCCTAGAATGCTCTCCTTGCCAGAAAGGTACCTGTTCAGGCATTCTAGGTGTTAAACGGTACTGAAGCATCTTGGGTGCCTCTATGTCCATGGAATGGCTTGGAAACCATTCCCTTGATGTACGTACTGCTTGCATAAGCATCTATAGACCGGGGAAAGTGATAAGGGATAATTGTTACAGCAGATAGGAAAGAATAATTGGGGGGGAAGAAAGACCCACTGAACTAGTCTCTTGTTAGCCCTCTCAGGTGTGTGACAGACCCAAACCCCAGTGGGGTACAGGAGTCTGGTAGAGGGCAAATATACTGGTCACTGGATGAGTAGTTTTCTGTTCCCTGAGTGACCAGAGCAGGGGCTGCACTAGAGTAATCAGGAACCTGCTAGAACCAATTAAGGCAGACAGACTGATTAGAATACCTACAGCCAATCAAGGCAGGCTAATCAGGGCACTTGGGTTTAAAAAGGAGCTTACTTCAATTTGTGGTGTGTGTGTGAGGAGCTGGGAGCAAGAGGGAGAGGGAGAGGGAGAGCGAGAGGATGAGGGTGAGGGTGAGGGTGTGCTGCTGGAGGACTGAGGAGTACAAGCATTATCAGTCACCAGGAGGAAGGTCCTGTGGTGAGGATAAAGAAGGTGTTTGGAGGAGGCCATGGGGAAGTAGCCCAGGGAGTTGTAGCTGTCATGCAGCTGTTACAGGAGGCACTATAGACAACTGCAATCCACAGGGCCCTGGGCTGGAACCCAGAGTAGAGGGTGGGCCCGGGTTCCCCCCAAACCTGCCAACTCCTGATCAGGCACAGGAGGAGTTGATCCAGACTGTGGGGAAGATCACTGAGGTGAGCAAACCTGCCAATAAGCGCAGGACCCACCAAGGTAGAGGAGGAACTTTGTCACAGGTATAAATAATTACATTCACAGTTTACCTGATTTGGGTGTGAAATCATATAGAAATGACATCAAAACATAGTTTCTTTTGGCAAAGAGATTTTCTTCATTTGGAACCCCTATATGACGACACTGGTATGGGGACTTGGTTGGGGAATGAAATCTACTGCATGCCTCCACATATAGTGAAGGAGACACGTAGCCAGCCCTTTATCATCCCATCAAAGGGTGGTCATGTATCTATTCTTTCTGTATAATGCTGTACTAATCTCCAGCTGATAATCTTTGATTGAATAATTCTAACTGAGCCTGGTACTCCACAATCTTGAGTCATCATTAACTCAGACCTGCAATGCGGGCTAGAGATGTTGTCTACCATCCTCTTTGAAAATCCCATCAGGTACTGAGTTGGGACTGGACTTCTTGCTCACAGCCCAGAGATCGCAAACTTGAGGGAGCTGCTCCATACAAGCACTACTGTGAGCATCCCCCCCACTCCGTGAAGAGGAGACATGCATGTGAACTCGCCCCATTATCTTGAACTCTGGGGGAAGGGAATAAAAATTCCTGCCAAGAAAAAATTGCATCTTTTGGGCTGTTTGAACTCTGAAGGGCCAGAGATGTTAAGCTGAAGCCAGAGAGCCTCTTGGGGCAGCCCTGAAAGACACTTGGAATTGATGGGTCACTACAGCTCTGTCACTCATAGGATTTAGATGGTAACTCATTGGTGTGGATATCTTTGCTTTACCTGTAAATAACTCACATTTCTTTTTCCAAATGATTAACCCTTTATATAGTTTGTTACAGGATTGGCTACAGGTGTTCTCTTTGGTGTAGGATAGGATACCAACTGATCTGGGATAAGTGACTGGTCTCTTGGGATTGGAAGCAACCTGACTGTGGTGTGATTTTTGGTGTAAGTGATGTTTTATTACAAAGTCCAGTTTGCCTGGGCGGCAAGATAGGCTGGACAGGCTAAGGGGACTGTCTGTGACTCCATGGGGAGACTTACAGAGTTCACATTTGTTGCTGGCTTGGTGAAATCTAGTGCTAGAACACACCATCTGAGGTCGGCAATCTTGGTTGTGAGCCATACCAGGTAGCACTGAGCATCACAATGCCAACTTTAGGCACTTTGAAAATCACTGGGATCCAGAAAGCCCGAGTTAGGCACCATACACTGGTGCTATCCCAGGGCACCCCTTCATGCCCTACACACTCTGCCTCACTTTCTCTCTGAGGCCCCAGAAATAAGTTAAGCAGAATGTTTTTAAAGTAATATTCCCTCTCTCTTGGGATCTGGTTTATTAAGCACCACCAACCCCCTGTGTGCACTGGCTAAGAGAGCAGAGCCTTGCATCCGCCCTCCCACCCCTACAAAACACCTAGTCCTGGCCCTTAAAGAAACATTGGCCCAGGACGGCCCTATGCCATTCTTCTCCCAGACACTGACTACTCCCCTGGACCATCTTCCTCTTACCCACTGCCTGCGTCGGTTCTTCCCAACCCCTGGAACTGGGCTCTCACCTTCCCTTAAAGGGCCAGGACCCTGCTAAAGCCACCCAGGTTCCCTGTACAATGCATGGAGAGATGGACACCTGTGAATGGGATTCACACAGCCAGTACGCTCAGTAGGGAGCTGCCTAAGCCAGCCAATGGGAGATACCACTAACAGTGTAAGAACACCGCTAGGGCTAGTGATTGGGGCACTCACCTAGGAGACGGCGGACCCAGCGTCCAGTCCCCTGCTCCAAGGGTTATTTATTTACTTGCCTTCTCCTCTGGCTGGATTTGGAGCAGGGTCCAATCTGGCAGGCGTGCTCTGACCAACCAAGCGGGGGCTGTGTGGCTTTCAGCCACCACCCAGAATTTGGGCACCGAAATCCCTATCCAGCGCTGGGCCAGAATGTCCGCTGAGAGTTTCTCCAGCCAACTCAGAGCTCCATCTGTGTCGCCCCCTATGTGGGGCTCATCCCCACAGGCTCCTTGGAGCTGTGCTCAGAGCAGCAGGCCTGTCCTAGGTCCCCTTCTGTGTGCTTGTGCAGTGACAGCTGCAGTAGGAAGGATGCCAGATTGCTGAGCCCTGTAATATTTTTTTCCTGTGCACTTTCAGGGAACAGGCTGTTGCTTCTGAATATCTGGTCTGGTCCCCATCAAAGCTTCCTGCCTGAGTGCTCTATTTATTTGGGATCTTGCCACATCTGTGGCCAGGACTTTATTTGGTGATCTGATCTATCAGTGAGAAGGAAAGTTGCTGGATAATGTTTATTTGAGGTGTCCCCACAAGGCCCCACAATACTCTACAGGTTTCTGGCCCGGATATGTTTTTCCAACCGTAGGACGCATGTGTTATCTGCTCTTTAGGAGGAAGCAGAGCTCATCATTTCCTAGGAATGTATTTTGATATCCATGTGTATTTTTGCAAATTGTGAGGGTCAGAATTAAGGTGGGAGAGCAGTGAGCTGGGAGGACAATGGTGAGTGATGAAGGCGTCATTGGCATTTGGCCCGGAATCCTTCCCAGACTCTTTAGTGTTTCAGGATGTATAACCATTGTAAAGGTGAAAGCCAGCATGCGGGTGTTTGCTGAACTCCACTGAAACACACTGTGATGTTATCTGATTAAAATATGTTCATATAGATCACTCTTGCAGCCACTATTATATATTTGCAACAAATCTTGTATAAAATGTGGGATGTAAGATTGTCTATGAAAAGGTTATGATTTGCTGGTTATGATTATGCTATCTGTATGCATGTATCATTTCTGTATTTGAAGTTATGAATATTGGCTCTATACCTTGATCTTAAATGTTTGCTCCTCGGGTAGAGCCCACAAGGTGGTTGGCCAGCACACCTTGGAGGGACTATCAGGGGCAGCTCCAGGCACCAGCACGCCAAGCGCGTGCCTGGGGCGGCAAGCCACAGGGGGTGCTCTGCCGGTCATCGCGAGGGCAGCAGGCAGGTTGCCTTCGGCAGCTTACCTGTGGAGGGTCCGCTGGTCCTGCGGCTTCAGCGGACCTCCCGCAGGCATGCCACCGAATCCGCGGGACCAGGGACCTCCCGCAGACAAGCCACCAAAGGCAGCCTGCCTGCTATCCTTCGGGCGGCAAAATACCTAGAGCTGCCCTTGGGGACTATTCAAACGGAGTGGCCCATCAAAAGACCATTTAACTGACAATGAACCACGAGAGACACCTATTACACTTTATGGAATTTCCTGCTGTGACTAGGCAAAATGCATGGACATGTGACTCCAGCCACCATCTTGTTACTAGAACAGGAGTACTTGTGGCACCTTAGAGACTAACAAATTTATTTCAGCATGAGCTTTCGTGAGCTACAGCTCACTTCTTGGGATGCATAGAATGGAACACACAGACAGGAGATATTTATACATACAGAGAACACGAAAAGGTGGAAGTATGCATACCAACAGGAAGAGTCTAATCAATTGGGATGAGCTATCAGCAGCAGGAGGAAAAAAAACTTTTGAAGTGATAATTAAGATGACCCATAGAAGGTGTGAGGAGAACTTAACATAGGGAATTAGATTCAATTAGTGTAATGACCCAACCATTCCCAGTCTCTGTTTAGGCCTGAGTTAATTGTATCTAATTTGCATATTAATTCGAGTTCAGCAGTCTCTCTTTGGAGTCTGTTTTTGAAGTTTTTTTGTTGCAGAATTGCCACCTTCAAGTCTGTCACTGAGTGGTTAGAGAGATTGAAGTGTTCTCCCACTGGTTTTTGAACGTTATGATTCCTGATGTCAGATTTGTGTCCATTTATTCTTTTGCATAGAGACTGTCCGGTTTGGCCAATGCACATGGCAGAGGGGCATTGCTGGCACATGATGGCATATATCATGTTGGTAGATGTGCAGGTGGACGAGCCCCTGATGGCCCCTGTACTTGTCCACAGTAAGAACAATGGGATCCTCTCCACATGGCAGGAGCTATAAAAGCCACTGGAATTACCTCCATTTTGCCTCTTTCCTGCCCAAAACTCTGGACTGTACTAATGGGAGCATTATAACCAACGGACTGAGGACCTTCCAATGATCTGGAAGCAACCAGAGACTTGACGTAAGCCAGCAGTTTATTCCATCACTTCTACAAGCCTGAACCAAGAACTTTGTTATTACTGGATGTAACTGATTCCTTTAACCAATTTAAGCTCTCATCTTTCTTTCTTTCTCTTTCTTCCTTAAACCTTTAGATTTTCGATACTAAAGAACTGGCATCATCGTGATTTTTGGGTAAGATTTGAGTTATATATTGACCTGGGTATGTGGCTGGTCCTTTGGGATCAGGAGAAGCTTCTATTTGATGATACTGGTTGTAAAAAACCACTCACCTTAAATCTAGAGGTTTTGGTGGTGATAGAAGAACTGGAATGCCTCAGGAAACTGCTTTTATGACTTCTTGTTAGCCAGTGTGGTGAAACAGAAGTTTAAATTAATTGAGATAGCCTATCTCCTAGAACTGGAAGGGCCCTTGAAAGGTCATTAAGTCCAGCCCCCTGCCTCCACTAGCGGGACCAAGTACTAATTTTTGCCCTAGATGTGCCCTCCAGGATTGAACTCACAACCTTGGGTTTAGCAGACCAATGCTCAATCACTGAGCTATCTCTGCTGGGATAATATAGCCTATGGTGGGGATTAGCCACCTGTCTTGCAGTGTATCTGCCCTATTTCTCTGCAGTTTGTCCTGAATTTGGCATCCTCAGTTGTGGCCCACAAAGGCATGATTGCACACACTTATAACCTTAACGCCTTAGAGCTCAAAACGCATCACAGATGGCGCAGAATCATTAGCCTCTGAGCTTGCATGGTCCTAGTGCCAGGGGACTGACCTGGGAGGCAAGATGTGGTCTCTATTCTCTTCCAGTGACCTGCTCTAGGGCCTTGGGAGAATCACAACTTCTCTGGACCTCAGTTTCCCCATGTGTGAAATGATGATCATTGTGATGCTGGCAGACCGGGTGCCAGCTCACACCAAAGCTCTGGGCCAATTCATGGCGTGTATTAGCATATATCAGTGGTCTCAAAGTCCCGGGCCGCAGTTCATCTGCGGTCTGAGAACTGCCCCAATGTGGCCTGCGGGGCTCCAGTGCCCCAACCACCCCTGTGGCCAATGGGAAGCTGCAGGGGTGGTGCCTGGGGGAAGCAGCGCATGGAGGCCCCCCGGCCCACCCCACCTTGGAGCCCCAGGTGAGCACTGCACCCCCCTGATCCCCTCCCAGGCCCTGGATCCCCTCCCCCCCAGCCCCCAAACTCCCTCCCAGAGCCCAACCTCACCCCTTCTGCACCCAAACTTCCTCCCAGAGTCTGCACCCTGTACCCCAATCCCTACCCGACCTCCTCCCCCACCCAAACTCCCTCCCAGAACCTTAGGACATGTGGGAGGTGGAGTTTGGGAGAGCAGAATTTGGGGCGGGGGAGGGGGTCTTCTCAATGGCATGAGTGACATTGGCCCACTGGGAGGATTTGAGGACTGGCCCTGGCCCCAAGGTAAATTGAGTTTGAGACCCCTAGTGTAGATTAAAGCAGTTCTTAATTGTATTAGAGTGTATTTGGTGTTTAATAAAAACTAATGGGATGTTACATGCATTTTCACTTAACTGTATCCTGTTATGACGTAATAAATATTTAAATTGTGTGTACCCCGGTAACTAAATAACCCATCAAATGAGCAAGAAGCCTTATGGAACGCAAATGAAGAACTTTAACAGGGAAGTGCTAATTCTTGCGCATTTGAAGGCAAGTGGTCATTGTGTGCGATGATCAGAGATCGAAGACTCTAAACATGTTCTCATCTCTCCACCAATCAAAGAGCCCATGGGGGTGGTGCCCTGTCAGCTTGTTTTCTGGGTGAAGAAGTTGTAAGCATGGACTCAGGGAAAGTTCCTGGATCTCTGGACTCTTTGGACCCTTACAGGGAAGGGTACTCCGTGGTATGGGGCCCTGCCCATTATTCCTGGACAGCTGCACAGAGTGCTCAGAGCAGACGCCTAGCACTGAGCAAAGGCCCACAGCGGGCTGCAGAGATGCCATCTATGCACTGCGCATGTGGTTGATGCTTAGCCAAACCATGGCCTCGCCTGGGATTTCATGCTGCATCGCTGCCCTGCTTCCCAGCAAGCCAGACACCGTGCTGACACCTCGCTGGGTGGGGTTTCAGAATCTGGATGGACAAGAACACCACAGCGCGGGGGCAGTGAACCAGTGACAGCAGGGGAGAGGGGCCTGTTTTCCAAATTAGCTCACCCCCTCTACAATCTACAGTCTTTCTCTCTCCACTTCAGCACCATGGGACTCTGCCAACACGGAGAGCTGGGAGCCATGCTCTCCCTTGGTCCAAGTCCCTATGGAGAAAAGCCACGCTGGTGCTCGGCCACATAGGGAGGGGCGCAAGCACCTCTTTCCAGACACAGGTTTGGGTTCAGCGGGTTTTATCGCTAGGAGATACAAGCAGCGCCACAGCCAGCACAAGACACGGATTGCACAGAGAACACCGGGACACAGCACAGCCAGCGAAGGTTTGGCTACAGCCATGGTGACTACCCACCAGTGTGCACTGGACATGGTGGCTCACAAGGAACATTGGCAAGGGCCGGGTAGGGAGCTTATCACCTCGGCCATGCTAGGAGCCTGTGTGGGAGACCACAGAAGCCAAGCACTCGTGTGAAACAACGTCTTCTGGGTGCTTGCTGCTCAGCACACAGCTGGGCTGGGCTGGCGCTCAGCGCCCAGAAAAGACTCCAGCTGCCAGGAAGAAATGCAATTTAGCAAGTGTCCCAACAGAGGAGGTGAGAGGGAACATGCAGGTGAAACACGTCTGCCAGGTTGGGAAGAACAGAAGGGGACTTTATTGGGTGCCTACATAATAGTGAGAGAAAGCCACTGGGACGCGCCTGCAGAGACCTGACGCTTATCCCTGGTCCCTTCCAGTTCATTGCAGGTGACACTAACACCTTTGGCCACGTGAATGAACCATGAAGAATTCATCAGACGCTGAAGACATTAAGTAACGGGAACAAAATCCGAGTGTGAGCTAAAGGATCTGCCCTGCGTGGACTGGATGTGAGCACGCTCCTCCCCCAGACACCAGCCTCCTGGGCTGATCTCTTCAAATGGGACGAGCCCACCAGAAGAGCCTTACAGGGGCCTGGCTTGGGCCCAGACCCTGAAGGGTCTTTAGACACCTACGTCCCTCTGAAACCGGTGGGAGTTAGGTACCTCAGTACCTTTGAGGGTCTGTCCACAGAGCTTGCTGAGAATCAGGCTCCTGTAAAGTGGCTCTAGCCAGGCACCCAAAGCACTGATCACTGAACCATCGGTAGGCCTGGGATCCTGTAGCCCAGACCCAGCAGGGGAGAGGCTGATCGCAGACCTGCTCTGCAGGCCGGGTGGGAGAGAGGAGTGTCATCTAATCTCGGAGGTGGGTTGAAATCCCCAGAAAGCAGGAGATCCTGGGAGTCACGCTAGCCAGCGTGCCCAGCACAAGCACCTGTAGCCCCCCTCCTAGCACCGGGGACTGGGGTTCAGCTAACACTGTATGGAAAGGCAATAGAGACATGGGGGATGGGGCACTACAGTGTTCCTGCAACTAGGGGGCGGTGCTAGAACCCCTTCTCGATGCTGAGGGTGCGCCGAGTGACGTGCTCCATCTTGCCAGAGATGTACTCAGTCAGGCTGATCTGGTAGTTGGCCAACATCTTCAGCATCAGGCGCAGATTGAGCCACCACTGTTCCTGCGGCAGCCTGTGCCTGTGGGGGAGAGGGACAGAGATCAACTCTGCAGGGAGCCGGCTTGCAGCAGTGAAGGGTCTAGGCCAGAGACTCGTGTTCCCAGTAGATGGACAAATCCCCCCCATCCGGCCTTTCCAGCCCACGAGACATGCTTTCCCCACAGTGGAACAGATGGCTGCAAAGGGAAACTGGCCGTGTCTTGGAAACCTCAGTAACCCCAGGCTTTGAAATGCACAGGAGCCCGGTGGGTGGAAAGCAGGTTTTCTGAGGGAGTCAGACTGGGGAGATTAAACCAGGCTGAAAGGAAAAAGCGAGTTCTACTCTTGAGCTGTGGCGTCGCCCAGCCAGTTCTGTTGAGATGCTTGGAACACTGCTGCCCTGGCCCATGACTGCTTCAGGCCAACTCTGGTCCCTGCCGCCAGTGCATGAGAGGCGCATCGCTGATGGTTTGGCTGGCAGAGGCCCCGTCTCCCAAGCAGAAAGGTGCACTGGGAGACAGGAACCCCCCTCGCTCCCAGCCCGGTACTCACTCAAAATCGGTGACTTTCTTGAGCTCTGTCACGGGGCTGAAGGCCACCATCTTCTTCCTGAGTCCGATCACGCAGGCTGAGTCTGCCGAGTTGGCGAAGACGCGCCCTGTGGGACCACAGGTGGGGCGTTAGCAGCAACATGGACATAGCCACGCAGGGTCCCGCGCCTCCCCTGTAGAGTGCTGACTAACCAGCAACACAACTCAGCCTCAGCAAGGGTCTTCCAGAATGCAGGGGCCGGCTCACTGCACCATCAGCTAGGGCTACCTCGTAATGAGCCACTCCAGGCCAGGACTGACTGAGCTGTGGGGCCTCTGCTCCCCTTTCATCTCTAGAGGCTATTTCTGCAGGCCACAGCTGGGGCAGGTTGGGAAATTGCATAGGCACCTCCTCATGCTGAGTGGGTCCCACGGATCCCCAGGGCTGGTGGGGCCAGAGTTACCAGCCTGGCTCAGCCACTGGACATGTGACCAGGGACTGGGGGGCAGTGGAGAGAAGCCTGTTCGATGGACCCCAGGGGCTCAGTGTCAATGCCTTGGCAGGCAGAGCATTTTCTGAGCCTAGGGCAAGCACTGCATCCTCGCCCACGTTCCCCGTGCCGCGATGCTCGACCTACCCTTGCGATAAGCCTCCTGCAGCTTCTCCGACATCCACAGCATGGCCTTCACCCCCAGCTTGGTGCCATAGTTACGGTCAAAGGGGGTCGGAGCTCCGCCCTGCAAACGGAGACGGGTGGCCCCATGGGGCACAGAATTAAGCTAGGAACAAAGGGAGCTTGTTTCACAGCTGTGGGGGGAGGCACTAGGCAGGGAGGGCAGTAGTGGCATCTACTCATCACTGTGTAACACAGGAAGCGGGTGCCCTGGAAATGGCCATCCGCCTCTGGGCCGTACACAGAGCATACAGCCCAGACAGCTGCAGCACGGCACGGAGGAGTGGGGCCTGCAAAGCAACAGTCAGACCGGCTAAGCACAGTGAGCGGAGGCCTCCACACTGCCATGAGTGCAGGAAGACAGTGAAAGCAAAGGAGTGGCAGGGCCTAGAGGTGACTAGGCCCTAGTCTCTCCTCCTGAGCTGAACAGGAGCCCATCTCTGGCCCTAGCCGCCTGCCCAGAGGGTTCCCAGCCCAGTCAGGGCAGCTGCCGCCTACCTGTTGGAGGTGTCCCAGGACGTTGATCCTGCAGTCGAAGATCCCTCTGCCCTCAGACGAGTACAGGTTGTAGAGGAACTCAGTGGTGTAATGTTCATGGCACTTCTCGTTGCTTGGGGGAAGGCAAAGGAGAGCGCATTAGCGGGCCTGCCTCCCGTGACTCAGCAGACCATGATGAGGGACAGAGGATCCTACCCACAGCTTGCTGCGCCATGGGCACAGCGGGCCGGAAGCTGCACAGTGCTTAGAACAGAGGTTGGCAACCTTTCAGAAGTGCTGTGCCAAGTCTTCATTTATTCACTCTAGTTTAAGGTGCTGTGTGCCAGTAATACTTTTTAACAGGTCTCTTTCAATAAGTCTGTAATATATAACTAAACTATTGTTGCATGTAAAGTAAATAAGGTTTTTAAAATGTTTAAGAAGCTTCATTTAAAATTAAATTAAAACGCAGA
This sequence comes from Chelonoidis abingdonii, assembly GCF_003597395.2. Taxonomy (NCBI): domain Eukaryota; kingdom Metazoa; phylum Chordata; order Testudines; family Testudinidae; genus Chelonoidis; species Chelonoidis abingdonii. Next base: position 52,597,036 of record NC_133776.1, read on the forward strand.
GCCCCCCGGATTGGTGGCCAGGACCTGGGCAGTGAGTGCCACTGAAAATCAGCTTGCATGCCACCTTTGGCACACGTGCCATAGGTTGCCTACCCCTGGGGTAGAACAATATTCTATGATCCCAAATCCCAGCACGACCTGGTCACCGCCACCCTCGGTCGGGCTGTCTCTGAAACCTTCCACAGTTACCAAAGCTTGGCAGGTCAACAGCCCAGTGCAGGAAATTCCCCATCCTGCGTGCCAAGCCCTGGCTTGGGGCCAAAGCCCTAGGCATTAGAGATGGAAGAGCTCAGCGCGATCTAGCCCTCCTCGCCCTACCAGTTCCGGATTGCCCCGGCTGTGTGTTAGCCAGCTCTTTGTGGAGCCTTGCTTCAAACATCTCACGGGATGGGTCTGCCACCTCTGCCTAGCCAAAGAAATCGTCCTGCCTGGGAACTTTCCCTCCTGGAGGCTACATCTAATTCATCCCGTTCTTAGACAACCCTCTGGGCACCACTCTGAGGAACTTCTCCCCAGGCTTCCACCCGCCAGGCACTGGAGCTGGTGAAACAGTCACTGCTCAGCTGTGCTAGACAGTGGCAGCTCCCCAAGGGTGGTCTCAGCCAGGACAGGAGAGACAGTCCCTGCACTGACCACATCGCATGGCACAGCACAGCCACGTCTCACTTGCTGACCTCCACCACCCCCAGGTCTCACCCCTTGCTCCTGCAGTCCCGTTTCCTCTCCCTCATTCACATGCTTTCTCCCACACTGGTTTGTCCCAGTTATTTCCTGCCCAAGTTTCTAAGCACTGGGGGCTTCACTAGGCTGATTTGGGTTAAAACTGCCAAGTTTGGAAATAAAAGTGTCTGAAGGCCAGAGGTCAGAGCTTTTTGTTGGCCCTCAAATAGCTAAAGCTGTCACAGCCCCCTAAAAACAGTCCAGCGCTTGGGGTGCTGCTCTGTGATGGGGCTGATTCCCAGCCCCAAGCTCATGTCTTCAAACTGGTTCACTGCAACTCTTTGTGGTTCAACCACAGAAGCACCAAGACCAATGTTCTCCACCATTGCATAAGTGATGGCTTCCCTTGAGAGTCCCTCCCCGATTCCTGTGTGCGTGTGTAGGCATTCAATGGGCAGCAACCGGGCTGCCTGGAGGGTCAGGGCTGTGTCCTTCAGCCGGCACACTCCTGAACCCTCTACACTCCAAATGTGCATCCCATGGGGTACTCTCCTCAGCAGCAGCAAAAGGGTTAAAACTACTAATCCCTCCCCCAAAGCAGGATTTAAGCAGGGCCACCCCCCTGCCCAGCTCTGCGTCAGCTCTCCAGCCTGGCGCTCGGGGTGCCGAGGGGGCTGGCCAGTGCCCCGCGTAGTCTGGTTGTGGGCTGGAGCGTGGAAGCTGGGTTAGTTTCACAGCGGTGGTGCACTCTGCAGAGCTGCATTGCCACAGAAAGAAGAGCCCTGGGCTGACTCACCGGAGCACCAGGCCCCTCTGAATGTCAGTCTTCATCTTCTCAGTCAAGTGCTCAACGTTGACCTACAAGACAGACATGGGGCATGCTAGTACAGCACTCGGCACCATCCCACCACCCAGCACCTGCACAGCCAGGGGCTTCCCACCCCAGAGAAGGCCCTTAGCCCCACTCTTGCCTTCCGTCCATTCAAACCTCCAGCGCAGGGCAACCCCCGCCCAGAAACACCCATATCCAATTGGCATCATCTCCTCCTCCTCCTCGCAGGGCCCAAACAATGGCTGCAATGTGCTCTCAGGCAGGGAGAGGAAGCTGATCCGATGGACGCATCGCCTCTGCCCTGTGCTAGTGCAGCCGTGAACAAACCTTGGCTGGCCTCTGGGTATTGCCTGGGGGAAGGGAGTTACCAGGGCTCATTCCACTGCCTCTCTAGGTGAGCTGTACTGCTAGGGCCTCTGGCGAATCATCTCCTCACCTCCCTGACAGCCCAGGCTCTTGAGACCCTTCACCCTCTGCATCAGAAGGACCCAGGGAGCCTATGCTTGTAGCTTGTAGCAGGAGGTGATACCATCCTCACGATGAGAGGCTACCACACCAGCCTCTGCCACGAAGCCTTTGTGAATCCAGCGCTCAGATTCAGATCTGATGAGGTAGCCATTCATTTTTCTCTGCTACCTTATGGTTCTTGGGCCCAGGGCTCCCTATCAGACCCTCACAACCCCATGTCCAGCACCGTGTCCTTCCTCCCCCGTCACATCTACAGCTGATGTCCTCACCGAATTCGCACTGGTCACCCCCACACTTATATCTCCTCAGTCCAGCGAGTGAGGCAGAGATCACGGCTCTTTCTCTCCCAGGAATCATTCTGTGCTATCTCTCCTCCTTTTAATTAATGGCGCTGCAAATTAATTACATGTACTATGTCTGCCCCAAACACACTAAGGGAACGCTGGAGCAAAGCCACCTGCTGTATGTTCTTCCTGTTCCTGTACATATCGTGTGGCCCACATCACGCCCACAGGGAAGGACAAGCTCTGCACAGAGCTGGGCGTATCTCCGTGGGAGCCAGAGAGCGAGCTCACCTTCAGGTCGTGAATGGTGAAAGGATCCTCGTAGACGTAGGCGGCGTCCGCTCCCACGGCGATGCCGGTCACTGTCGACAGGTAGCCGCAGTAACCCCCCATGGTCTCCACGATGAAGACGCGGCGCTTGGTGCCAGAGGCTGACTGCTTAATGCGGTCACAGCTCTGTGCCGAGGACAGAAGAGAGGGCTCGTTAGCACAGATGTCAGAATTGGAGCAAGTATGGGATCCCCACCCCTGGGTCATGGAGAGCTGGCAAGGAGAACCAGCCGTGGGTCAGAGCCATGTCTGCTGTCATCTTGAGCAGACAAGCTCTCCTCCTCCAGTCTGGCAGCTGAGGATAGCTTGGCCCTTCACAACCCTTACAGCACCCCTGAAACACTAGACCCAACTTGCATGCACGACCCAGCAGGACAGGGCCCTTGATCTTTGCCTCCAGGCAGTGCTCTGCCACTCATCGGCAGGTGTCTGCTCGGAGTAAGGGCAGCTCTGGGGTCCAAGCCCTGCGCTGGGGAGGTCCCCGCTGTCTGGCAGCCCATGGAACATGGCGGGAGCACTGCGCAGGGCCCAGGCCGAGCGGGAAGAGGAAGGGGAAGTGCCCCTTTGTTCCCTCCCCTTACTGTGCATAACCTGGTGACACAGGCCTGGGTGGAGGAACCTTTCTGTGGTGGAAACTTTCTGGCTGACAGAGCCAGCATGGTTCCCAGGGCCAGGCCTCAGGCTGGCTTAGCTCTGAGCAGAGCGTCTAGCCAGCGCGGGAAGGGAGGACAACGCCCCACACAGCGATGGGAGGAGGAAGAGGCTGCTTCAGGATGCAGGAGGCTGTCGAAGCTGGCCCCAGTAGGAGCCTGGGCTGCAAGGGGTGAGTCTCTGTGCTCTACGCAGGGAGTGAGCAAGTGCTCCCCAGACAGTGTGTAGAGGGGAGAGGGGGAGGATGGGGCTGTGTGGGTGACCTACTCTGGAAATGCAGAGGAGGGTGGGCAGCAAAAAGGCACTGCCTTCTTCCCCACATTTTCCTGTTCAAAAGGCAGCAAGTTTTTGTGCTGATGACTCCTAGCTGCACTGTGCAATTTATCAGGGGGTGGGTGAGAGTGCCTGGAGCCAGGGGCCTGGATGCTGGGACTCACCCTGCAGGCTGATGCCCCACGCACTGGACCACAGAGTCATGCTTGCTCCCTCTCTGGCCCTGGCAGGGTTCCCTCCCCATTGAACTTTAGAGTACAGACATGGGGACCTGCATGAAGACCCCCTAAGCTTATTTCTAGCAGCTTAGGTTAAATACTCCCTAAGGCACAAATCCTTCCTTGTACCTTGGATTAGGTAACGCTGCCACCACCAAGTGATTTAAACAAACATTTAGGGAGGGCCACTTGGAGCCCTACCTTCCCCAAATATCCCCCCAAACCCCTACACCCTTTTTCCTGGACAGGCTTGAGAATAATCCCCCAAGCCCCTACACCCCCTTTCCTGGGGACGCTTGAGAATAATATCCTCACCAATTGGTACAGGTGAACACAGACCGAAACCTTTGGATATTAAAACCATGAAAAAATCAATCAAGTTCTTAAAAGAATTTTAATTAAAGAAAAGGTAAAAGAATCACCTCTGTAAAATCAGGATGGTAAGTACTTTACAGAATAACAAAAGACTCAAGAACACAGAGGATCTCCCCTCCAGGCAAAACCTTAAAGTTACAAAACCAGGTATAAACCTTCCTCTTAGACAAAGGAAATCACATGCCAAAATAAAAGTCAGCTAACACATTCCTTCCCTACTTACTGATACTGATGGAGCTGGATTGCCTGCTTTCTTGCTCTGTCCCTGGCAAGCACACAGAACAGACAGACAAAGAACAGACAGACAAAGCCTTTTCCCTCTCCCTAGATTTGAAAGTATCTTGTCCCCTTATTGGTCCTTTCGATCAGGTGCCAGCTAGGTTACCTGAGCTTCTTAACCCTTTACAGGTAAAAGGATTGGGTGCCTCTGGCAGGAAGGATTTTAGAGTACTGTATACAGGAAGGTTGTTACCCTTCCCTTTATATTTATGACAGGCCCAGTGACGTTGGAAGCAGCAGCAGCCTAGCTGCCAACCTCGGGCTCTGCAGATTGCAGTGCTGGTCACGGGGTTATCTGGGTAAATACAAGCTAGGTACTGCGAAGCTCAAGCCCCTTTGCAGATCCGGGCCTGCGATGGGAATGCATCTCCCAGCAGCGACATGTCTCTGCTCACTTTCAGGGAGCTTGTTTGTCATGCCTCCACCACCTCCCACCCCCATCCCGGTGCCTCACCTCCATGGCAGATTGAGGTGTCGGCAGCGCCAAGGCTTGAATCGGTCCAGGCACAGTTGGGTTCTGATGGTGGCGGATCACACACTGACATGCAGAGTCTGCGTACTGGCCCTGTGCTCCACCAGTTGCAGCACCCCCTCGTACGCCTGCAGGGGGCAGCACAAGTGGAAATGTAACGACATGGCAGAGACTATAACCCACCCTCACCTTCACCCCCAGAGCAAGGCCAGTTTGATATTCCGTGAATTGACATGCTCACAAGGGTGCTGGCGGTTGGCAGAGACTCAGATCTCCTATCTACCCCCCAAAGCAGCAATGCGCATACAGCAGCCACAGGAGCTCCCCAACTGCCTGCTTCAGTGTTCCACAGAGTTAGGCCTTTGGGATACGGACTGTCGCTGTTCTGTGTGTGCTGCACCTAGCGCAGCAGGGTCATGGGCCATGGCTGGGGATCCTAGACACCACCACAATATCAGTAATAAATAATAATAATAGTGCTGAGTTCAGCCACTGGCTTTCCCCGCTGAGCCTGCCAGCAACTAATCCCAGTGCTAACACCAGCTCTGTAGGGAAGATCGCTCAACATCCCTTCCTAAAAACACGGCTGCAGTGGCTTGGGGAACCTGTCCGTGTAGAACTGATTTTATGAACTCTCTGTATAACTATCTCTGTATATTGAATCAGCCATCTGCTAATGGGGTCTGTCACATTCCACCGAGACCTGGCTACAAGGTCATTAACCTTCCATTCGGGGGGAAGCACCCTAGAACGAAGAAATGGCTACAGCAGAGGAGACACCAGTTCCCCGGGATGGCTGCAGGAGGTGGGTTGAAGCCATGGAAAATCCCCAGCAGAAATGAAGGAACAAAGACAAGGAGTGTTACGAGTTGCTGTTAAAAAGGAATATCCTCGCTGGGGGAAGTGGGACCTCCTGATGGCTGGAGAGCAACAAGGAAAAGGAAACTTATTTAAAGAGTCAGAGGAAACTCCACGTTCAGGAAGAGAAGACTGAGCTAGAGGAGAGGGGTCCCAGAGGGGGGAACTGGGACCCCAGAAGGCATGGATCAAAATCCAAGGAATGCTCAGAGTTGGGAGGACCCTGAGGGAGGGAGTGGCGTACAGGGCTTTCTTTGTTTGCCTACATCTCTGTATCTCTTGTGTTTTGTCTATCAGCAAAGTGCGATTGGTTTAGAAATTCGTCTGCAAAGTCTCCATGCAACTTGCTTCAATCGTCATGTGTCCCTGAAGGGTTAAACTATAAACCTGAGTGTCCATTGGGGTGGAGCTCTAGGGTGGGTGTCCTTGAGTGACTGGGCTGTCTTGGGAAGCCAGCACTGGTCCTGGGGGCTCAGGACAGCTGGGCCACAGTGGCCTATTCCTTAGAAGTGGCATCAGAGTCTCGGCCTGAGAGGCCAGAGCCAGTGAAGGTGGGTGGAGCCTGCCTAGAACGAGACAGATCCAGCGCATGGGTCCAAATACATCTCTGTGGAGGGGCAAGGACGAGGACAGGTTAGTAACACATACCTGGCTCACATGGGGGTTGTGGGGCTTCATCAGCTGCCGAGCTTGTCGGTGCTATTCTTACGTATGACTGACAGGAGCAGTGACTGCTGCCATGACTCACACCCAGACTCAAGGCACAGAGCACAGGGGCAGAGCTTTACCCCAGCTGGTTTAGAAAGGAGGCTCGTGGGCCCCCTGAGGGGGAGAGAAGCATCCTGCATGCAGTGGCCTAGAGCAGGAGCTGGTAGAGCCTGCCAAGAGGGGGTGCCTGAAGCCAGGTTACAACAATGCCCAGCAGACCCCAGGGCTCGTGTCTCACCTCACGCCAGGTGCACTTTGCTAAGCGCATGCTACATCCAGCTTGAACGGGTTCAGCCTTTTGTGATCTTCTGACCCCAGGCAGGATAGCTGTGGTCCCTACCTCACAGCGTGAGGCTGGGATGTACCCAGGCAGCTGCTGCACATGCACAGCATGTCCAGGGCCATATTGAGCACCCACATTTTGCAGTTTGGGATACACACAACATCACAGAAATGAGTCTGTGGCTAGAGCACTAGGCTGAAACTCAGGAGATCCAGGTTCTAGTCCCAGCTCTGCCACAGACTGTCTGTGTGACTTGGCCAAGGTGCTTAATCCATCTGGGCTTCAGTTCTCCATCTGCAACATGGGGCTAGAACACCCTTTGCCTTGTCTGTTCAGAACTTTTGAGGCGGAGACTGTCTCCTGCCATCAGCATGTCTAGTGCCTAGCAGCAGGGCCCTGATCTCAGCTGGAATACAAGTACAGTAGAACCTCAAAGACCCAAACACCAGAGTTATGGACTGAGCGGTCAACCGGACACCATGTGGAACCGGAAGAACATGATCAGGCAGAAGTGGAGACCAAAAAAAAAGGCAAATACTGTACTATGCCTGCACTGCACCTTAAAAGTAGGCACATCTGGGCTGCCTGTTCCCACTCTCTTCCCCTCTCACCCCACGCATGGGCAGCCATTTACAGCTAGGAGGTGAAGATGCTGAGATTTGTAGGCACAGCACTGAGCCCCTGCTGGCAGCCTGAGTCAGCAAAGCAGGAACAGCACTGGAGTCTGTGCCCCTTTCCTGTAAGCTGTGGGTGTTAGTTTCATCCCCTCGGTCAGAAGGGGAACAAGCTTGCAAGCTCAGTCTGAGCCTAGGAAAGAAGCTGCTGCTGATGCTACAAGGAAGGCACTGGGGCGGGAGCCTCTCTCTTGTGGCCAGAGCCTGGCCTGGAGTGTGAACTGCTGGAGTTGGAGGCCGAGCGGCTGCCAACACTCTGGGCTCTGGAGGAGCATCTCAGTTTTAAGGGGCCACAGCCTGCACTGCACACTCACTGACACCACGGTGCCCCAGGGTGCCTCACTCCTCACGCTTGCAGCCAGGGGGCTAGACCCAGCTGCCTGTCCCGACCCTCACGTGCAGGGCAGCCGCTTACAGGTAGGAGGTGAAGACACCAGAGTTCCAAACAACCTCCATTCCCAAGTCCCAAGGGATCCGTAACGCTGAGTTTCTGCTGTCATACAAAATAATTCACCAGCCCACTTTGCCCAACAGATGGTTGAAGGGGCTGGCAGCCTCACCCCACCTCAAAGCCTCCAACGACAAGGAGGCTGTGAATGTTGAATTTCCGCACGTTCTCCACGATCTTCTCCATGGAGGTCTTCGGAAGAGTTCTGTGAAGCGAAACAAGGGGGTGACTGAGTGCAGAACATACCCCGGACAGCACACTGGTTCTACAGCCAGGAGCTCGGCTGGCCACACCCAGGGAAGAGCACACACTAGTGAGAAGGAACCCACTTCATCAAGGGACAGTCACTTGAAATCTCAGCCCTGACTGGATGGCAAGAGAATTCCCTCCCTGCCACCCAGTCATTAGTGCTTAATGGCTATTACCCAAGATGGTGTCTCTAGCCTCTGTTTGCCAAAGTTGGGAATGAGCGACAGGGAATGGATGACTTGATGATTACCTGTTCTGTTCATTCCCTCTGGGGCACCTGGCATTGGCCACTGTCGGAAGACAGGATATCGGGCTAGATGGACCATTGGTCTGACCCACTGTGGCTGTTCTTATGTTCTGTTCAGGATGAACAGAGCAATGATAAGGTGAGAAACTTGTCTGGAAAGATGCTCTAGCTCAGCCACAAGATACGGGCTTGAAGCAGGTACCACTGGGTGACGATCTCTGGCCTGTGTTATATGGGAGGTCACACTAGATCAGGGGTCGGCAACCTTTCAGAAGCGGTGTGCTTCTGAAGGTTATTCACTCTGATTTAAGGTTTTGCGTGCCAGTCATACATTTTAAGGTTTTTAAAGGGCCTCTTTCAATAAGTCTATAATATATAACTATTGTTGTATATAAAGTAAATAAGGTTTTTAAAATGTTTAAGCCACTTCATTTAAAATTAAATTAAAATGCAGAGTCCCCCGGACCGGTGGCCAGGCCCCAGGCAATGTGAGTGCCACTGAACATCGGCTTGCGTGCCACCTTTTGCACCCGTGTCATAGGTTGCCTACCCCTGACCTAGATGATCACAGCAGTCCCTTCTGGCCTTCACATCTATAACAAAGAGGTCTGCATAGGGCAGTGGTATCTGGCTATTGCCTGAGATGCCCTAGGAGAGAAAGTCTCTCTCAAAAGAACATGAGCAGACAAACACACAACACACCCCTTCACTGGGTCCCAGAGCATGAACTGCACTCTTAGCACCCCAGGGAGCAGCGAGACCACAGGGATTGTTAAACTCACCTGCTCCTAGTCTCCCGGGGGTGCTAGCAGCTGCACTCACAGCTCGGTTTGTCTGGGCTGGGAGGACACCGATAAGGATGGTGGGGAAGCCAATCTGCCAGCTTACCGAAGGCTGTCCTGCCAGCCCCACCCTGCAAGTGGAGCGAGCTCGGCCCTGGACTCCAGTGCTGGGTAGCGCAGAAAGAGTGGGGCTGGGTGAGTTTACTCTCTCACTTGTGTTATTTTCTAGGACACACTGGCAGCCTGGGAGAGGCCCAGCGACCATGCTGGGATGCACCAGAGCCGCAGCCCAGTGAGAAGGTACTGGGGACTATCCTGGGGCCTGGGTCTCCAGCCGAGCTCTGCAGAGCTGCGGTGCTCCTAGCGCTGAAGCAGACGCTCCTTGCCAGGCACAGCTCCGTGCAGGACTCAGGCAGGCTCCCCAGGTGTCACCCAAGAGCCCACATCACGCCACGTGCCTGGGGAGCAGAGTGGAGACAGGAGGGAGGAGAGAAGCCTGGTGACCCAGCTAGGCCCAGGGATCTCAGGCCATTGCACCAGGACACCTGACAACTGAGCCCCAGGGTCTGATTTGCGCCTTGTGCAAAAGGGATGGACAACACAGGCGGCCACAGCAGGCAGTGTTTGCTCTCGTTCCACACAGGTGCCTGCAGCTACCCTATGAATTCACTGCCAGGTCAAAGGGATGCACCCTGCAGCAGGATCCCAAGAGGCCAGTTGCTCCCCCGGCCTCCCATTTTGGGTAAGTTTCCTTTTCACATGGGGCCTTTTCTCCTTTCAACAGCAATGGGAGATGTTGACTCCAGCGAACCCTGGAGTGACCCCTAGACTGCCGTGGGGCAAGCCCAGGAGTGAGCTGCAATGGCTCTGCAGCAGGAACGCCAGTTCTAGACACAGGTTTTGCTTCAAGGAGATTAACGGGCGTTTGCTCAGAGTATGTGTGAGGCCAGCCCTACCTCAGTAGGTCACGGAGTTCCAGAAGCTTGCGCTTGGCCCCCGTCTCTCTGCTCCTGCCCTGACACTTTTCTTTGTGCTTAGCAGCAAGCACTGCTCAGATTCACCCAACCCGTCCGTGGCACTTACCGCTTGGTGCCCAGCATGGACCCGCCGCGTCCCAGCCAGCCTGCTACGTCGTGCCAGCCCACCTTGCGGATCTGCAAGGAGCAATGTCTTGGTTCATGCTGACGACAGCCTGAGACACCCGTCAGCAAATCCCCTGGCTCTGGGCAGTGAGATAATGGCACTTTTTGGAGGGGGCGCGTGAGGATGGAATTCGGCTGTTTATGCTCTCCATGCTGGCTCAGCTCGGCCTGCCGATCTCACTGAACGTCAGCTTACTGACGGCTTGGTGACGTGGCAAATACTCGCCAGGGGTGTTAATACGAAGCCACCTGAGTAGGTTCCCCAGAAGTACATGCCGATGTCTGCCCCCAGCTGCCCCCAGCTGCAAACAGGAGAGGTGTACCTGCCCCTTCGACAAGCCTTCAAAGCCATCGTTCACCACGTAGACTGTGTGCCCCTGGGAGATCCCAATGCGCACCGCCGACCTGACAGCTGCATTCATGCCGGCCGCCGGGGCGCCAACATTCAGAATCGCCAGGCTGAAGTGAGTCTGCCGGAAGGGAGACAAACAGCACCAGTCGGCGCAGACAGCCGCAGCAGTGAGAGCACACGTGTGCCTGGGGCATTGCCACACCACACGCCAGCCAGCCCCAGCCCAGGTGACCCCCAGCCACATCAACTGGATGGCACCAGGGGCACTCTGCTCCATGACCCATGGGGGTTTGAGGCTCCAGGGATCACTGTGACCACAAGTTCTCTGGATCAGCCCTGTCACTGTGGGAGAGGGTGCTGCCTCCCGGCAGCCCCAGGAGCCACTCAGCTGTGAGCCGGGGGTGCTGGGAGGGGCAGCCCACCCTTTCCTGCTGCAGCTGCTCACCAGCTCCCCACTGATGCGGGAGAGTGCAGAGTAGGTCTTGCTGCACCACGGCCTGTTCTTTGCTGTCTGCGGGAGCCCCAGGGAGAGCAGGATCAGATACTGACCGGCTCTGCCTGTCCCTAGGGAGCCCCTAGCACACTTGGCTCCCCCTCCCCATCCCAGCCCCCTCCAAGGACCACATGCTGCCAGGGACAGCCACCATGCAGCTTCCCCACTAGGCTCCTCTCCACCCCCTTAGCGAGATCTCCATCCCTCTTAACAGGAGGGGTTTCCGTCACTGAAAAGCTACCTGAGCTAAGAGTGAACCTGGGCTCTGCCTCCTGATGCTTTTGGGGGATCTGGGTATGAGACTGAGACCAAGTCTGTGTGCACATCCATGGGTGGGTGTGTCGGTGCACCTGGGTGGGTGTGTCGGTGCACACAGGTGGGTGAGTCTGTGCATGCATGATGGGTCAGTGCATGCAGGTGGGTGCATTGGTGCGTGCATGTGGACATGTCTGTGCAGGCGCATGGCAGTGTCTGTGTATGCATGGAGATGTATTGGTGCATGCGGGTGGGTGGACACCTTTTTTCAGTTTTTAATAACTTGCAGTCTATGCTAGATTAGACCCAAGAGCCCAAGCACTCTCTGCACCTTCCCCCTCACCTCGACTTACCTTTTCATGGGCTATTTTCTGGTGTGCCAGGAGTTTGTAAATGTTCCAGTTATTTTCAAAGCTCCTAGAAAGAAAACCACTCTCGATGAGCCAGTCACCCCACACCACAATCACATCGAACCCCACCCGCAGGATCCATTCCAGAGTTAGTGATCAGCCCCAAGCCGGAGATCACAGATTTAAACAGGGAGGGGTCAGGGCCATGTACCTAGGAGAACAGCTCCAAGGCGTCAGACTGTAGGAACTGGGTGTTGTGGGCAGGAGGGGGTAGAGCTATGCCAACTTACTCCAGCTCAGGGTGTAGCTAACGAAGAGCGAGCCCCGTATCTCAGCTAGTTGTGCGTCTGCATTCCCCAAGGAGGGAAAGGCTAGACAGTCGATGTCATTATGCTATCATACTTCCAGAATTTAAACTAGTGTTTTTCATTGCTTGTGCATGGACATTGGACTACTTTGAATCTCTCTCTCCCAGATCCCAGTTAATTCTCCCATTTAGAGCAACCCCCTGCCAATTTCATCTTTTTTAAGGCAGTTTTGGTAGGTTTTAGTACTCACAAAGCCTTAGGAAATGGCAAAAACATTTTCCTTTGATTAAGTTAATGTTAAACTCATCAGAATTCCAGGTTCCCGCCTTATGAACGAGATTTTAAGTCAAGGTGGCTGAGTGAGAAGAACTTTGCTTTCGGGATTTTCTAACAGAAATGCTGAGTACCTCCACGTGCAGTTTTGATTGCATGGGCTGTGCTGCTAATTAACTGCCTGCAAAACTGTGCTAATAAGTGAAGATTGCCGAGCAATGCCTCATGCCCTTCCACAATGATGAGCTCTGCTACACAAACCAGGCAACACACACACACACACACACACACACACACACACACACACACACACTCTCTCTCTCTCTCTCTCTCTCTCTCTCTCTCTCTCTCTCTCTCTCTCTCTCAACTCTGCCCCCAGGAGCTGGCAATAGCCAGTGCAAATGGCACCCTCAGGCTCATGCGATGAGAAGCAGCCACGAAGAATGACCAAGAAAACCTTTTGTTGTCTGTGTTGTGTTGCACAGATCTGAACTGCAGCATTTCTCTGCATGCCCCCCAGCTGCAGTCGCTGTGCTAGCAGTAGCTGTAGTGAATGGAGGAGGGAGCAGTTGGAGCAGTTGGCAGAGCTGTTGTGGTCACAGCGCACGTGCACTGTGAGGATCAGGGCTGCCCTGAGCGCTGGGAGCTGCAGGGTGTGTCAGTGGCAGGGCACAGGGACTGCATCATGGGACTGCTGGTGCTCCGCTGGCAGAGGTGGCAGTGGTCTCTGGACTTAGCAAGCGGTCAGTGAAGGCAGTATCTCAGAAGGGCTCCTCGCGGCCAGGGCGAAAGGGAGGGAGCAGCAAGTTGGGGGGTTGTGTGGAGCAGGCTCAGGCCGGGGTAGGTGGCTCCTGTTCGCCGTGCCTGGCCTGAGCCTGAGAGTCGTCTCAGCAAAGCGAGGCTGTCTGTCTGTCCCCCGCAGGGCTCGTGGGCTGTGTCCCCTGCGTGTGCAGAGTGCTGCTCCGGGGGCGGGCAGCAGGCTGGGACCTTGCTGGCAGAGGCCAGGGGAGGCTGCAGTGTGGGGCTGGCGTCACTCTCACTCGCCAGCTGCTTTTTTCAGAGGCAGAGGGTTAGCTGCCCTCCAGAAGGGCACCGCCCCACTAGGCAGCCGGAGCCGTGTTTTAACGATGCTGCTGCAGTCCATTTCCTTGGCTTTCAAAACAACTTCTCAGCCCCTCCCCATGTCCCACGGCCCAGCTGTCCCTTTGCCCGGCCTCTGGCTCTGTAGTGGCAACTACCCAGCCCCAGCATGCCCTGGCTGCACATAGCGCTCTCACTGCCCTGTGCCATCTGCTTGTCGCTACTCTCTCTGCCCCGCACAGCCTTCCTCTCTGTGGGCAGCAGGCGTTGGCTGGGAACCTGCAGTGTGAGGGGCTGGGCAGAGGACATGGAAACAGCACAGGAATTAGCATGGAGCAGGTGCGGGGGGTGTATTTTGAAAGGGGGATAGAACTGAGGGGCAGGGATGTGGGGCGGTTGGGGGGAGAGCAATAAAACCTTCCCAACCTCACCCACTGCACAGCTCTGATCCCCCCTTCCCACCCCACTTCTCCCTGCACAGCTCCCACCCCCACTTTCCCTCCACCTGCCCACTCCCCCAGTGCCACGAGAAGGGCCAGGCCCAGCTGAAGGCAGGGAGGGGCGGGAGAGTGGAGATGCAGAGTCCCTGCCCCTGTCCTGGGCCTCATGCACACGCATTTCACTCTCTTGGGCGCATCAGTTTAGCTCTCACCCCCCTGCAGTTCCGAATTTCACCTCTCAGTAACTGTCAGCATCTCTCCCCCAAAGTGCCAGGGGTGCAGTGCACAAGCTGAGATCAATCCCAAGGAGTGAGATCGGTTTGGGGAGGATCAGAGCGATCGCCTGGGCACCAGATGTGCACAAAAACCGTTAGAAGAACCAGGTGATTTTGTAAATACATGATTTCCTTGGGGGGCAGAGGGACTGCAGTTTGGAAACTCCTTGCTCAAATGACCCCAGATTTGCACCTTTGACCCTATGCCACATCCCCATGAGCCACAGCAAGTTTCAAAGCAATCTGAGTGAGCATGTGCATTGTACAGTAGTTAGAATAGTCATCTTAAAAAAGGTGAGTGACTCTCCACCATAGCCATTGCAGAGCTGCTGCTCCGCCATAATCAGGGTGCCTCACCTCCCCCGGAGCTGGATTGCCTCTTCGAACCTCTTCTCATCCATCGCTTTCTGTACTTCCTTTGTCTGGGGCGGGTGGGGGGAGAGAAATTGATGGAGAAGTCTCAGTAAGAAAGAAAAACCCACGTAATTCAAGGGAAGTCAGCGAAACGTGAGACACGGTTGAAAATGAAATCACACTTGGCAGATTATCTCTTAGTAACCCCCAAGCCTGGCTAGGGGGCAAACAGGGCAGAACAAGGCCAGCAATGGATTCTCTCCCACACACATACAGACTCAGGCTGTGGACGACAGCAGAAGGGACATACTGGGACTTTAAATCTCGAGCTACAGGGGATCTGTGTGCATCAGACTCCAACTGGCTAATGACACACAAAACCCCACCTGCGCATAACTAGAATACGCAGATCTCTGGGGCCATCCTCCATTTGTTCTGGACGCTCGAGTGCTGTTTCTCCATTGCCAATTGCTATCATGTGCCACAGCAGAGTACAGTATAAAAGAGAGGGAGGCCAAACTGAGCAGTAGAACTTGTCCACCCAGAGCTGCCCCATATACTCACCACCTGGACACACTCCATCAGGGGCAGGCGGACAGACTGGTTCCCGGAAAGGCTCACCACGCAGGCGGGCGTGTCAGGCGTGGCCTCCAGCAGCGCCATCACGGCCTCCATCCCCATCTTACTGCTCTGCGGAGGACACAGGAACCTTGCTAAGATGGCTGATTCTCTAGTGCGGGCCCCGCTGCTGCCACGTGCCCCGCTGCATGGCTCAGCCCACCTGTCAGAGGCAGCCATGCTAGCGGGGAGCCTCGTACAGACACGCCAGTGGGAATCAGAGCATCGCACAGGCTTGGCTACACAAAACACACCACATGCTAAGGAAAGACTGAGCTGGTGAGGCACAAATGTACCTGACCACTGCCACTGAAAGATCCAGCAGCCACCCAGATCTTCCTCCAGACACCCACATGCCAAAGAAACTCCCAGGGAGCGAGCCCCTGCCCCCCACCCCTCCAACAGAGACAGGTCCTGCTGCAACTCCTGCAGGGGTGGTTTTAATTCTGTGCTCGAGCACCAGACAGTACAGCTACATTTCCCACTTGTTAACTCACTTCCCCACCCAGGTATCAAAGCCACGGGCGACTGGACAAAGCTCCGGCACGGCCCCTCCGAGGGGGCAGGGAAGAGATGGGTGGATTCTATGACTCAGTGGGTTTGTTTCTCTAATTTAGATGATTAGGATCCCAGCTCGTTACTAGGCTATTTAAGACTAGGACAGTTAGCAGTGGACTAGGAGGGGGCCGGTCTCTGTTCTGCACAACAGGGTCAAGCGCCAATGAATGCTGCACTGTATGTGACTCCAGGCATTTCCCCAAGCCTGTAAGTAAGTGCACCTCGCATTGGGAACCTTCCAGGGGCCCACTTCCTGCTCATCATGCTGGGATTTCACCATCCCAAATGCAGGCACGCCAGCCCCGTCACTGCGATCACACAGGGCCTGCTTGCACACAAATCCCCTCTCAGCCAAACCGACTGTACCTACCAGCACGCGATCGAATGCCGAGGGGGTCCCGCCACGCTGCACGTGACCAAGGACGGTCACTCGGGTGTCAAAGCCGAGGCGCTGGACAACCAGCTGTTCAGCAGAGGAAAGAGAGCAGAGAAAAGGTCTGTTACAGATCAATGTACTTCCAGAGCCCCCCAGCAAAGGAGCACGCACCCCAGAGTGTGTCACTTACATCCTTCACGTAGCTGGAAGAGATGGGTTTGCCATTCCTGTCGATGGCGCCTTCAGCGATGATTATGATGTTGAGCCGGGACCCTCTGCTGCGCGTCTGCCACAAGAGAAAGAAACAGCTAAACTGAACCAGAGCTGGCAGGAGCAGATAGACTGGCTCTGCTAGCTGTTCAGGAAGCCCATTGGTGCTCAGCACCAATCATTTGCTACCTTGCTGGGAGTGGGGAACCGCAGGTTCCTTGGTAAACTGATGGAGAGGATGCACCGTGGCTGTGTGTTTCTGTGCCCTCTGCTAAAACGCAGTGACATCCCTCACTCAAGTCGGGGAGATCTGCAGCTCAAGGCCAGAATCCTGCTGCCCAGCAACGTGCTGCTGCACCCCAGGGACGCAGCACGGCGCTGCCCAGTCTGCAGAACTCTAGAAAGCAGCCCCCTCCTCCCCACAGAGCTCCATTAACTTCAATAGGGCCCTGCCTCTGTGGGATTGGGCCCTACCTGCCAGTCTTCTCTGGGCCTCCCCAGGCACGTTTCAGCTGGATTTGTATTCAGTGGCATATTTTGTTTCATTAAAGAGACTGGCTCAACCCTCTTGAACTCCTGTTGGCACATACACTCCCCTTCATGCACCAGCTCTGCTAGAAATGCCTGATTCAGCCTTCACAAGGGCTCAGCTCCTCAGCTGGGGGGAATAAGTGTCACCTAGTGACTGCAGTGGAGCGGTTTCAGTTGACAGCAGCTGGGGATCTGGCCCAAGCTGTTCCTAATAATAGAATCATAGAATATCAGGGTTGGAAGGGACCTCAGGAGGTCATCTAGTCCAGTGCTTCCCAAACTGGGGTTTGTGAAATGTTACAGGGGTTTCTCAGGGAAAAATTCTCTAATGGCAGACAGAGTTGTCCCTAGGGACCTCGGGCAGCATGGGGCCAGCAGCCCGAAGCGCCTGGACTTCCAAGAGCTAAGCAGATCAAAGCAAGCATATCTATCACACTGGGGAGATTTAAACTTCAAGACTCCTTATAAATAATGGAAAGGGATATATTTTGCTGTTTTTAAAATTAAATAGGCAGGTAGTGTTGTTTTTAAAATTATTATGAAGAACAAGTTTAAGCTCTGTGTAACATGCGTTGTTTGCCTGGACTGCTCAAGACCCGAATGCTTGTGTAGGAGGAACTCTTTGAGTTGGCTTCTTAAATACCTTTGTGCTGTTTCACATCTGATACTCCTTGCTAAAACATAGGAGCCTTGTCTTATAACAGGCTTATTCAAAGTGATACAAGCTATGAAAGTGAGATCTTGGGAGAGTGTGGCCGTTTTCATAATGTAATCCAAATACTATAATGATAAATAATAATTAATAATAAATAGTGTGTAATAAGCATGTCACAAAAACAAATTTAATATTTCCAAGATCACTGCTTTTATAACTTATACTCAGGTAAAGGAGAAAATCCCTTGAAATATTTATTTTTAGGAGGGGGTGCGAGACTTGACATTTTAGCGAAAGGGGTTCACACGTTGTTAAAGTTTGGCAAGCACTGATCTAGTCCAACCCCCTGCTCAAAGCAGGACCAATCCCCAACTAAATCGTCCCAGCCAGGGCTTCGTCAAGCCTGATCTTAAAAACTTCTAAGGAAGGAGATTCTATCACCTTCTTAGGAAACCCATTCCAGTGTTTCACCACCCTCATAATGAAAAAGATTTTCCTAATATCCAACGTATACCTCCCCCACTGCAACTTGAGACCATTTCTCCTTGTTCTGTCATCTGCTACCACTGAGAACAGTCTAGATCCCTCCTCTTTGGAACCCCCTTTCAGGTTGTTGAAAGCAGCTATCAAATCCCCCCTCATTCTTCTCTTCTGCAAACTAAACAATCCCAGTTCCTTCAGCCTCCTCTAAATGTGTCCAGCGCGCTAGATCATTGGCCTCCACTGAACTTCCAATTTTCACATCGTTTTTAGTGTGGGGCCCAAAACTGACACAGTCTCCAGATAGGCCTCACCAAGTTGAATAGAGGGAATGATCACGTCTCTCGTTGCTGGCAATTCCCCTACTTATACAGCCCAAATGCCATTAGCCTTCTTGGCAACAGGGCACACTGTTGACTCATATACCAGCTCTTGTCCATTGTAACCATAGGTCCTTTTCTGTAGAACTGCTGCTAGCCATTTGGTCCCTAGTCTGTAGCAGTGCATGGTTATTCCTCCTAAGTGCAGGACTCTGCACTTGTTCTGTTGGAATCTCATTAGATTTCTTTTGGCCCATCTTCTAATTGTCCAGGTCCCTCTATATCCTATCCCTACCCTCCAACGTTCGACCACTCCCCCAGTTTAGTGTCATCTGCAAACTGCTCGAGGGTGCAGTCCATGCCATCCTCCAGTCATTGATGAAGATATTGACAAAACCAGCCCAGGACCAATCCTTGGGGCACTCCCCACGGCTGCAACTAGACATGGAGCCATTGATCACCATCCATGATGCGCGACGCCTAGCCAGCTTCTATCACCTTATAGCCATTCATCAGCCATACTCTTTAACTTGCCGGCAAGATACTGTGGAGACCGTATCAAAGCTTTGCTAAGCAGGAAACACTTCACTGCTTCCTCATTCACAGAGCCATTATCTTGTTCACGAAGGCAATTAGATAAGTCAGGCATGACTTGCCCTCGGTAAATCCATGGTGATTGTTCCTGATCACTTTCCTCTCCTCTAAGTGCTTCAGAATTGATTCCTTGAGGACCTGCTCCATGACTGTTCCAGGCACTGGGGTGAGGCTGACTGGCCTGTAGTTCCCCGGATCCTCCTCCTTCCCTTTTTTAAAGGTGGGCACTGCATTAGCCTTTTTCCAGTCATCCAGACCTCCCCCGATTGCCATGAGTTTTCAAAGATAATGGCCAATGGCTCTGCAATCACATCTGCCAACTCCTTTAGCACCCTCTGATGCAGCGTAACCGGCCCCATGGACTTGTGCTTGTCCAGCTTTTCTAAATAGTCCTGAACCACTTCTTTCTCCACAGAGGACTGGTTACCTCCTCCCCATACTGCGCTGCCCAGAGCAGCAGTCTGGGAGCTGACCTTGTTCGTGAAGACAGGAGCAAAAAAAGCATTGGGTACATTAGCTTTTTCCACATCCTCTCTCACTAGGTTGCCTTCCTCATTCAGTACGGGGCTCAGAGAGGAGAGCACAAGAACGAGGCCAGGCCCAGAGCATGCCGACTTGTGGAAACCCTAAAGGGAGAAGCGGGGGGCTCGCCCCATCAATTGGCTCTGTCCGAAGACACTGTTACCATCACACTGTCTAACCCAAAACACTTACAGAAGCTGGTTTTCAAGGAAATGAGCCCGTAGTGGAAACTCTAGTGGCAAAGACAAGGTACACAACCACGTACATGTACATCATTGCATGTGACTTGGTGGGGTCTGGGTGGGCAGGCAGATCTGCTGGCATGGAGCAGAGCGCAGGATTGGGGCCCTGTAGCAGGGTGGATCCCTGCTCCGGCCCTGAAGGGGTTAAAAACAGCCCAGGGAAGGGGCTGGGGCTGGAGAAAGGAGCCCTGTAAGCTGGGCTGATTGGGGAAGTGGCTGCAGCTGGGGCCATGCCCCAAACTGAGCCACAGGCCCTTATAAAAGGGCAGAGAAGCCAGGAGCCAAAAGAGTCTCTTTCTGCGTTCAGAGAGAGAAGGGCCTGGCTGCTGGAAGCTGAGATAAGGTACCTAGGGTGAAGCAGGGCTGGGGAAAGGCAGAGGAGCTGGGAAGCTCCTGCCTGGAGAGCCCCAGGCTGCGGCCTAGAATTAGGCCAGGAGGTACCCGGCTTGCAGGGTGCAACCCAGGGGTAGGCCAAGGCAGCAGGTCCAACCCTCTTTGTCTATGATGAGAGGCTAATACTGCAGTCTGCCCCAGGGTGTGGGGCTAGCTAATGACTGGGCAGTTGCCGAGACCCTGAGGCAAAGTGGGGCTAGAGGGGAGTTCCCTGGGGAGGGAAAACCTTAAAGAGGAAGGGGATACTCCCAGAGGGCAGCACCCCATGTAAAAGGGGCACCGAGGTCCAAGAAGGGACACGGGGCCAGAAGCCGGCAGGCGGATCACCGGCCTGCAGAGGGCGCTCCGCGCAAGTTTGAGCTAATTCCCGAAGTGACCAGCAGGAGGCGTCGCAGGGGTGAGTCACGCCCGGTTACAGGCCCTAATACAGATGTGCACTCTATTGAGGGGTGCCCATTATACAGTTAACAGAACAAATGACCAGAGATCACGGCTTGGTGAAGGACCAGTGAAGACAAATATTAAGCATTTGAGTCAGCCGTGCTCACATGCTCCATGAGCATTCTTTCCAAGCACCTGAGCAGCCTTCTGATCCCACAGTGGTTCTGAATTGAAATTTACCAGGTGTTTGGTTGAGAACATTCAACTGCTGATGCTAAGAATAGACTCCTGCTTTGAAATGGGGGCATCACTTCATTAAGATCCTTTTTGCCCAAGTGGCAGGACTAAGAGAAGGGCAGATAAAAAGGAGAGACCAAGGAAGAAGAGTAGAAGCTTGGAGCGGTATTTCTCTCTGGATTCCCCACCGAACCGAGCTCACTTCACCAGCTGACAGGTGATTGCCGTGTCCCAAACAGGACTCACCTCCCCAAGTCTTGCGCACATGAAATCCTCCCAGCCGTCCTCAGGAGGGGCCTCTGGGATGAAAAGCCAGTCAGCACCCGAGGCCAAGGCAGACACCAGCGCCAGGTACCTAGGGAGGCAGACTCAGGTTAGCAGCCATGACTATCATTCTGCCAACAACAACACACAAAGGAGGTAAGAACCGTGTGGCTTGGGATCGAAACAAGTTCAGGCCTCTCATGACTTGGGAGTAAGCATGAGAGATCCTGTCCACACGACAGCACCTGACAGAGTTAGTGGCATGGTTGGCTTGCAATATGCCTTGTGCCTGCACACACTATGGTTATGATGCTAGTAACCACAGAGGCTGGCAGCAGTCTCCTTTCCACAAGAGCAAACCACTGCCTGGTTCCCATTTGCCCCAGGGTGCATTGCTCATTAGGGACTTCTCTTGGCTGTTGTGCAGTGCATTCCCCACAGCCCAGACCTCCCACTGCCCTCAGCACCGCTTCCTCCCCTCCTACCCAAAACCCACTCTCTTCCCCTCCCGACCCTGCCAGCAAGCATCCCCACCACACGCCCCCGGTTCTCCCCCTCTCCTAGACAGCCACCCTCGCCCTCCCACCTCCGAAGAGTGGGAGCCTCTTCTTACCCACAGTGTCTGCCCATCACCTCCAGCACAAAGGTCCTCTGGTGGCTGCAATGAGAGAACGAGGATCAGAATTTGGGGAGCAGTGTCTCTCTACTGCAAGGCTCCTTGGCCAGAGTCACGTTCAGTCACCAGAAGCCCCCCTCGCCCCCCATCGCATCCCCCAAGAATCTGTCAGAGGCAAGGGCTGTGCAGCGCCAGGCGCTCCGTGTTACTGTTCAGTACGGAGCTCTGGTGCTGGCCCTGCCGAGCTGGTACACCCTCCTATATGTTCTGTGAGAGGGAGCCAGCTGCGAGGGACTCCCCGCTCACCTCTGGGCCGTGGTGGTGATCGCGTCGATCACCTCCATGATGCGGTGCAGTGCGGAATCTGTGCCAATCGTCATGTCGGTGCCACAGAAATCATTGTCGATGGAGCCCACCAAGCCGACGATGTTCAAATGACAGTATTTCTTAGCCACCTCCTTGGTGATCTTACCTGGGGTTAAACACAGAGAGGCTGCAGCGATCAACTCTCGACTTTCCCTGCACCCCAAGACACTGATCCGGCTGTGGGGCAGAATGGGCCCTGTTTATTGGCATGCAAAGCAAGCCGTTACTTTGACAATGCATGTTAAATCTAGGTATCCTTGTTCTGCTTGAATAGTGTGAATGGAAAATGTCATTGTCCTGAGTCTTCCAAGCCATTTGCTTCAGACAGCAGGAAGCAGTTATGCAGCTCCCAACTGATCCACCAGAAAACCAGATTTGACAAGTTGCAGTAAGGAGAGTCATATAAAAAAAAACCAGCCTAGAAACTGTGGTTAATTTCATAATGATTTCCTCTGTTAGGCCTTTAAAGCCATCAAACCAGCTTCATGATCACACCCCACTTTCTTCCTGGATGAAATGGAGAGCTACATCCTGACTAACTCCTTTCTGATATAATTTCAAGACTTCAGGCTCACGTTTGTGATTTAGACTTCGCACCTAAGACCACGTGTGCCTTTGCGCAGAGAAAGGCAGAACAAGAACCACAGTTTGAAGCTGATGCCAGGCAAATTTAACAGTGAGGCAGAGGGCCAAGGGACATCTCTCAATGTCCTCACATCCAGACTCGAGGCCTCCCTGGGAGACGCTTTAGCCAAATACAAGTTATTGGGCTGAACGCACTGAGTAAAATGTAATGACCTGTGATATACAGGAGGTCAGATTAACTGATCTGATGGTCCCTCTGGCCTTAAAATCTATGAATCTGATGACATCTCATGCCCAAGCTACCCCTCCTTTGGCTTTGGCCCTGGGGATTAGCACAGTGCTTGTATTACGCTGCAGTTCAGATTGCAGCCTGTGCTGGCACATACCGTCTTTGACCAGCTGCTCCAGCAGGCCGCCCCATTCCGTCCGGAAGATGTTGGCCCCTGTCAGGCTGCCGTCCCCCCCAATGACACACAGGTTGGTGATGCCGTGCTGCACCAGGTTGTAGGCAGCCAGGAGGCGCCCTTCTCGCGTGGTGAAGGCTTTGCAGCGGGCGCTGCCAATGATCGTGCCGCCCTACAAACAGCAGAAAAAGGTGAGAGAGGAAACAAATGGCATGCGCAGCTGGTGGATGAAAGAGGCCAACTGGGAGGGACCAACCTTCAGAAGCACAAGCTCTTGGGGCAAATCCATCTGGGAATCAGTCATGGGAAGCGTCCTGCCCCTACAGCTAAAGGATGGGGAAGGGCAAGCAGGTAACCTGTGGGTAGAAGCGAGGAAAGAGGGTGCAGGAACCTTATTCAGGCCCATGCCCCGGTAGGCCAAGATTCAACCGTACCTAGAGCTCTGGAGGGGCCCAACACCTGTGACGGCTGACATTGCACTGGCTGGAGGGGATGCAGTCTTCCAGCTGGCGGCAGGCTCTGGCCAGCTGTCCCCTCTGCTGCCTGCTGCAGCATGCACTAGCCAGAGGAAGATGTTGCTCTGTGTTTCCACCTGTCCTTCCCCAGAACCACCTGCCTTGAGCCAGCCTGTGCTGTGATGGCAAGCTGCCACCCTTCCCCCCACTGCAGCAGCGTAGTTCGGGCAGGATCCACCCAACATTTCCGTTTCAAATCTTCCCAGTCTCCTTTGGTCCCAGGGTAGAAAACAGCTGGGGCAGAGTTAACCAGCAACGTAACGGTTCCACTTAAAACATGCCACCCGCCGCCTCCCTGACCGGGCCCTTCGCGTCCATTTGCTGGGATCTTGACTCTTCACCATCCAACAGAACAACATGGAGTGAGGACGGCTGTCCTCCTGGGAGCCGGACTGAGCCAGCTGGGACAGGCCTCCCACAAACTTATCATCAGGCCGCCAGACCCACAGCTTTCATAGCCTCTTTGCAGCCTTTATATTTGTCTCAGGCACTTCCTCCAGCTCCGATTGCAAATCAAGCCCAAAAAAGTGGTCGCGACCCTCCTGCCCCAAAGGGAGCTAATGTGCCCCCACCCCTTTGCACCACTAATGGCCTGTTTCGCTGCCAGACAGCTCTCCTTTCGGAAGCAGACTCTCCAAAAGGTGCTGGCGAGAACAAACGCTCCTTTGGGCACTTGGTGGCTTGGCACCTGGCCCATCCCCGTGAGAGATTGCCCTGTTTTGTTCTGGGTCACAGCTCAGCATGCAAATTGCTTCTGGTTCATTTAGGGGCATGTCCCAGCAAGGAACCTGCCTGTCTCTGGCTTGCACTTGCGCCTGGGGTTTGCTACAGTTTAGCTGATGTACCTTAACTAGCACTGTGAGGCCTAACTGCTGCTTTTATCCCCATGGATCCTGCTGCCTTGCTATGTACTCCCAACCCTGAGCGTGGAGGAGAGTTAGGAGCTGGCCTGTTCTCTCCATCACCCCACACTCACAGCTGCATAGACAGCAGTTCCTGGGTCAGTAGCACACCCCACAGCTATGGCGGTAAAAACACTGGCACGTGCAAAACAGAGAAGGGCTTCAGAGAAGGAAAGCGAAGGAGGGAAGACAAGGGAGGCAGAGGGACAAAATGCCACGGATTTCAGGAGCTCACTACCACGGTTGGCTTCACTGATCTAGAAAGGCTTGGCGTCAACATGGGGGGACGTGCCAGGTCCCTCAGGCAGATGTGGCAGGGACACCAATGTGACATCCCTACCCCTCTCCCCCGGAGCCAGGCTTCTGAGGTCACTCCCCACAGATGAGCGGGCGGCACTGCCAAGCGAAGCAAGGCGTGGCATGCTGAGTACCAGCGGCTGTGGAACAGCAGCACACAGACGGGAGTGGGGAGGGCATGCAGCACCAGAGCATTACCTGTGAGCAGGGAGACACACTGCTCAAATCAGGGAAGATGCTAAAGGGAGAGGGGAGAAAACACAAGAGAATGGAATGAAAGGCTCAAGGAACTGAGGGATGCTCCCAAGTGGCCGGCATAGCTGGCTGGTTTTGGTCCTGGCTACAGAGCAGTTACAGCTTTCTTGGGCGCCTGGTAGATCCAAGCTGGGTACCAACGGGGCTAGGACCCTATCTGGGTCAGTGACCCAAACTGGGACAGACAAAGCCAGTGTTTCCAAGGCAGAGCCCTCTCCCACCCCATTGAAGCTCTTGCCCCTTAAACACAGGCTAAGACGGTATTTCTGTAAGAGACTAAGTCCCTGCTCCAGGACCCCTACTTCCCCAAAGTCTGTTACACCAGGCCCTGGCAGAACCAGGTTATTTGCAGGGGGTGTGTGGGGCTGAACCATGCTTTAGCCCGGGCCTCTGTGCTACGCAAAGAACCACGGTGACATGCCGTTGGGAAGCATTTTTGTGGCCTTGATTGGTTGTGTGTTTTAATGCTGCACAGCTGTGTTTAAATGTGGCTGTTTTTGTGGAGTAGGCGGGGCCTAGAAGGGGACCTAGCAAGGAGAAGCAATAGGGCTCAAAGGAGAGAAACCACTGGGAAGATACATCAAGCTGGTTGGTTTTGGAAGCGTATCTGGGAGGAGACTGGATACTTGCTTGTTTTTGATGTTAGACATTCCAGTCCCTCTCTCCTGTGTTTCTAGCAGGGCTGTGACACCATGCCAGCAGCACCTGTTTAAATCTCCTTCAGCGGGATCCCCAGCCGGTGTAAATCAGCGCTCCCCACTGACTGCAGGGGAGACTGTCTGTGTGATTTCAATAGAGCCATGCTGATTTGTGCCAGCTAAGGATCTGGCCCTTTGGTTTGTTAAAGCCTATTGAACTCAAATGCCTCAGAAACCTGTGGGAGACAAAATGGCTTTAGGTGCCTTTATTAAAAATTCAACAACCCCTTGTTCACTGAAGGACCCAGAAAGCCTCAGTCCTCATGTGAGACCTCCAGGGAGACCTCCATCAAACCAGGGTAAGCTCAGACGCGACAGCCCAGATACTTCAAGGTAAAACCGCAAGCAAACACACAACTCAGAACCACATCTTGTACATGTCAGAAAGAACCAAGATAGGGACACAGACCAGAGTGCCTAAACCCAATTCATTTCCCATCAGCTGGTCCCCTTTAAGCTGGGGTCCCATCTACACTACAAGTACATTGTGAGGGACAAAGTTTCCACTTTGCAATGTAGATGGGCCCTAACCTTGTGTTCACCATGAATCAGAATCTCGCTACGGCCCAGGTCTGTCCGAGCTTGCAGCCCAGTTCAGGGACACAGTTACATACACAGTTAGGTCAGAGCAAACTGTGGCAGGGACAGTAGTATTGCTGACACAGCTGTCTTCACAGTGTAGGGTCAATGAGCCCTTAAAGAGCCAAGCATGTTTTTAACATAGTTTGGGGCTGTCTACACAGCTGACACCAAAACTGTGTGATCACACCGATCGACCACAACTCAGTGCACCAGTCCTCGATTAGTCTGGCTGTGCAGTCAAGACCAAAGCTGCTGCAGGACCTTGATGTGAGAAGCACAGACTGAGTGGGAAGGCAGGAGAGCCGACTCGTGAGGGGGAAGGAGATGTCTAAATCATACAATGAAGTCAAATCAACCCAAAGACGTGTTTCAGTAGGACACGAATCACTGTTACCAAGAGGGACAGAGAAAGGAGTCCTGCTCCCTGCCTCAGGGGCCTTGGGAAAGGGGTATGCACAGACATGGATGAAACTCACACGCAGTCATTTAGCAAGTTTAATGAAGTGTCACCCCTGAGATGGCCCCCTTCCTGCTCTCAGGAGGAAAAGGGCACAGCTAACACTGTTTCTCCGGCCTTGCTATGCTGCCGGATGGCTTACACTGACTTCCCCTCCAGGGGAACAGCCTCTTTCCAAAAACACTTTCTCCACACTGTATCCTACTAGCAGAGAACGGAGCAGACACAGCGCTGTATAATCAATCACACCCTACTCCCAGCGTGCCCTGGGCCTGCAGCTGCAATCATTAGGACAGGAAGAACAGCCTCTATCCCCAGGCTAAAGAGTGTGCCCTGGTGTTCAACATGTGCTAGATGGATCCAGCATCTAGACTCCATCGAACTGGACTAGAACATGGTTTAGCTTTGCCCAACATGACCAGCCAAACTGAGCTATAAAACCAAGCTCGGCAAACTCAGTGTGGGCCCAGTGTAGATGGGACCGTGGGGAGCAAAGACTAGGATTTTATATGTTATTACTAAATCATTTCAGAAAACCCTCTCCAGCTCCGCAGAGCGGAAGAAATTGCAACACTGGGCAGATGTGTCAGAGATGCACGTGAGCTGCACAAGCTAAAAGGGAACGACTGAGAGGCCTTTATACTCACAGAGGGCAATGGCAAAATTGCTTACCAGCTGAATGATGTTCGAGACGCTCAGCCAGTTTGCTTGCTTAATGTTCTCTCCTCCTTCCACCAGCCCCTCATAACCCTGCAAACAGAAAAGCAAAGGAGCAGATGTGAAAGGATTGCCTCGCTGAAGCAGGGCCTGGCCAGCCAGCCAAAGCCCAGCAGCTCATGTGCGGCTGATCACTGATCCATTTTGGCTACGCATCTCTCTGGGCCTGGGTGAGGGATCAGTGAGGCAGGCACCTCACGGGAGGGTGAGACTGTAAAACAGCTCCTTGGCAGGACCACAGGTAACCCTTGTGTGAGCCCCATAATGGCGACCGCACACTGGGGTTAGTGCAGAGCCTGCTAGGCGTGTCCAAGGCAGCAGGAAGGTAATGCCACTCCAGGTGACTGACAGTTTGGGTTCAGGGCCTGACGTAGGTTACTAGCAGTCAGAAATTCCTCCCTCAGCCACAGAGCATCTCCTTGTGCCCACTAAGGGCTGAAACAGACTAGGAGGGACACAGCTTGCCTCCCCTCTCCTGTTGCACCTCCCCGTCCCTGCCTTTCTCCCACAGGAGCGAATGAGGCATGGAAACCCTCACATCTCACTGTGTGTGTGGGGTAGGGTCGCCAACTTTGTAATATTTAAAAACCAGACACTGCAGCAGGAATGCTGGAACCTCCCCTGCCCTGCCCCACCCCACCTCTTCCCTGAGGCGCTGCCCCCATTTGCTCCTCTTCCCGTCTCTCTCCCCCTCCCCCGTTGCTTGCTGCTCTTTGCCTGTCCCCCAACTCTGCTTAGGAGAGATGGTTTCGCCTGTCGAGCCAGGTCTGGGGGGCTGGGAGCTGCAGCTGCCTGATGCATGTAGGAGGTGATCCCAGCTGAGTAGGGGCTGGTGCAGTGATGACCTGGCACCTTCCTGCCTCCCCCGCCTACAGTGACTGGACACTGTCAGGTCCCCTTTTCGACCAGACTTTCTGGTCAAAAACCAGGCACCTGGCAGTCCTAGTGTGGGGGAAAGGGAGAAGTTAGCTTAGTTCAAACATTTAAAATAAAAAACTAAGGGCCAGATCCTCAGCCTGTGTAAAGCCAATGGAGTAAATGGCACTGTGCCACTTCACACCAGAAAAGGGCCTGGTTTCCATGGCTCTGCGATGGGAAGTGACTCTCATGAGCACCAGGAGGAGACCAGGAGCACTAACATTTTGCTGCACAGAATCCACCTAAGCTAAAGGCTGCTATGAGATGCTTTGGCTGTTGGGGTGGCTGGAAGCAGCATGGAGCAGTCCCACAGAAGGAACTCGCACAGAAGGAACAGAACAAAGCTCGGGACATCCCAAGAGTTCAAGTGGGGATCACACCCCCACTCTCCCATTGACCGTTACTGGGCAACAGCTGCAGGGGTGAATGGCCGCTAAAATTTCACTAGCTCTCCAAGCAGCGAGCATTTGTAATCCAGTTCCTTGTGGGGAGAGGAGGGGTGACTGGGATGAGAGAGGGCTGAAAGACGGCAAAGGGGAGGTTCTAAATTGTCCCCTCCCCAAAACAGCCAGTTGCTGCGTTTCATCTGCTTTTACATACATTTGCTAGTGCACGAGCTCAACAGCCCAGATCTGACTTTGTTCAGGGCTGGAGGAGTCCAAGAAAAAAGAGCAGGGATCATAACAACGAAGCGTGGTTAGATGTTGCTGCGTGTGTGTTTATTTAGGGTGCAATTTCAGCTTTGGCAGACAGCGGAGATAGCCGACCTTAATTAAACCACCCACGTCAAGGTTACCAGTGAGGTTAGATGTTGGCTGCACGTGCATTTATTTTGTGTATGGCTTCCGCTGCAAGCCTGGGACCAGCCCTTGTTGGCAAAGTGAGCTAGGACTGCACCTTCCATTTGTAACGGCACAGTGAGAAAACCCTCCATCCCCAGTGGCACACTAGCCACTGGGCCAATGGGTCCCATCCCCGCGGGCCCCACCCTCTCTGTGAACCCACCCAGAGCTCCTTCCAGGGAGTGAGGTCGGAGCACAGGGGCTTGCCCTACTCCGTCTGCCGCCCCAGCGCTCCTTACAGGGAACAGGGGAAGCCCCCACCCCCTCTGCCCAGCAGGGGCATCAGGCGAAGGGGGTGGGGTGGCATGCCCCCGTGCCCAATCCCCTTTCCTTGGCAGGAGCGCAGGGGGATTGGGGGTGGGGAGAGGCCCCCCCACTTGCTCTGGCCTATGGACCCACAAAAACTTAATCTACCTCTGTCAATCCCGACTGGATGTGGCCGCACAACCCAGCTGCGCACCCAGGAGCAACTGTGCCAAGAACCTGGCAACTCTCTGCGTTAAACTGAAGTCACCACAAATGAAGCTGAGCAAGACCATGGGAGTGAAGGGGGGAGGGGAGAGGGGACCCTTGAAAAGAAACGTCCATGATTGTAGGGATCACGATACCAAGGAGCTAAGAGAAAGAGCTTCTCCTGCCCAATAGCTCTGCCAACGAACCTGTCACGAGCTATAGCTAACCTGTCTATCCCAGTTTGGGGTTTCCCCCTGGAAGAAGCCACCAGTCACATCAACTTGACATTAACACACTGGAGACTAGGAGTCACGACTCCTGGGTTCCACCTAGGGCAAGTCCCTTCTCCTCTTTTGCCTCCATGTAATCATTTGCAAAGCAGGGGTGCGATCATCCTTCCCTGTCACAGGCAGGCTCTGAGCAGAGGTCACTAGAGGTGAAAGGATGCTGCACTATCACAGCAGAACCAAGCTCCAGTTTATTTCCCCCTCCAAGTTCCATAGGTGGCACTTTGCCATTTACAGGACAAAGCTATACAATCTCTACCCCTTGAGAATGACAGAAAAAAATATTGAATCGAACCTCATAGATCAGGAAAACTTTTGCTCCAACGTATATTCCCATGCGAGTCACGGCACGGACTGCAGCATTCATACCTGGAAAGGGAGTACAAAATAAACCACAGTCAATACTGAGCCCTTGGGGACAGGGGCCACAAAACAGGGACTGGTCCTTATAGTCCTGAGTTTCAATATGGTTCAGGTTGCTATTAGATCAAAGCTTCTCAGTTGACAATCTCGACAGCAATCACAAAGTTGGAGGAGTCAGAGTATAGGTTTATTATGATTTCTCACCATCAAAATGATGGACTAAGGCAATTCAACAATAGATACATACTCCAGGAGTAGGAAAGCTAGCCACACTTAATACAAGTAAGTAGCTTTCATGTACAAGAAAGTAACACATTATAAATAACCACTTCCTCATCTACAGCTAAACCAGACCCAATATAATAAATAGGCTCAGAGTACCTCAGTTCCCCCAGACTCCTCTTGCACTGTGATATACAGATTAGCAGGCCTTCCCTTCAACCTTGGGAAGAATTATAAACCTTGCCCTCAGAACATTCTGTGTCTTTGACAGTGGGTGTTAGCTCTTGTATTGCCCAGCATGTGGCTAAACCTCTTGCCTGCCTGGCAGGGTTCAATAGAGAACCCCAGATGGCTTCTGGGAGAAAAAGAGAAGAGATTGAAATGAAGAGGAGGGGGGAAGGAAAGTAGAAATGAGAGAGAGAAGGAATAAACAAGAGGGGATGAGGAAGGAACGTGTGAAAGCTAAGGTGAGGAAGGAGAGAGACACATGAGAGCAGGACCAAGGAAATGAGAAAGTAATTTTAGGAATAAGGGTTTTTGGGGGGGAGGGGGCAGGGGCGAGATGTTTGCTTGTTTTTTGTTGTTTTTGTTTTTTAGTTTCTTTCAGCTACTGCTATTAGTCTGACAACCATAGCAAATTTCACCATAAAGCTTCTCACCTAAAGCTTTGTAATTCCTCCCCCATCTGAAAAGATGTGAGAGTGGGGAGTGCACCAGACAGAAACAATCAAACCCATTTGTTACAACCAAAATTAAAGTGACCACCTGTGAAAGTGCTGGACTAGAAGGAGGGTGGATAAAAATGAGAGTTTTTTAAAAATTAGCTGTAAATGCGAAACATGTTTTGATAGGTATCCAAAACATGTAAGGTTGTTTTAGTACAAGTAAACTTCACATGCTGTTGTGTGTGTTTAATTAAATTCCAGTCACCATCCTAATGCAGTTTGATGCAAATTATGAACAAAAAGTTAATTCTCTAGTATAAGTATCTCACAGTCAGTTAACAGCCTTTCATCTTCAAGCAGTTGGCATCAACCTGATTTAGGCCAAAAGTCAGATGATCTGTAACCGCCTTACTATTTATTCCAGGCTCAGACAACTCCTGATTAGAGACAGCCAAAGCGAGTGGTGCTTGTGAACGAATATCACAATGGACTAGGATGAGCCCTCCAGAATCATTTGACTTTTGACCTAAATCAGATTGACTCCAACTGCTTGGCGATGAAAGGCTGTTAACTGACTGTGAGATACTCCTCTCCAGGGCTGGTTCCACACTAGGTTACCACATCTGACCATGATTAACGTTGTGTAGTGTAAAGCAGGTTCCCCTTAACCCTATTCCTTCACATCTATCCCCCTTTCCTGTTACTTATCACAGCGCTAGAACCGTTTGGTTCCTCCCGTTCCCTATGTGTACTCCTTTCAACCCAAGCCTATTTCAGGCCCTTGGAAGATAATGTAGCAAGTCTCATCTGTTTTCCCACCTGACTGGGCAATTTCAGTTTCAGATCCCACAGCAACTGCCACTTCATACTGAGCAAACTTCATTGTCTGTCCCTTGAGGTTAGAGTTCTGCCAATGGGAACAGGATGGCTAGCAGTTCTTTGAACAAACCTCCATGTCCTGATGCTTCCTATGAAGATTCAGGCTGGATTAACTTTGGCTCAGGAGACCACACTGCCAAACAAGCCAGCCTTTCATTCATATTCATGATGGGCCAACTCCAGTGACATTGCCAGAGATTAATCTGACCCAATACATTTGTGTGTGTTAAAATGCATTAAAAACCACTTTTCTTTATTAAAAAAATTAAGCCAGTCACTCAAAGCAAAAGCACAACTGGCCAGGTGAATCCCAGCCCAGACATACAATCACCCTTTATCAAGGGGCAGGCCTTGAAAACGTACCTGGCATACACCAGCCAGGGGGCTTAGGCTACCAGCTATGGCAAAACACATTGGTGCTAGAAACGTTTTTTTAAGTGACAGCTCAGATTCTGCAGAACCCCAGTGCTGCACGAAATTGAACAAGACAATTTCTCAGATATCTGCCAAAGGGGATCCTTCTAACCTTTGTTAAGAGGTGACATGCAAAAGCACTGCTCAAAGTTACAAGCTTGCCCACAAAGATGTCACAAGAAAGAAAAACGGAGATGGGGCTTGTCATAAATAGATAGGTAAGGTAAGGGTTAAGTTTCTTTTACCTGGAAAGGGTAACCAAACACCTGACCAGAGGACCAATCAAAGAACTGGATTGTTTAAAAGTCAGGGGCGGGAATTTGTATACTCGGGGTCTTTTTTGTTTTCTCGGCTGTGAGTAAACAAGGTTTCCTCCTAACTCCTTCTTATTTCAAATATTATACCAAAAGTCTGTGAGTACAAAGGAACCCCAAAGCAATTCGGCTATGAGGAGCTTTGGGTTGTACGAATAGATGTGGATGGCTGTGTCTTTTGTTGTTTTCTCGGCTGTGAGTTAACAAGCTTCCTCCTAACTGCATCTTATCTCCAAGTGTCTCCTACCCATCTGTGAGTACAAAGGAACCCCCAAGCAATTCGGCTATGAGGAGCTTTGGGTTGTATTTACATGTATGTGGATTGGTTGGACTGGTTTAATCGGGCTATCTTTTAAATCAGACTGTTTCTTCATATTTTCTTATAAGCAAGAGCCTGTATTGAGTTTCTTAATGCAAGATTATTGTTTTATATTTTCTTTCTTTTTTTATATAAACTTTTCTTTTAAAACGTGTGGAAGTTTCTTTTCCTAGGGAGGCAAAGGGAAGGGAACAGCCAGGCTGTGGGCTATTTTCCTATTGCTTTCAGGGAAAGAGCAGGCACCGGGGAAAGAGAAAAAGAATCACCTCTGTATCAGGTATCTGTCTCCCTCACGGGAAGGCAGGCACGGGGAAAGGCAAAGCCAAGCTGTTGGTATTTTGCATCTCAATTGTCCTGAGGGTAGAGAACGCTTATCTCTTGGGAAGCAGAGAAACCGGTTTCTTGGCAAGCCTGGGAAGGAGGGGGGGAAGGGATTTTTTCCCCTGCTTTTAGCATCCAAGGGATTTGGAATCTGGGTGTCCCCCCAAGGAAGGGTTGGGGACACCAGAGAGAGGAAAGGGGGGATCAGGCCCCATCAATTCCTGATCTGGTGGCAGCGAGAATATCCAAGCTGGTAGTGAGCTTGGGGGAGTTTCAGGTAAGCCCCCAGATTTTGGACGCTAAAGTCCAGGTTTGGGACAGGACCAGATTGTGGACGCTAAAGTTCAGGTCTGGGACTGGGAGGCTAGATTACCACAGGGCTTTATGAAGAGAAGCAGTGCTATACTGTCAAACAACCCCAGAGATTTACCACTGCCTTGCAATCCAGAGAAATGTGAGCTGCAGCCCTCCTGGGGCTCCTCCACACACAGAGTGCCATGCCAGCTACCCTGAGCAAAGGCAGATGGAAAAAAGGGTTAGAAATGGAACAGTTTGTTCACGCCTTAGCCGTGGTCTACACTACAGGGTTAGGTTGAATTTAGCCATGTTAGGTTGATTTTATAATGAATATGTCTATACAAGCAACCCTGTTGCATCGACCTAAATGGCTCTTAACATATTTCTGTTGCATCGACCTAAATGGCTCTTAACTACTCCGGCGAGGGGAGTAGTGCTAAAATCAGCTTTGCTGGGTCAAATTTGGGTTAGTGCGGACGCAAATCAACGTTATTGGCCTCCGGAAGCTATCCGAGAGTGCTCCAATGTGACTGCTCTGGACAGCACTTTCAACTCCGATGCACTAGCCAGGTACACAGGAAAAGCCCCGGGAACTTCTGAATTTCATTTACTGTTTGGTCAGGGTGGCCAGCTCAGCAACGCAGGTGACCATGCAGTCCCCCCAGAATCACAAACGAGCTCCAGCATGGAGCGAACGGGACACACTGGATCTGATTGCTGTATGGGGAGAAGAATCTGTGCAGGCAGAACTCCAATCAAAAAGAAGAAATGATGGATATATATGTCAAAATCGCACAGGGCATGATGGACAGAGGCTACAATAGGGACACACAGCAGTGCCGCGTGAAAGTCAAGGAGCTCAAGTAAGCCTACCAAAAGACAAAGGAGGCAAATGGTCCCTCTGGGTCAGAGCCCCAGACATGCCACTTCTATGATTGGCTGCATGGCATTCTAGGGGGGAACCCTACCACTACACCACCACTGTCTGTGGACACCTGCAAGGGGGGAGTCTCACGCAACACAGAGGAGGATTTTGTGGAGGAGGAAGAGGAGGAGGAGGAGAATGCGCAGCAGGCGAGCGGTGAATCCATTCTCCCCGGCAGCCAGGATCTCTTCATCATCCTGGAGCCAATACCTTCCCAAGGTGGGATCCCCAACCCTGAAGGCAGAGAAGGCCCCTCTGGTGAGTGCACATTTGTAACTACAGTACAGGGTTTAAAAGCAACAGTGTTTAGTGTTTGATTTGCCCTGAAGACTTGGGATGCATTCATGGCCAGTACAGCTACGGGAAAAGTCTGTTAACATGTCTGGGGATGGAGTGGGAATCCTCCAGGATCATCTCCATGAAGCTCTCCTGGTGGTACTCTGAAAGCCTTTGCAGAAGGTTTCTAGGGAGGGTTGCCTTATTTCGTCCTCCACAGTAGGACACTTTACCGCGCCAAGCCAGTAGCAAGTATTCTGGAATCATTGCAGCACAAAGCATGGCACTGAATGGTCCTGGGTTTTGGTCGCATTCAAGCAACATTCGGTCTATATCTTTCTGTGTCAGCCTCAGGAGAGTGATATCATTCATGGTAACTTGGTTGAAATAGGGGAATTTTTGTAAGGGAACAGTAAAAGGACCCCGTTCATGCTGGGCTGTTTGTGCTTGGCTAAAAGGGATCATCTCTGAGAATAGCCACGCGGCGGGGGGGGAGGGGTGAAGGGATCATCCCAAATAGTCACATGGAGAGGTAGGGGGAGGGGTGTGCTGTACATCCACCCAAAAACCACAGCCCCTCCTTTTAAATGGCAAACCTAACCGGCATTGGTTGCTATGGGAAAGGAGAGTGCTGCAGTTTGAAAACATTCCCACATGTTATCAAGGTATTAGAAGCCAAACCCGCGTACCCTATGGCTTACCGTGGCTGCCTGGAAACCAAATTCTGTTGCCCAGCGTGTGTGATGTTTCACCATACCGGCTGGTGCTCAATATAAAAGGCAAAATGTGACCTTGTACCTAAAGCACGTGTGCTGTCTGCTGTGAATTGCTTGATTCACTGTGAAAGAGTCTCCCTTTTGTTCTCAGAAATGTATCATCTTAAATTTTACTCTCCCTTTTTATCCCCACGCAGGCACAAATGTTTCTATGCTCCCCCAACCTTCTCCGTTCCTGAGGTTATTGCAGATTAGAAGGCGGAAAAAAATGCACTCGCGATGACATGTTTTCCAAGCTCATGCAGTCCTCCCGCACTGATAGGGCACAGCTGAGTGAATGGAGGCATTCAGTGGCAGAGGCCAAGACAGAATTAAGTGACCGTGATGAGAAGAGGCAAGATGCAATGCTGAAGGTAATGGGGGAGCAAATGGACATGCTTAGGCATCTGGTGAAGCTGCAGGAAAGGCAACAAGAGCACAGATTGCCGCTGCATCCACTGTATAACCGCCTGCCCTCCTCACCAAGTTCCATATCCTCCTCACCCAGATGCCCAAGAATGAGGGGGAGGAGGA
Source organism: Chelonoidis abingdonii (assembly GCF_003597395.2). Lineage (NCBI taxonomy): Eukaryota > Metazoa > Chordata > Testudines > Testudinidae > Chelonoidis > Chelonoidis abingdonii. Next base: position 52,633,008 of record NC_133776.1, read on the forward strand.
GTGAGGAGACTCCAGGCCCCCAGCCACTGCACTGCAGAGGATGGCCCAAGCAACAGAAGCAACTGTCATTCAAACAGTTTTGATTTGTAGTGTGGCTACAATAAGCAATGTGGCCCTGTCCTTCCCTCCTCCCCCACCCCACCCGGGCTACCTTATCAGTTATCTCCCCTTTTTTTTTAATTAATAAAGAATGCATGGTTTCAAAACAATAGTGACTTTATTTCCTTTGTCAGCTGTGATCAAAGGGGGGAGGGTGGTTGGCTTACAGGGAGTTAAAATCAACAAAGGGAACGGGTTCACATCAAGGAGAAACACACACAACTGTCACACCGTAGCCTGGCCAGGTTTTCAAAGCCTCTCTGATGTGCAGCGCACCTGCCTGCGCTCTTCTAATCGCTCTGGTATCTGGCTGTTCAAAACTGGCAACCAGGCGATTTGCTTCAATCTCCAACCCCGCCTTAAATGTCTCCCCCTTACTCTCACAGATATTTTGGAGCACACAGCAAGCAGTAATAACAATGGGAATATTGGTTGTGCTGAGGTGTAACCTAGTCAGCAAACAGCACCAGCGAGCTTTTAAACATCCAAAGGCACATTCTACCACCATTGTGCACTTGCTCAGCCTGCAGTTGAACTGCTCCTTACTACTGTCCAGGTTGCCTGTGTATGGCTTCATGAGCCATGGGAGCAAGGAGTAGGCTGAGTCTCCAAGGATAACTATTGGCATTTCAACATCCTCAACAGTAATTTTCTGGTCTGGGAAATAAATCCCTTCTTGCAGCTGCTCCAACAGCCCAGAGTTCCTAAAGATGTGAGTGTCATGCACCTTTCCCAGCCATCCCAGGTTGATGTCGGTGAAACGTCCCTTGTGATCCACCAGTGCTTGCAGCATCACTGAGAAGTACCCATGGTGGTTTATGTACTGATTGGTAAGGTGGTCTGGTGCCAAGATAGGGATATGCGTTCCGTCTATCACCCCCGCACAGTTAGGGAGACCCATTGCAGCAAAGCAATCCACTATGACCTGCACATTTCCCAAAGTCACTACCCTTGATAGCAGCAGCTCAGTGATTGCACTGGCTGCTTGAATCACAGCAGTCCCCACAGTAGATTTGCCCATTCCAAATTGATTCCCAACTGACTGGTAGCAGTCAGGTGTTGCAAGCTTCCACAGTGCTATCGCAACTCACTTCTCAACCGTCAGGGCAGCTCTCATCTTGGTATTCCTGCACTTCAGGGTGGGGGAAAGCACCTCACAGAGTTCCAGGAAAGTGGCCTTATGCATGCAAAAGTTTCACAGCCACTGGGAATCATCCCATACCTGCAACACTATGCGGTCCCACCAGTCTGTGGTTGTTTGCTGGGCCCAGAATCAGAGTTCCACTGTATCAACCAGCCCCACTGCTGCCATGATGTCCCAATTGCCACAGCCCGTGCTTTCAGGAATATCTGTGTCCATGTCCTCATCACAATCGTCCTCATGCTGCTGCCTCTTAGCCAGGTTCTGCACATACTGCAGTATAATGCGTGAGGTGTTTACATTGCTTGCAACAGCAGCAGTGAGCTGAGCAGGCTCCAGGCAAAAGGTGTGAAATGATTGTCTGCAGTTTCTTTCACGGAGGGAGGGGAGAGTGACGACATGTGCCCAAAACCACCTGTGATGATGTTTTTGCCCCACCAGGCATTGGGAGCTTAATCCAGAATTCCAATGGGCAACTGAGACTGTGGGAACTGTAGGATAGCTACCCACAGTGCACCGCTCCGTGAGTTGATGCTAGCCGCAGTAGTGAGGAGGCACTTCGCTGACTTAATGCGCTTTGTGGGGACATACACAATCGACTGTATAAAATCGATTTCTAAAAATTGACTTCTATAAAATTGACCTTAGTTAGCTGTTCTTTGTGCTGTTACTGACTCTGGCAGCAAAACTAGGACATAAGCAGCTCAGACTACCGGAAAACACAGTGATGTCATATGAACATTAACATTACAGTAGTAACTGAGGCCAACCGGATTGGAGCCTCATCATTCCAAGCACAAACATAGAAGTGACAGGCCATCCCTCCAGGAGTTTACAATCTAGGTGAATGAGACCGACAGACTAATGGATTAGGGTGGGGAAAAAAAGGTAAACAGCTTAAGTGCAGTTCTCAATTAATCAGGAGCAGCAATAACAACTTGCCCCCTGCCAGTGGCTAGCTGTTATCAGGTCTTGTTAAAATGAAAATTCTAGAGCAGTGGTTTTCAACCTTTTTCATTTGCAGACCCCTACAAATTTTCTAATGGAGATCTGAGGATCCCCAGAGGTCTGTGGACCACAGGTTGAAAACCACTGGCTTAGTTACACCGGGCCAGATCTCGCAAACACTTACACACTTGAGTGGCTTTACTATGTCTATTAACTTCTCCAGGGCTATTCATGTGAGTTGAGTTACTTACCTGCTAGTGTTTGCAGGACTGGATCCACTGTGCCTAACTAGAGCTATGCACTGTACTTTCATCATTAACATGCTCTTTGCCCTGCCAGACAAACATCAATGAAGTAGGAGTGAAGTTGCAAAAACAGATTGTGCAAGCACCTGTCTACAGGCCAGAGGAGTCTTAGAAAGATCTCCTTCAGGGCACAGCCACTCCCAGAATTCCAACGAGGAGTCTTCTTGCACCTTAAAGACTAACAAATTTATGACAGCATAAGCTTTTGTGGGCTAATACATCTGTTAGTCTTTAAGGTGCCACAAGACTCCTTTTTGTTTTTGCTGAAACAGACTAACATGGCTACCCCTCTGAAACTTGTCCCAGAATTCTGGCACTTAGCAGAATGTAAAGTTGACTTTTTAGCTAATCCTTGGACTGCAACACGTAAAACAAACTAATCCACATGAGACTTAAACAAGCTATCTACAGGTTTAGCCTATGGCTGAGAATGAAATGGGACAGAGGAAAAATACAGTAATCCCAGCCATGTGGCTCTGAAAGAGAAAATGCATTGGCAGGATATCAGTAAGTGCTGGGCTGATCGCTAGGGCCTCGATTCAGGAAAGCATTTTACACATGCTCATAGACCTAACTTTAAATATGTGCTTAAGTGCTTCCCTGAATCAATATTTGGGGAAATGGGGTATTTTCTACCAGGTAGGCAGGCTCCTCCTTCTCTGGTTTCATCAGTCCAACACCCTACAACAAAGCTTAGCAAGGTTAATTTAGGCACCACCAGACCTCCGTTTTCCAACCTATCGCTGCCATTGTCACTAGGGAAGAAGATGAATGTAAAAAGGGCTAGTGATATTTATAATAGTAGGAGGTGCATTATCTGTACAATAAACGTTCTGAGTCAGATCCTCAGCTCATGTAAATCAGCGTAACTTCATTGAAAACAAGAGATCTATTCTGATTTACAGGTTGAAGATCTGGCCCATAGTGCTCAACATGTTCATATTGCATGCAAATAAATTTTACTGCAACAGTAGGATTCAGAAATTGAGGCACAAAGAAGCCAAGAAATTAGGAATTAAAGCCAGATTAGGAGATCTAAGGGCTTGGCTACACTGGAGAGTTGCTGTGCTGGTGGTGGGTTTACAGCGCTGCAACTTACTCACCGTCCACACTTGCAGGCAGGTCGTTGGGGGGAGGCAGGCGAGGCGTCCGCGCAGTGCGGTTTCCCTTGCGGCTTTGCAATAGCACTCCGCAGCTCCTTCACTTTACCTGCACATGCTCCGCGTCCCGGTCATGGCCCTTTCCAGCATGGCCTTGATATCTGCCCAAGGTATCGTATATCCTATGGGGGAGGCGCATCTGTGACTGCACCACTTCTCCCCCCAAAACTGCATGAGGTCCAGCAACTCGCCATTGCTCCATGCTGGGGCTCGTTTGGCGCGGTGGCATGGTCACCTGGAAAGATTCACGATGCACTCCACCGTGCTGAGCAAACAGAAGGGATTTTAAAATTCCCGGGCATTTAAAGGCGGGTCACGCTGAGTGCCAGAGCAGTAGAGTGCGAACTGATGACAGAGTGCTGAACAGGCATTCTGGATACCTCCGATTACCTCTGGAGGCCAATTACAGTGCTTTTGGTGACCACACTGCGGAGCAGCGCTTGCATAACCAGCCAGCTTGCCAATCGTTATACTCCCCAGCCAGAGCAGGAGTAGCCGCGCTGCAGCCAGGGAGATGCGCTTATGGCCTTGCAGTG